>NC_090936.1:355795602-356102453 GCF_040938575.1 Ambystoma mexicanum
AGCAGGAAGCTTGGAAGTGCTATGAAGCAGGCCAACTTGGAAGTGCAATGAAGCAGGAAGCTTGGAAGAACTATGAAGCAGGCAGCTTGGTAGTACCATTAAGCAGGCCCGCTTGGAAGTGCTATGAAGCAGGCCAGCTTGGAAGTGCTATGAAGCAGGCCGCTTGAAAGTGCTATGATGCGGGCCAGCTTGCAAGTGCTATGAAGCTGGTAGCTTAGAAGTGCTATGGAGCAGGTCAGCTTGGAAGTGCGATGAAGCAGGCCAGACTGGAAGTGCTATGAAGCAGGCAGCTTGAAGGTGCTATGAAGCAGCCATCCTGGAAATGCTATGAAGCAGGCCAGCTTGGAAGTGCTACGAAGCAGACCAGCTTGGACATGCTATGAAGCAGGCAGCTTGATAGTGATATTAAGCAGGCCCGCTTGGAAGTGCTATGAAGCAGGCCAGCTTGGACGGCTATGAAGCAGGCCGCTTGAAAGTGCTATGAAGCAGGCCAGTTGGAAGTGCTATGAACCAGGTAGCTTGGAAGCGTTATGAAGCAGGCCCGCTTGCAAGTGCTATGAAGCAGTTAGCTTAGAAGTACTATGGAGCAGGTCAGCTTGGAAGTGCGATGAAGCAGGCCAGACTGGAAGTGCTATGAATCAGACCAGCTTGGACATGCTATGAAGCAGGCCAGCTTGGAAGTGCTACGAAGCAGACCAGCTTGGACATGCTATGAAGCAGGCAGCTTGATAGTGATATTAAGCAGGCCCGCTTGGAAGTGCTATGAAGCAGGCCAGCTTGGACGGCTATGAAGCAGGCCGCTTGAAAGTGCTATGAAGCAGGCCAGTTGGAAGTGCTATGAACCAGGTAGCTTGGAAGCGTTATGAAGCAGGCCCGCTTGCAAGTGCTATGATGAAGCAGTTAGCTTAGAAGTACTATGGAGCAGGTCAGCTTGGAAGTGCGATGAAGCAGGCCAGACTGGAAGTGCTATGAATCAGACCAGCTTGGACATGCTATGAAGCAGGCAGCTTGGTAGTGCTATTAAGCAGGCCAGCTTGGAAGTGCCATGAAGAAGGCCATGAATCAGGCCAGCTTGGAAGTGCTATGAAGCAGGCCAGCCTGGAAGTGCTATGAAGCAGGCCAGCTTGGAAGTGCTATGAAGCAGGCCAGCCTGGGAGTGCTGTGAAGCAGGCCAGCTTGGAAGTGCTATGAAGCAGGCCAGCTTGGAAGTGCTATGAAGCCGGCCGCTTGAAAGTGCTATGAAGCGGGCCAGCTTGCAAGTGCTATGAAGCAGGTAGCTTAGAAGTGCTATGGAGCTGGTCAGCTTGGACGTGCTATGAAGCAGGCAGCTTGGAGCTGCTATGAAGCAGGCCAGTTTGGAAGTGCTATAAAGCAGACCAGCTTGGAAGTGCTATGAAGCAGTCAGCTTGGAAGTGCTATGAAGCAGGTCAGCTTGGACGTGCTATGAAGCAGCCATCCTGGAAGTGCTATGAAGCAGGCCAGCTTGGAAGTGCTATGAAGCAGGCCAGCCTGGGAGTGCTGTGAAGCAGGCCAGCTTGGAAGTGCTATGAATCAGACCAGCTTGGACATGCTATGAAGCAGGCAGCTTGGTAGTGCTATTAAGCAGGCCAGCTTGGAAGTGCCATGAAGAAGGCCATGAATCAGGCCAGCTTGGAAGTGCCATGCAGCATGCCAGCCTGGGAGTGCTGTGAAGCATGCCAGCTTGGAAGTGCTACGAAGCAGACAAGCTTGGACATGCTATGAAGCAGGCAGCTTGGTAGTGCTATTAAGCAGGCCCGCTTGGAAGTGCTATGAAGCAGGCCAGCTTGGACGTGCTATGAAGCAGGCCGCTTGAAAGTGCTATGAAGCAGGCCAGTTGGAAGTGCTATGAACCAGGTAGCTTGAAAGCGCTATGAAGCAGGCCGGCTTGCAAGCGCAATGAAGCAGGTAGCTTGGAAGTGCTATGAAGCAGGCCAGCTTGGAAGTGCTATGAAGCAGGCAGCTTGGAAGTGCTATGAAGCAGGCCAACTTGGAAGTGCTTCAAAGCAGGCCGGCTTGAAGTGCTATGATGCAGACCGCTTGGAAGTGCTATGAAGCAGGAAGCTTGGAAGCGCTATGAAGCAGGCTGGCTTGGAAGTGCTATGAAGCAGGAAGCTCGGAAGCGCTATGAAGCAGGCCAGCTTGGAAGCGTTATGAAGCAGGCCAGCTTGGAAGTGCTATGAAGCAGGCAGCTTGGAAGTGCTATGAAGCAGGCCAACTTGGAAGTGCTATGAAGCAGGCCAGCTTGGGAGTGCTATTAAGTAGGCCAGATTGGAAGTGCTATTAAGCAGGCCAGTTTGGAAGAGCTATGAGGCAGGCAGCTTGGAAGTGCTACTAAGCAGGCCAGTTTGGAAGTGCTATGAAGCAGGCCAGCTTGGAAGTGCTATGAAGCATGCCCGCTTGCAAGCGCTATGAAACAGGTAGCTTGGAAGAACTCTGAAGCAGACAGCTTGGAAGTGCTATGAAGCAGGCAGCTTGGAAGTGCTTTGAAGCAGGTCAACTTGGACGAGCTGTGAAACAGCCAGCCTGGAAGTGCTATGAAGCAGGCCAGCTTGGAAATGCTATGAAGCAGACCAGCCTGAAAGTGCTGTGATGCAGGCCAGCTTGGAAGTGCTATGAAGCAGACCAGCTCTGAAGTGCTATGAAGCAGGAAGCTTAGAAGTGCTATGAAGCAGCCATCCTGGAAGTGCTATGATGCAGGCCAGCCTGGAAGTGCTATAAATCAGGCCAGCTTGGAAGTGCTATGAAGCTGGAAGCTTGGAAGAGCTATGGAGCAGGCCAGCTTGGAAGTGCTTCAAAGCAGGCCGGCTTGAAGTGCTATGAAGCAGACCGCTTGGAAGTGCTATGAAGCAGGCAGCT
Source organism: Ambystoma mexicanum (assembly GCF_040938575.1). Lineage (NCBI taxonomy): Eukaryota > Metazoa > Chordata > Amphibia > Caudata > Ambystomatidae > Ambystoma > Ambystoma mexicanum. The sequence continues at coordinate 355,798,480 of NC_090936.1, forward strand.
TGGAAGTGCTATGAAGCAGGAAGCTTGGAAGCGCTATGAAGCAGGTCGGCTTGGAAGCGCTATGAAGCAGGAAGCTCGGAAGCGCTATGAAGCAGGCCAGCTTGGAAGCGCTATGAAGCAGGCCAGCTTGGAAGTGCTATGAAGCAGGCAGCTTTTAAGTGCTATGAAGCAGGCCAACTTGGAAGTGCTATGAAGCAGGCCAGCTTGGAAGTGCTATTAAGTAGGCCAGATTGGAAGTGCTATTAAGCAGGCCAGCTTGGAAGTGCTATGAAGCAGGCAGCTTGGAAGTGCTACTAAGCAGGCCAGTTTGGAAGTGCTATGAAGCAGGCCAGCTTCGAAGTGCTATGAACCAGGTAGCTTGGAAGCGCTATGAAGCAGGCCCGCTTGCAAGCGCTATGAAACAGGTAGCTTGGAAGAACTCTGAAGCAGACAGCTTGGAAGTGCTATGAAGCAGGCAGCTTGGAAGTGCTGTGAAGCAGGTCAACTTGGACGTGCTGTGAAACAGCCAGCCCGGAAGTGCTATGAAGCAGGCCAGCTTGGAGTGCTTTCAAAGCAGGCCGACTTGAAGTGCTATGAAGCAGACCGCTTGGAAGTGCTATGAAGCAGGAAGCTTGGAAGTGCTATGAAGCAGGAAGCTTGGAAGTGCTATGAAGCAGGTAGCTTGGAAGCGCTATGAAGCAGTCCCGATTGCAAGGCACTATGAAGCAGGTAGCTTGGAAGTGCTATGAAGCAGGAAGCTTGGAAATGCTATGAAGCAGGAAGCTTCGAAGCGCCATGATGCAGGCCGGCATGGAAGCGCTATGAAGCAGGAAGCTTGGAAGCACTATGAAGCAGTCCAGCTTGGAAGCGCTATGAAGCAGGCCAGCTTGGGAGTGCTATGAAGCAGGCAGCGTGGAAGTGCTATGAAGCAGTCCAGCTTGGAAGTGCTATGAAGCAGGCCGGCTTGAAGTGCTATGAAGCAGGCCAGCTTGCAAGTGCTAGGAAGCAGGCAGCTTAGAAGTGCTATGGAGCAGGTCAGCTTGGAAGTACGATGAAGCAGGCCAGCTTGGAAGTGCTATGAAACAGGCAGCTTGGAGGTGCTATGAAGCAGGCCAGTTTGGAAGTGCTATAAAGCAGACCAGCTTGGAAGTGCTATGAAGCAGCCAGCCTGGAAGTGCTATGAAACAGGCCTGCTTGGAAGTGCTATGAAGCAGGCCAGCCTCGAAGTGATGTGAAGCGGCCCAGCTTGGAAGTGCTATGAAGCAGGCCAGCTTGGAAGTGCTGTGAACCAGGCAGCTTGAAAGCGTTATGAAGCAGGCCCGCTTGCAAGCACTAAGAAGCAGGCAGCTTGGAAATGCTATGAAGCAGGAAGCTTGGAAGTGCTATGAAGCAGGTCAAATTGAACGTGCTATGAAGCAGCCAGCCTGGAAGTGCTATGATGCAGGCCAGCCTGGAAGTGCTATAAATCAGGCCAGCTTGGAAGTGCTATGAAGTTTGCAGCTTGGAAGAGCTATGGAGCAGGCCAGCTTGGAAGTGCTATGAAGCAGGCCAGCCTGGAAGTGCTATGAAGCAAGCCAGCTTGGAAGTGCTATGAAGCAGGTCTGCTTGGATGAGCTATGAAGCAGCCAGCCTGGACGTGCTATGAAGCACGCCAGCTTGGAAGTGCTATGAAGCAGGTCAGCTTGGCCGTGCTATGAAGCAGGCCAGCCTGGACGTGTTATGAAGCAGGCCAGCTTGGAAGTGAAGTGAAGCAGGCCAGCCTGGAAGTGCTATGAAGCAGGCCAGCTTGGAAGTGCTATGAAGCAGGCCAGTGTGGAAGTGCTATGAAGCAGGAAGCTTGGAAGTGCTATGAAGCAGGCCAACTTGGAAGTGCAATGAAGCAGGAAGCTTGGAAGAACGATGAAGCAGGCAGCTTGGTAGTACCATTAAGCAGGCCTGCTTGGAAGTGCTATGAAGCAGGCCAGCTTGGAAGTGCTATGAAGCAGGCCGCTTGAAAGTGCTATGATGCGGGCCAGCTTGCAAGTGCTATGAAGCTGGTAGCTTAGAAGTGCTATGGAGCAGGTCAGCTTGGAAGTGCGATGAAGCAGGCCAGACTGGAAGTGCTATGAAGCAGGCAGCTTGAAGGTGCTATGAAGCAGCCATCCTGGAAATGCTATGAAGCAGGCCAGCTTGGAAGTGCTACGAAGCAGACCAGCTTGGACATGCTATGAAGCAGGCAGCTTGATAGTGATATTAAGCAGGCCCGCTTGGAAGTGCTATGAAGCAGGCCAGCTTGGACGGCTATGAAGCAGGCCGCTTGAAAGTGCTATGAAGCAGGCCAGTTGGAAGTGCTATGAACCAGGTAGCTTGGAAGCGTTATGAAGCAGGCCCGCTTGCAAGTGCTATAGCTTAGAAGTACTATGGAGCAGGTCAGCTTGGAAGTGCGATGAAGCAGGCCAGACTGGAAGTGCTATGAAGCAGGCAGCTTGGAGGTGCTATGAAGCAGCCATCCTGGAAGTTCTATGCAGCAGGCCAGCTTGGAAGTGCTACGAAGCAGACAAGCTTGGACATGCTATGAAGCAGGTTGCTTGGAAGCGCTAGGAAGCAGGCCCGATTGCAAGCGCTATGAAGCAGGTAGCTTGGAAGTGCTATGAAGCAGGAAGCTTAGTAGTGCTATGAAGCAGGAAGCTTTGAAGTGCTATGAAGCAGGCCAGCCCTGAAGCGTTATGAAGTAGGAATCTTGGAAGCGCTATGAAGCAGGCCAGCTTGGAAGTGCTATGAAGCAGGCAGCTTGGAAGTGCTATGAAGCATGCCAGCTTGGAAGTGCTATGAAGCAGGCAGCTTGGAAGTGCTATGAAGCAGGCCAGCTTGGAAGTGCTATGAAGCAGGCCAGCTTGGAAGTGCTATTAAGTAGGCCCGCTTGCAAGCGCTATGAAGCAGGTATCTTGGAAGTGCTATGAAGCAAACAGTTTGGAAGTGCTATGAAGCACGCAGCTTGGAAGTGCTATGAAGCAGGTCAGCTTGGACTTGCTATGAAACAGCCAGCCTGGAAGTGCTATGAAGCAGGACAGCTTGGAAGTGCTATGAAGCAGACCAGCCTGGAAGTGCTGTGAAGCAGACCAGCTTGGAAGTGCTATGAAGCAGACCAGCTTGGAAGTGCTATGGAGCAGGAAGCTTAGAAGTGCTATGAAGCAGGCCAGCTTGGAAGTGCTATGAAGTTTGCAGCTTGGAAGAGCTATGGAGCAGGCCAGCTTGGAAGTGCTATGAAGCAGGCCAGCCTGGAAGTGCTATGAAGCAAGCCAGCTTGGAAGTGCTATGAAGCAGGTCTGCTTGGATGAGCTATGAAGCAGCCAGCCTGGACGTGCTATGAAGCACGCCAGCTTGGAAGTGCTATGAAGCAGGTCAGCTTGGCCGTGCTATGAAGCAGGCCAGCCTGGACGTGTTATGAAGCAGGCCAGCTTGGAAGTGAAGTGAAGCAGGCCAGCCTGGAAGTGCTATGAAGCAGGCCAGCTTGGAAGTGCTATGAAGCAGGCCAGTGTGGAAGTGCTATGAAGCAGGAAGCTTGGAAGTGCTATGAAGCAGGCCAACTTGGAAGTGCAATGAAGCAGGAAGCTTGGAAGAACGATGAAGCAGGCAGCTTGGTAGTACCATTAAGCAGGCCCGCTTGGAAGTGCTATGAAGCAGGCCAGCTTGGAAGTGCTATGAAGCAGGCCGCTTGAAAGTGCTATGATGCGGGCCAGCTTGCAAGTGCTATGAAGCTGGTAGCTTAGAAGTGCTATGGAGCAGGTCAGCTTGGAAGTGCGATGAAGCAGGCCAGACTGGAAGTGCTATGAAGCAGGCAGCTTGAAGGTGCTATGAAGCAGCCATCCTGGAAATGCTATGAAGCAGGCCAGCTTGGAAGTGCTACGAAGCAGACCAGCTTGGACATGCTATGAAGCAGGCAGCTTGATAGTGATATTAAGCAGGCCCGCTTGGAAGTGCTATGAAGCAGGCCAGCTTGGACGGCTATGAAGCAGGCCGCTTGAAAGTGCTATGAAGCAGGCCAGTTGGAAGTGCTATGAACCAGGTAGCTTGGAAGCGTTATGAAGCAGGCCCGCTTGCAAGTGCTATGAAGCAGTTAGCTTAGAAGTACTATGGAGCAGGTCAGCTTGGAAGTGCGATGAAGCAGGCCAGACTGGAAGTGCTATGAAGCAGGCAGCTTGGAGGTGCTATGAAGCAGCCATCCTGGAAGTTCTATGCAGCAGGCCAGCTTGGAAGTGCTACGAAGCAGACAAGCTTGGACATGCTATGAAGCAGGTTGCTTGGAAGCGCTAGGAAGCAGGCCCGATTGCAAGCGCTATGAAGCAGGTAGCTTGGAAGTGCTATGAAGCAGGAAGCTTAGTAGTGCTATGAAGCAGGAAGCTTTGAAGTGCTATGAAGCAGGCCAGCCCTGAAGCGTTATGAAGTAGGAATCTTGGAAGCGCTATGAAGCAGGCCAGCTTGGAAGTGCTATGAAGCAGGCAGCTTGGAAGTGCTATGAAGCATGCCAGCTTGGAAGTGCTATGAAGCAGGCAGCTTGGAAGTGCTATGAAGCAGGCCAGCTTGGAAGTGCTATGAAGCAGGCCCGCTTGGAAGTGCTATGAAGCAGGCCAGCTTGGAAGTGCTATGAAGCAGGCCGCTTGAAAGTGCTATGATGCGGGCCAGCTTGCAAGTGCTATGAAGCTGGTAGCTTAGAAGTGCTATGGAGCAGGTCAGCTTGGAAGTGCGATGAAGCAGGCCAGACTGGAAGTGCTATGAAGCAGGCAGCTTGAAGGTGCTATGAAGCAGCCATCCTGGAAATGCTATGAAGCAGGCCAGCTTGGAAGTGCTACGAAGCAGACCAGCTTGGACATGCTATGAAGCAGGCAGCTTGATAGTGATATTAAGCAGGCCCGCTTGGAAGTGCTATGAAGCAGGCCAGCTTGGACGGCTATGAAGCAGGCCGCTTGAAAGTGCTATGAAGCAGGCCAGTTGGAAGTGCTATGAACCAGGTAGCTTGGAAGCGTTATGAAGCAGGCCCGCTTGCAAGTGCTATGAAGCAGTTAGCTTAGAAGTACTATGGAGCAGGTCAGCTTGGAAGTGCGATGAAGCAGGCCAGACTGGAAGTGCTATGAAGCAGGCAGCTTGGAGGTGCTATGAAGCAGCCATCCTGGAAGTTCTATGCAGCAGGCCAGCTTGGAAGTGCTACGAAGCAGACAAGCTTGGACATGCTATGAAGCAGGTTGCTTGGAAGCGCTAGGAAGCAGGCCCGATTGCAAGCGCTATGAAGCAGGTAGCTTGGAAGTGCTATGAAGCAGGAAGCTTAGTAGTGCTATGAAGCAGGAAGCTTTGAAGTGCTATGAAGCAGGCCAGCCCTGAAGCGTTATGAAGTAGGAATCTTGGAAGCGCTATGAAGCAGGCCAGCTTGGAAGTGCTATGAAGCAGGCAGCTTGGAAGTGCTATGAAGCATGCCAGCTTGGAAGTGCTATGAAGCAGGCAGCTTGGAAGTGCTATGAAGCAGGCCAGCTTGGAAGTGCTATGAAGCAGGCCAGCTTGGAAGTGCTATTAAGTAGGCCCGCTTGCAAGCGCTATGAAGCAGGTATCTTGGAAGTGCTATGAAGCAAACAGTTTGGAAGTGCTATGAAGCACGCAGCTTGGAAGTGCTATGAAGCAGGTCAGCTTGGACTTGCTATGAAACAGCCAGCCTGGAAGTGCTATGAAGCAGGACAGCTTGGAAGTGCTATGAAGCAGACCAGCCTGGAAGTGCTGTGAAGCAGACCAGCTTGGAAGTGCTATGAAGCAGACCAGCTTGGAAGTGCTATGGAGCAGGAAGCTTAGAAGTGCTATGAAGCAGGCCAGCTTGGAAGTGCTATGAAGCAGGTCAGCTTGGACGTGCTATGAAGGAGCCAGCCTGGAAGTGCTATGAAGCAGGACAGCCTGGAAGTGCTATAAATCAGGCCAGCTTGGAAGTGCTATGAAGCTGGCAGCTTGGAAGAGCTATGAAGCAGGCCAGCTTGGAAGTGCTATGAAGCAGGCCAGCCTGGAAGTGCTATGAAGCAACGCCAGCTTGGAAGTGCTATGAAGCAGGTCAGCTTGGATGTGCTATGAAGCAGCCAGCCTGGATTTGTTATGAATGCAGGCCAGCTTGGAAGTGAAGTGAAGCAGGCCAGCCTGGAAGTGCTGTGAAGCAGGCCAGCTTGGAAGTGCTATGAAGCAGGCCAGCTTGGAAGTGCTATGAAGCAGGAAGCTTGGAAGAACTATGAAGCAGGCCAGCTTGGACGTGCTATGAAGCAGCCAGCCTGGAAGTGCTATGCAGCAGGACAGCCTGGAAGTGCTATAAATCAGGCCAGCTTGGAAGTGCTATGAAGCTGGCAGCTTGGAAGAGCTATGAAGCAGGCAGCTTGGAAGAGCTATGAAGCAGGCCAACTTGGAAGTGCTATGAAGCAGGCCAGCTTGGAAGTGCTATGAAGCAGCTCAGCTTGCATGTGCTTTGAAGCAGCCAGCCTGGACATGTTATGAAGCAGGCCAGCTTGGAAGTCAAGTGAAGCAGGCCAGCCTGGAAGTGCTATGAAGCAGGCCAGCTTGGAAGTGCTATGAAGCAGGAAGCTTAGAAGTGCTTTGGAGCAGGCCAGCTTGGAAGTGCTATGAAGCAGGCAGCTTGGAAGTGGTATGAAACCGGCTAACTTGGAAGTGGTATGAAGCAGGCCTGCTTAGAAGTGCTATGAAGCAGACCACTTGGAAGTGCTATGAAGCAGGCCGCTTGCTAGTACTATTAAGCAGACCGGCTTGGGAGTGCTATAAAGCAGGCCGGGCTGGAAGTGCTATGAAGGAGGCAGTTTGGAAGTGCTATGAAGGAGGCAGCTTGGAAGTTCTATGAAGCAGGCCAGCCTGGAACTGCTATGGAAGCAGGCCGGCTTGGCAGGTCATCTTGGATGTGCTACGAAGCAGGCCAGCCTGGAAGTGCTACGAAGAAGGCCAGCTAGGAAGTGCCATGAAGCAGTTAGCTTGGAAGTGCTATGAAGCAGACTAGCTTGGAAGTGCTATGACCCAGGAAGCTTGGAAGTGCTATGAAGCAGTCCAGCTTGGAAGTGCTATGAAGCATGCAGCTTGGAAGGGCTATTAAGCAGGTCAGTTTGGAAGTGCTATGAAGCAGGCCAGCTTGGAAGTTCTATGAAGCAGTCCAGCCTGGAAGTGCTATGAAGCAGGCTGCTTGAAAGTGCTATGAAGCAGGCCAGCTTGCAAGTGCTATGAAGCAGGCAGCTTAGAAGTGCTATGGAGCAGGTCAGCTTGGAAGTACGATGAAGCAGGCCAGCTTGGAAGTGCTATGAAACAGGCAGCTTGGAGGTGCTATGAAGCAGGCCAGTTTGGAAGTGCTATAAAGCAGACCAGCTTGGAAGTGCTATGAAGCAGGCAGCTTGGAAGTGCTATGAAGCAGGTCAACTTGAACGTGCTATGAAGCAGCCAGCCTGGAAGTGCTATGAAGCAGGCCGGCTTGGAAGTGCTATGAAGCAGGCCTGCTTGGAAGTGCTATGAAGCAGGCCAGCCTCGAAGTGATGTGAAGCGGCCCAGCTTGGAAGTGCTATGATGCGGGCCAGCTTGCAAGTGCTATGAAGCTGGTAGCTTAGAAGTGCTATGGAGCAGGTCAGCTTGGAAGTGCGATGAAGCAGGCCAGACTGGAAGTGCTATGAAGCAGGCAGCTTGAAGGTGCTATGAAGCAGCCATCCTGGAAATGCTATGAAGCAGGCCAGCTTGGAAGTGCTACGAAGCAGACCAGCTTGGACATGCTATGAAGCAGGCAGCTTGATAGTGATATTAAGCAGGCCCGCTTGGAAGTGCTATGAAGCAGGCCAGCTTGGACGGCTATGAAGCAGGCCGCTTGAAAGTGCTATGAAGCAGGCCAGTTGGAAGTGCTATGAACCAGGTAGCTTGGAAGCGTTATGAAGCAGGCCCGCTTGCAAGTGCTATGAAGCAGTTAGCTTAGAAGTACTATGGAGCAGGTCAGCTTGGAAGTGCGATGAAGCAGGCCAGACTGGAAGTGCTATGAAGCAGGCAGCTTGGAGGTGCTATGAAGCAGCCATCCTGGAAGTTCTATGCAGCAGGCCAGCTTGGAAGTGCTACGAAGCAGACAAGCTTGGACATGCTATGAAGCAGGTTGCTTGGAAGCGCTAGGAAGCAGGCCCGATTGCAAGCGCTATGAAGCAGGTAGCTTGGAAGTGCTATGAAGCAGGAAGCTTAGTAGTGCTATGAAGCAGGAAGCTTTGAAGTGCTATGAAGCAGGCCAGCCCTGAAGCGTTATGAAGTAGGAATCTTGGAAGCGCTATGAAGCAGGCCAGCTTGGAAGTGCTATGAAGCAGGCAGCTTGGAAGTGCTATGAAGCATGCCAGCTTGGAAGTGCTATGAAGCAGGCAGCTTGGAAGTGCTATGAAGCAGGCCAGCTTGGAAGTGCTATGAAGCAGGCCCGCTTGGAAGTGCTATGAAGCAGGCCAGCTTGGAAGTGCTATGAAGCAGGCCGCTTGAAAGTGCTATGATGCGGGCCAGCTTGCAAGTGCTATGAAGCTGGTAGCTTAGAAGTGCTATGGAGCAGGTCAGCTTGGAAGTGCGATGAAGCAGGCCAGACTGGAAGTGCTATGAAGCAGGCAGCTTGAAGGTGCTATGAAGCAGCCATCCTGGAAATGCTATGAAGCAGGCCAGCTTGGAAGTGCTACGAAGCAGACCAGCTTGGACATGCTATGAAGCAGGCAGCTTGATAGTGATATTAAGCAGGCCCGCTTGGAAGTGCTATGAAGCAGGCCAGCTTGGACGGCTATGAAGCAGGCCGCTTGAAAGTGCTATGAAGCAGGCCAGTTGGAAGTGCTATGAACCAGGTAGCTTGGAAGCGTTATGAAGCAGGCCCGCTTGCAAGTGCTATGAAGCAGTTAGCTTAGAAGTACTATGGAGCAGGTCAGCTTGGAAGTGCGATGAAGCAGGCCAGACTGGAAGTGCTATGAAGCAGGCAGCTTGGAGGTGCTATGAAGCAGCCATCCTGGAAGTTCTATGCAGCAGGCCAGCTTGGAAGTGCTACGAAGCAGACAAGCTTGGACATGCTATGAAGCAGGTTGCTTGGAAGCGCTAGGAAGCAGGCCCGATTGCAAGCGCTATGAAGCAGGTAGCTTGGAAGTGCTATGAAGCAGGAAGCTTAGTAGTGCTATGAAGCAGGAAGCTTTGAAGTGCTATGAAGCAGGCCAGCCCTGAAGCGTTATGAAGTAGGAATCTTGGAAGCGCTATGAAGCAGGCCAGCTTGGAAGTGCTATGAAGCAGGCAGCTTGGAAGTGCTATGAAGCATGCCAGCTTGGAAGTGCTATGAAGCAGGCAGCTTGGAAGTGCTATGAAGCAGGCCAGCTTGGAAGTGCTATGAAGCAGGCCAGCTTGGAAGTGCTATTAAGTAGGCCCGCTTGCAAGCGCTATGAAGCAGGTATCTTGGAAGTGCTATGAAGCAAACAGTTTGGAAGTGCTATGAAGCACGCAGCTTGGAAGTGCTATGAAGCAGGTCAGCTTGGACTTGCTATGAAACAGCCAGCCTGGAAGTGCTATGAAGCAGGACAGCTTGGAAGTGCTATGAAGCAGACCAGCCTGGAAGTGCTGTGAAGCAGACCAGCTTGGAAGTGCTATGAAGCAGACCAGCTTGGAAGTGCTATGGAGCAGGAAGCTTAGAAGTGCTATGAAGCAGGCCAGCTTGGAAGTGCTATGAAGCAGGTCAGCTTGGACGTGCTATGAAGGAGCCAGCCTGGAAGTGCTATGAAGCAGGACAGCCTGGAAGTGCTATAAATCAGGCCAGCTTGGAAGTGCTATGAAGCTGGCAGCTTGGAAGAGCTATAAAGCAGGCCAGCTTGGAAGTGCTATGAAGCAGGCCAGCCTGGAAGTGCTATGAAGCAACGCCAGCTTGGAAGTGCTATGAAGCAGGTCAGCTTGGATGTGCTATGAAGCAGCCAGCCTGGATTTGTTATGAATGCAGGCCAGCTTGGAAGTGAAGTGAAGCAGGCCAGCCTGGAAGTGCTGTGAAGCAGGCCAGCTTGGAAGTGCTATGAAGCAGGCCAGCTTGGAAGTGCTATGAAGCAGGAAGCTTGGAAGAACTATGAAGCAGGCCAGCTTGGACGTGCTATGAAGCAGCCAGCCTGGAAGTGCTATGCAGCAGGACAGCCTGGAAGTGCTATAAATCAGGCCAGCTTGGAAGTGCTATGAAGCTGGCAGCTTGGAAGAGCTATGAAGCAGGCAGCTTGGAAGAGCTATGAAGCAGGCCAACTTGGAAGTGCTATGAAGCAGGCCAGCTTGGAAGTGCTATGAAGCAGCTCAGCTTGCATGTGCTTTGAAGCAGCCAGCCTGGACATGTTATGAAGCAGGCCAGCTTGGAAGTCAAGTGAAGCAGGCCAGCCTGGAAGTGCTATGAAGCAGGCCAGCTTGGAAGTGCTATGAAGCAGGAAGCTTAGAAGTGCTTTGGAGCAGGCCAGCTTGGAAGTGCTATGAAGCAGGCAGCTTGGAAGTGGTATGAAACCGGCTAACTTGGAAGTGGTATGAAGCAGGCCTGCTTAGAAGTGCTATGAAGCAGACCACTTGGAAGTGCTATGAAGCAGGCCGCTTGCTAGTACTATTAAGCAGACCGGCTTGGGAGTGCTATAAAGCAGGCCGGGCTGGAAGTGCTATGAAGGAGGCAGTTTGGAAGTGCTATGAAGGAGGCAGCTTGGAAGTTCTATGAAGCAGGCCAGCCTGGAACTGCTATGGAAGCAGGCCGGCTTGGCAGGTCATCTTGGATGTGCTACGAAGCAGGCCAGCCTGGAAGTGCTACGAAGAAGGCCAGCTAGGAAGTGCCATGAAGCAGTTAGCTTGGAAGTGCTATGAAGCAGACTAGCTTGGAAGTGCTATGACCCAGGAAGCTTGGAAGTGCTATGAAGCAGTCCAGCTTGGAAGTGCTATGAAGCATGCAGCTTGGAAGGGCTATTAAGCAGGTCAGTTTGGAAGTGCTATGAAGCAGGCCAGCTTGGAAGTTCTATGAAGCAGTCCAGCCTGGAAGTGCTATGAAGCAGGCTGCTTGAAAGTGCTATGAAGCAGGCCAGCTTGCAAGTGCTATGAAGCAGGCAGCTTAGAAGTGCTATGGAGCAGGTCAGCTTGGAAGTACGATGAAGCAGGCCAGCTTGGAAGTGCTATGAAACAGGCAGCTTGGAGGTGCTATGAAGCAGGCCAGTTTGGAAGTGCTATAAAGCAGACCAGCTTGGAAGTGCTATGAAGCAGGCAGCTTGGAAGTGCTATGAAGCAGGTCAACTTGAACGTGCTATGAAGCAGCCAGCCTGGAAGTGCTATGAAGCAGGCCGGCTTGGAAGTGCTATGAAGCAGGCCTGCTTGGAAGTGCTATGAAGCAGGCCAGCCTCGAAGTGATGTGAAGCGGCCCAGCTTGGAAGTGCTATGAAGCAGGCCAGCTTGAAAGTGCTGTGAACCAGGTAGCTTGAAAGCGTTATGAAGCAGGCCCGCTTGCAATCGCTAAGAAGCAGGCAGCTTGGAAATGCTATGAAGCAGGCAGCTTGGAAGTGCTATGAAGCAGCTCACATTGAACGTGCTATGAAGCAGCCAGCCTGGAAGTGCTATGAAGCAGGCCCGCTTGGAAGTGCTATGAAGCAGGCCAGCCTGGAAGTGCTATGAAGCAGGCCAGCTTGGAAGTGCTGTGAACCAGGTAGCTTGGAAGCGTTATGAAGCAGGCCCACTTGCAAGCACTATGAAGCAGGCCCGATTGCAAGCGCTATGAAGCAGGAAGCTTGGAAGTGCTATGAAGCAGGAAGCTTGGAAGTGCTATGAAGCAGGCCAGCTTGGAAGCGCTATGAAGCAGTAAGCTTGGAAGTGCTATGAAGCAGGCCAGCTTGCAAGTGCTATGAAGCAGGCCAGCTTGGAAGTGCTATGAAGCAGGCAGCTTGGAAGTGCTATGAGCATGTCAGCTTGGAAGTGCTATGAAGCAGGCCAGCTTGGACGGCTATGAAGCAGGCCGCTTGAAAGTGCTATGAAGCAGGCCAGTTGGAAGTGCTATGAACCAGGTAGCTTGGAAGCGTTATGAAGCAGGCCCGCTTGCAAGTGCTATGAAGCAGTTAGCTTAGAAGTACTATGGAGCAGGTCAGCTTGGAAGTGCGATGAAGCAGGCCAGACTGGAAGTGCTATGAAGCAGGCAGCTTGGAGGTGCTATGAAGCAGCCATCTTGGAAGTTCTATGCAGCAGGCCAGCTTGGAAGTGCTACGAAGCAGACAAGCTTGGACATGCTATGAAGCAGGTTGCTTGGAAGCGCTAGGAAGCAGGCCCGATTGCAAGCGCTATGAAGCAGGTAGCTTGGAAGTGCTATGAAGCAGGACGCTTAGTAGTGCTATGAAGCAGGAAGCTTTGAAGTGCTATGAAGCAGGCCAGCTTGGAAGCGTTATGAAGTAGGAATCTTGGAAGCGCTATGAAGCAGGCCAGTTTGGAAGTGCTATGAAGCAGGCAGCTTGGAAGTGCTATGAAGCATGCCAGCTTGGAAGTGCTATGAAGCAGGCAGCTTGGAAGTGCTATGAAGCAGGCCAGCTTGGAAGTGCTATGAAGCAGGCCAGCTTGGAAGTGCTATTAAGTAGGCCCGCTTGCAAGCGCTATGAAGCAGGTATCTTGGAAGTGCTATGAAGCAAACAGTTTGGAAGTGCTATGAAGCACGCAGCTTGGAAGTGCTATGAAGCAGGTCAGCTTGGACTTGCTATGAAACAGCCAGCCTGGAAGTGCTATGAAGCAGGACAGCTTGGAAGTGCTATGAAGCAGACCAGCCTGGAAGTGCTGTGAAGCAGATCAGCTTGGAAGTGCTGTGAAGCAGATCAGCTTGGAAGTGCTATGAAGCAGACCAGCTTGGAAGTGCTATGGAGCAGGAAGCTTAGAAGTGCTATGAAGCAGGCCAGCTTGGAAGTGCTATGAAGCAGGTCAGCTTGGACGTGCTATGAAGGAGCCAGCCTGGAAGTGCTATGAAGCAGGACAGCCTGGAAGTGCTATAAATCAGGCCAGCTTGGAAGTGCTATGAAGCTGGCAGCTTGGAAGAGCTATGAAGCAGGCCAGCTTGGAAGTGCTATGAAGCAGGCCAGCCTGGAAGTGCTATGAAGCAACGCCAGCTTGGAAGTGCTATGAAGCAGGTCAGCTTGGATGTGCTATGAAGCAGCCAGCCTGGATTTGTTATGAATGCAGGCCAGCTTGGAAGTGAAGTGAAGCAGGCCAGCCTGGAAGTGCTGTGAAGCAGGCCAGCTTGGAAGTGCTATGAAGCAGGCCAGCTTGGAAGTGCTATGAAGCAGGAAGCTTGGAAGAACTATGAAGCAGGCCAGCTTGGACGTGCTATGAAGCAGCCAGCCTGGAAGTGCTATGCAGCAGGACAGCCTGGAAGTGCTATAAATCAGGCCAGCTTGGAAGTGCTATGAAGCTGGCAGCTTGGAAGAGCTATGAAGCAGGCAGCTTGGAAGAGCTATGAAGCAGGCCAACTTGGAAGTGCTATGAAGCAGGCCAGCTTGGAAGTGCTATGAAGCAGCTCAGCTTGCATGTGCTTTGAAGCAGCCAGCCTGGACATGTTATGAAGCAGGCCAGCTTGGAAGTCAAGTGAAGCAGGCCAGCCTGGAAGTGCTATGAAGCAGGCCAGCTTGGAAGTGCTATGAAGCAGGAAGCTTAGAAGTGCTTTGGAGCAGGCCAGCTTGGAAGTGCTATGAAGCAGGCAGCTTGGAAGTGGTATGAAACCGGCTAACTTGGAAGTGGTATGAAGCAGGCCTGCTTAGAAGTGCTATGAAGCAGACCACTTGGAAGTGCTATGAAGCAGGCCGCTTGCTAGTACTATTAAGCAGACCGGCTTGGGAGTGCTATAAAGCAGGCCGGGCTGGAAGTGCTATGAAGGAGGCAGTTTGGAAGTGCTATGAAGGAGGCAGCTTGGAAGTTCTATGAAGCAGGCCAGCCTGGAACTGCTATGGAAGCAGGCCGGCTTGGCAGGTCATCTTGGATGTGCTACGAAGCAGGCCAGCCTGGAAGTGCTACGAAGAAGGCCAGCTAGGAAGTGCCATGAAGCAGTTAGCTTGGAAGTGCTATGAAGCAGACTAGCTTGGAAGTGCTATGACCCAGGAAGCTTGGAAGTGCTATGAAGCAGTCCAGCTTGGAAGTGCTATGAAGCATGCAGCTTGGAAGGGCTATTAAGCAGGTCAGTTTGGAAGTGCTATGAAGCAGGCCAGCTTGGAAGTTCTATGAAGCAGTCCAGCCTGGAAGTGCTATGAAGCAGGCTGCTTGAAAGTGCTATGAAGCAGGCCAGCTTGCAAGTGCTATGAAGCAGGCAGCTTAGAAGTGCTATGGAGCAGGTCAGCTTGGAAGTACGATGAAGCAGGCCAGCTTGGAAGTGCTATGAAACAGGCAGCTTGGAGGTGCTATGAAGCAGGCCAGTTTGGAAGTGCTATAAAGCAGACCAGCTTGGAAGTGCTATGAAGCAGGCAGCTTGGAAGTGCTATGAAGCAGGTCAACTTGAACGTGCTATGAAGCAGCCAGCCTGGAAGTGCTATGAAGCAGGCCGGCTTGGAAGTGCTATGAAGCAGGCCTGCTTGGAAGTGCTATGAAGCAGGCCAGCCTCGAAGTGATGTGAAGCGGCCCAGCTTGGAAGTGCTATGAAGCAGGCCAGCTTGAAAGTGCTGTGAACCAGGTAGCTTGAAAGCGTTATGAAGCAGGCCCGCTTGCAATCGCTAAGAAGCAGGCAGCTTGGAAATGCTATGAAGCAGGCAGCTTGGAAGTGCTATGAAGCAGCTCACATTGAACGTGCTATGAAGCAGCCAGCCTGGAAGTGCTATGAAGCAGGCCCGCTTGGAAGTGCTATGAAGCAGGCCAGCCTGGAAGTGCTATGAAGCAGGCCAGCTTGGAAGTGCTGTGAACCAGGTAGCTTGGAAGCGTTATGAAGCAGGCCCACTTGCAAGCACTATGAAGCAGGCCCGATTGCAAGCGCTATGAAGCAGGAAGCTTGGAAGTGCTATGAAGCAGGAAGCTTGGAAGTGCTATGAAGCAGGCCAGCTTGGAAGCGCTATGAAGCAGTAAGCTTGGAAGTGCTATGAAGCAGGCCAGCTTGCAAGTGCTATGAAGCAGGCCAGCTTGGAAGTGCTATGAAGCAGGCAGCTTGGAAGTGCTATGAGCATGTCAGCTTGGAAGTGCTATGAAGCAGGCCAGCTTGGACGGCTATGAAGCAGGCCGCTTGAAAGTGCTATGAAGCAGGCCAGTTGGAAGTGCTATGAACCAGGTAGCTTGGAAGCGTTATGAAGCAGGCCCGCTTGCAAGTGCTATGAAGCAGTTAGCTTAGAAGTACTATGGAGCAGGTCAGCTTGGAAGTGCGATGAAGCAGGCCAGACTGGAAGTGCTATGAAGCAGGCAGCTTGGAGGTGCTATGAAGCAGCCATCTTGGAAGTTCTATGCAGCAGGCCAGCTTGGAAGTGCTACGAAGCAGACAAGCTTGGACATGCTATGAAGCAGGTTGCTTGGAAGCGCTAGGAAGCAGGCCCGATTGCAAGCGCTATGAAGCAGGTAGCTTGGAAGTGCTATGAAGCAGGACGCTTAGTAGTGCTATGAAGCAGGAAGCTTTGAAGTGCTATGAAGCAGGCCAGCTTGGAAGCGTTATGAAGTAGGAATCTTGGAAGCGCTATGAAGCAGGCCAGTTTGGAAGTGCTATGAAGCAGGCAGCTTGGAAGTGCTATGAAGCATGCCAGCTTGGAAGTGCTATGAAGCAGGCAGCTTGGAAGTGCTATGAAGCAGGCCAGCTTGGAAGTGCTATGAAGCAGGCCAGCTTGGAAGTGCTATTAAGTAGGCCCGCTTGCAAGCGCTATGAAGCAGGTATCTTGGAAGTGCTATGAAGCAAACAGTTTGGAAGTGCTATGAAGCACGCAGCTTGGAAGTGCTATGAAGCAGGTCAGCTTGGACTTGCTATGAAACAGCCAGCCTGGAAGTGCTATGAAGCAGGATAGCTTGGAAGTGCTATGAAGCAGACCAGCCTGGAAGTGCTGTGAAGCAGATCAGCTTGGAAGTGCTATGAAGCAGACCAGCTTGGAAGTGCTATGGAGCAGGAAGCTTAGAAGTGCTATGAAGCTGGCCAGCTTGGAAGTGCTATGAAGCAGGTCAGCTTGGACGTGCTATGAAGGAGCCAGCCTGGAAGTGCTATGAAGCAGGACAGCCTGGAAGTGCTATAAATCAGGCCAGCTTGGAAGTGCTATGAAGCTGGCAGCTTGGAAGAGCTATGAAGCAGGCCAGCTTGGAAGTGCTATGAAGCAGGCCAGCCTGGAAGTGCTATGAAGCAACGCCAGCTTGGAAGTGCTATGAAGCAGGTCAGCTTGGATGTGCTATGAAGCAGCCAGCCTGGATTTGTTATGAATGCAGGCCAGCTTGGAAGTGAAGTGAAGCAGGCCAGCCTGGAAGTGCTGTGAAGCAGGCCAGCTTGGAAGTGCTATGAAGCAGGCCAGCTTGGAAGTGCTATGAAGCAGGAAGCTTGGAAGAACTATGAAGCAGGCCAGCTTGGACGTGCTATGAAGCAGCCAGCCTGGAAGTGCTATGCAGCAGGACAGCCTGGAAGTGCTATAAATCAGGCCAGCTTGGAAGTGCTATGAAGCTGGCAGCTTGGAAGAGCTATGAAGCAGGCAGCTTGGAAGAGCTATGAAACAGGCCAACTTGGAAGTGCTATGAAGCAGGCCAGCTTGGAAGTGCTATGAAGCAGGTCAGCCTGGATGTGCTTTGAAGCAGCCAGCCTGGACATGTTATGAAGCAGGCCAGCTTGGAAGTCAAGTGAAGCAGGCCAGCCTGGAAGTGCTATGAAGCAGGCCAGCTTGGAAGTGCTATGAAGCAGGAAGCTTAGAAGTGCTTTGGAGCAGGCCAGCTTGGAAGTGCTATGAAGCAGGCAGCTTGGAAGTGGTATGAAACCGGCTAACTTGGAAGTGGTATGAAGCAGGCCTGCTTAGAAGTGCTATGAAGCAGACCACTTGGAAGTGCTATGAAGCAGGCCGCTTGCTAGTACTATTAAGCAGACCGGCTTGGGAGTGCTATGAAGCAGGCCGGGCTGGAAGTGCTATGAAGGAGGCAGTTTGGAAGTGCTATGAAGGAGGCAGCTTGGAAGTTCTATGAAGCAGGCCAGCCTGGAACTGCTATGGAAGCAGGCCGGCTTGGCAGGTCATCTTGGATGTGCTACGAAGCAGGCCAGCCTGGAAGTGCTACGAAGAAGGCCAGCTAGGAAGTGCCATGAAGCAGTTAGCTTGGAAGTGCTATGAAGCAGACTAGCTTGGAAGTGCTATGACCCAGGAAGCTTGGAAGTGCTATGAAGCAGTCCAGCTTGGAAGTGCTATGAAGCATGCAGCTTGGAAGGGCTATTAAGCAGGTCAGTTTGGAAGTGCTATGAAGCAGGCCAGCTTGGAAGTTCTATGAAGCAGTCCAGCCTAGAAGTGCTATGAAGCAGGCTGCTTGAAAGTGCTATGAAGCAGGCCAGCTTGCAAGTGCAATGAAGCAGGCAGCTTAGAAGTGCTATGGAGCCGGTCAGCTTGGAAGTACGATGAAGCAGGCCAGCTTGGAAGTGCTATGAAACAGGCAGCTTGGAGGTGCTATGAAGCAGGCCAGTTTGGAAGTGCTATAAAGCAGACCAGCTTGGAAGTGCTATGAAGCAGGCAGCTTGGAAGTGCCATGAAGCAGGTCAACTTGAACGTGCTATGAAGCAGCCAGCCTGGAAGTGCTATGAAGCAGGCCGGCTTGGAAGTGCTATGAAGCAGGCCTGCTTGGAAGTGCTATGAAGCAGGCCAGCCTCGAAGTGATGTGAAGCGGCCCAGCTTGGAAGTGCTATGAAGCAGGCCAGCTTGAAAGTGCTGTGAACCAGGTAGCTTGAAAGCGTTATGAAGCAGGCCCGCTTGCAATCGCTAAGAAGCAGGCAGCTTGGAAATGCTATGAAGCAGGCAGCTTGGAAGTGCTATGAAGCAGCTCAAATTGAACGTGCTATGAAGCAGCCAGCCTGGAAGTGCTATGAAGCAGGCCCGCTTGGAAGTGCTATGAAGCAGGCCAGCCTGGAAGTGCTATGAAGCAGGCCAGCTTGGAAGTGCTGTGAACCAGGTAGCTTGGAAGCGTTATGAAGCAGGCCCACTTGCAAGCACTATGAAGCAGGCCCGATTGCAAGCGCTATGAATCAGGAAGCTTGGAAGTGCTATGAAGCAGGAAGCTTGGAAGTGCTATGAAGCAGGCCAGCTTGGAAGCGCTATGAAGCAGTAAGCTTGGAAGTGCTATGAAGCAGGCCAGCTTGCAAGTGCTATGAAGCAGGCCAGCTTGGAAGTGCTATGAAGCAGGCAGCTTGGAAGTGCTATGAGCATGTCAGCTTGGAAGTGCTATGAAGCAGGCAGCTTGGAAGTGCTATGAAGCAGGCCAGCCTGGAAGTGCTACGAAGAAGGCCAGCTAGGAAGTGCCATGAAGAAGTTAGCTTGGAAGTGCTATGAAGCAGACTAGCTTGGAAGTGCTATGACCCAGGAAGCTTGGAAGTGCTATGAAGCAGTCCAGCTTGGAAGTGCTATGAAGCATGCAGCTTGGAAGGGCTATTAAGCAGGTCAGTTTGGAAGTGCTATGAAGCAGGCCAGCTTGGGAGTTCTATGAAGCAGTCCAGCCTGGAAGTGCTATGAAGCAGGCCAGCTTGCAAGTGCTATGAAGCAGGCAGCTTAGAAGTGCTATGGAGCAGGTCAGCTTGGAAGTACGATGAAGCAGGCCAGCTTGGAAGTGCTATGAAACAGGCAGCTTGGAGGTGCTATGAAGCAGGCCAGTTTGGAAGTGCTATAAAGCAGACCAGCTTGGAAGTGCTATGAAGCAGGCAGCTTGGAAGTGCTATGAAGCAGGTCAACTTGAACGTGCTATGAAGCAGCCAGCCTGGAAGTGCTATGAAGCAGGCCTGCTTGGAAGTGCTATGAAGCAGGCCTGCTTGGAAGTGCTATGAAGCAGGCCAGCCTCGAAGTGATGTGAAGCGGCCCAGCTTGGAAGTGCTATGAAGCAGGCCAGCTTGGAAGTGCTGTGAACCAGGTAGCTTGAAAGCGTTATGAAGCAGGCCCGCTTGCAATCGCTAAGAAGCAGGCAGCTTGGAAATGCTATGAAGCAGGCAGCTTGGAAGTGCTATGAAGCAGGTCAAATTGAACGTGCTATGAAGCAGCCAGCCTGGAAGTGCTATGAAGCAGGCCCGCTTGGAAGTGCTATGAAGCAGGCCAGCATGGAAGTGCTATGAAGCAGGCCAGCTTGGAAGTGCTGTAAACCAGGTAGCTTGGAAGCGTTATGAAGCAGGCCCACTTGCAAGCACTATGAAGCAGGCCCGATTGCAAGCGCTTTGAAGCAGGAAGCTTGGAAGTGCTATGAAGCAGGAAGCTTGGAAGTGCTATGAAGCAGGCCAGCTTGGAAGCGCTATGAAGCAGTAAGCTTGGAAGTGCTATGAAGCAGGCCAGCTTGCAAGTGCTATGAAGCAGGCCAGCTTGGAAGTGCTATGAAGCAGGCAGCTTGGAAGTGCTATGAAGCATGTCAGCTTGGAAGTGCTATGAAGCAGGCAGCTTGGAAGTGCTATGAAGCAGGCCAGCTTGGAAGTGCTATGAAGCAGGCCAGCTTGGAAGTGCTATGAAACAGGCCAGCTTGGAAGTGCTATGAAGCCGGCCGCTTGAAAGTGCTATGAAGCGGGCCAGCTTGCAAGTGCTATGAAGCAGGTAGCTTAGAAGTGCTATGGAGCTGGTCAGCTTGGACGTGCTATGAAGCAGGCAGCTTGGAGCTGCTATGAAGCAGGCCAGTTTGGAAGTGCTATAAAGCAGACCAGCTTGGAAGTGCTATGAAGCAGTCAGCTTGGAAGTGCTATGAAGCAGGTCAGCTTGGACGTGCTATGAAGCAGCCATCCTGGAAGTGCTATGAAGCAGGCCAGCTTGGAAGTGCTATGAAGCAGGCCAGCCTGGGAGTGCTGTGAAGCAGGCCAGCTTGGAAGTGCTATGAATCAGACCAGCTTGGACATGCTATGAAGCAGGCAGCTTGGTAGTGCTATTAAGCAGGCCAGCTTGGAAGTGCCATGAAGAAGGCCATGAATCAGGCCAGCTTGGAAGTGCTATGAAGCAGGCCAGCCTGGGAGTGCTGTGAAGCAGGCCAGCCTGGAAGTGCTATGAAGCAGGCCAGCTTGGAAGTGCTATGAAGCAGGCCAGCCTGGGAGTGCTGTGAAGCAGGCCAGCTTGGAAGTGCTATGAAGCAGGCCAGCTTGGAAGTGCTATGAAGCCGGCCGCTTGAAAGTGCTATGAAGCGGGCCAGCTTGCAAGTGCTATGAAGCAGGTAGCTTAGAAGTGCTATGGAGCTGGTCAGCTTGGACGTACTATGAAGCAGGCAGCTTGGAGCTGCTATGAAGCAGGCCAGTTTGGAAGTGCTATAAAGCAGACCAGCTTGGAAGTGCTATGAAGCAGTCAGCTTGGAAGTGCTATGAAGCAGGTCAGCTTGGACGTGCTATGAAGCAGCCATCCTGGAAGTGCTATGAAGCAGGCCAGCTTGGAAGTGCTATGAAGCAGGCCAGCCTGGGAGTGCTGTGAAGCAGGCCAGCTTGGAAGTGCTATGAATCAGACCAGCTTGGACATGCTATGAAGCAGGCAGCTTGGTAGTGCTATTAAGCAGGCCAGCTTGGAAGTGCCATGAAGAAGGCCATGAATCAGGCCAGCTTGGAAGTGCCATGCAGCATGCCAGCCTGGGAGTGCTGTGAAGCATGCCAGCTTGGAAGTGCTACGAAGCAGACAAGCTTGGACATGCTATGAAGCAGGCAGCTTGGTAGTGCTATTAAGCAGGCCCGCTTGGAAGTGCTATGAAGCAGGCCAGCTTGGACGTGCTATGAAGCAGGCCGCTTGAAAGTGCTATGAAGCAGGCCAGTTGGAAGTGCTATGAACCAGGTAGCTTGAAAGCGCTATGAAGCAGGCCGGCTTGCAAGCGCAATGAAGCAGGTAGCTTGGAAGTGCTATGAAGCAGGCCAGCTTGGAAGTGCTATGAAGCAGGCAGCTTGGAAGTGCTATGAAGCAGGCCAACTTGGAAGTGCTTCAAAGCAGGCCGGCTTGAAGTGCTATGATGCAGTCCGCTTGGAAGTGCTATGAAGCAGGAAGCTTGGAAGCGCTATGAAGCAGGCTGGCTTGGAAGTGCTATGAAGCAGGAAGCTCGGAAGCGCTATGAAGCAGGCCAGCTTGGAAGCGTTATGAAGCAGGCCAGCTTGGGAGTGCTATTAAGTAGGCCAGATTGGAAGTGCTATTAAGCAGGCCAGTTTGGAAGAGCTATGAGGCAGGCAGCTTGGAAGTGCTACTAAGCAGGCCAGTTTGGAAGTGCTATGAAGCAGGCCAGCTTGGAAGTGCTATGAAGCATGCCCGCTTGCAAGCGCTATGAAACAGGTAGCTTGGAAGAACTCTGAAGCAGACAGCTTGGAAGTGCTATGAAGCAGGCAGCTTGGAAGTGCTTTGAAGCAGGTCAACTTGGACGAGCTGTGAAACAGCCAGCCTGGAAGTGCTATGAAGCAGGCCAGCTTGGAAATGCTATGAAGCAGACCAGCCTGAAAGTGCTGTGATGCAGGCCAGCTTGGAAGTGCTATGAAGCAGACCAGCTCTGAAGTGCTATGAAGCAGGAAGCTTAGAAGTGCTATGAAGCCGCCATCCTGGAAGTGCTATGATGCAGGCCAGCCTGGAAGTGCTATAAATCAGGCCAGCTTGGAAGTGCTATGAAGCTGGAAGCTTGGAAGAGCTATGGAGCAGGCCAGCTTGGAAGTGCTTCAAAGCAGGCCGGCTTGAAGTGCTATGAAGCAGACCGCTTGGAAGTGCTATGAAGCAGGCAGCTTGGAAGTGCTATGAAGCAGGAAGCTTGGAAGCGCTATGAAGCAGGTCGGCTTGGAAGCGCTATGAAGCAGGAAGCTCGGAAGCGCTATGAAGCAGGCCAGCTTGGAAGCGCTATGAAGCAGGCCAGCTTGGAAGTGCTATGAAGCAGGCAGCTTTTAAGTGCTATGAAGCAGGCCAACTTGGAAGTGCTATGAAGCAGGCCAGCTTGGAAGTGCTATTAAGTAGGCCAGATTGGAAGTGCTATTAAGCAGGCCAGCTTGGAAGTGCTATGAAGCAGGCAGCTTGGAAGTGCTACTAAGCAGGCCAGTTTGGAAGTGCTATGAAGCAGGCCAGCTTCGAAGTGCTATGAACCAGGTAGCTTGGAAGCGCTATGAAGCAGGCCCGCTTGCAAGCGCTATGAAACAGGTAGCTTGGAAGAACTCTGAAGCAGACAGCTTGGAAGTGCTATGAAGCAGGCAGCTTGGAAGTGCTGTGAAGCAGGTCAACTTGGACGTGCTGTGAAACAGCCAGCCCGGAAGTGCTATGAAGCAGGCCAGCTTGGAGTGCTTTCAAAGCAGGCCGGCTTGAAGTGCTATGAAGCAGACCGCTTGGAAGTGCTATGAAGCAGGAAGCTTGGAAGTGCTATGAAGCAGGAAGCTTGGAAGTGCTATGAAGCAGGTAGCTTGGAAGCGCTATGAAGCAGTCCCGATTGCAAGGCACTATGAAGCAGGTAGCTTGGAAGTGCTATGAAGCAGGAAGCTTGGAAATGCTATGAAGCAGGAAGCTTCGAAGCGCCATGATGCAGGCCGGCATGGAAGCGCTATGAAGCAGGAAGCTTGGAAGCACTATGAAGCAGTCCAGCTTGAAAGCGCTATGAAGCAGGCCAGCTTGGGAGTGCTATGAAGCAGGCAGCGTGGAAGTGCTATGAAGCAGTCCAGCCTGGAAGTGCTATGAAGCAGGCCGGCTTGAAGTGCTATGAAGCAGGCCAGCTTGCAAGTGCTAGGAAGCAGGCAGCTTAGAAGTGCTATGGAGCATGTCAGCTTGGAAGTACGATGAAGCAGGCCAGCTTGGAAGTGCTATGAAACAGGCAGCTTGGAGGTGCTATGAAGCAGGCCAGTTTGGAAGTGCTATAAAGCAGACCAGCTTGGAAGTGCTATGAAGCAGGCAGCTTGGAAGTGCTATGAAGCAGTTCATCTTGAACGTGCTATGAAGCAGCCAGCCTGGAAGTGCTATGAAACAGGCCTGCTTGGAAGTGCTATGAAGCAGGCCAGCCTCGAAGTGATGTGAAGCGGCCCAGCTTGGAAGTGCTATGAAGCAGGCCAGCTTGGAAGTGCTGTGAACCAGGCATCTTGAAAGCGTTATGAAGCAGGCCCGCTTGCAAGCGCTAAGAAGCAGGCAGCTTGGAAATGCTATGAAGCAGGAAGCTTGGAAGTGCTATGAAGCAGGTCAAATTGAACGTGCTATGAAGCAGCCAGCCTGGAAGTGCTATGATGCAGGCCACCCTGGAAGTGCTATAAATCAGGCCAGCTTGGAAGTGCTATGAAGTTTGCAGCTTGGAAGAGCTATGGAGCAGGCCAGCTTGGAAGTGCTATGAAGCAGGCCAGCCTGGAAGTGCTATGAAGCAAGCCAGCTTGGAAGTGCTATGAAGCAGGTCTGCTTGGATGAGCTATGAAGCAGCCAGCCTGGACGTGCTATGAAGCACGCCAGCTTGGAAGTGCTATGAAGCAGGTCAGCTTGGCCGTGCTATGAAGCAGGCCAGCCTGGACGTGTTATGAAGCAGGCCAGCTTGGAAGTGAAGTGAAGCAGGCCAGCCTGGAAGTGCTATGAAGCAGGCCAGCTTGGAAGTGCTATGAAGCAGGCCAGTGTGGAAGTGCTATGAAGCAGGAAGCTTGGAAGTGCTATGAAGCAGGCCAACTTGGAAGTGCAATGAAGCAGGAAGCTTGGAAGAACTATGAAGCAGGCAGCTTGGTAGTACCATTAAGCAGGCCCGCTTGGAAGTGCTATGAAGCAGGCCAGCTTGGAAGTGCTATGAAGCAGGCCGCTTGAAAGTGCTATGATGCGGGCCAGCTTGCAAGTGCTATGAAGCTGGTAGCTTAGAAGTGCTATGGAGCAGGTCAGCTTGGAAGTGCGATGAAGCAGGCCAGACTGGAAGTGCTATGAAGCAGGCAGCTTGAAGGTGCTATGAAGCAGCCATCCTGGAAATGCTATGAAGCAGGCCAGCTTGGAAGTGCTACGAAGCAGACCAGCTTGGACATGCTATGAAGCAGGCAGCTTGATAGTGATATTAAGCAGGCCCGCTTGGAAGTGCTATGAAGCAGGCCAGCTTGGACGGCTATGAAGCAGGCCGCTTGAAAGTGCTATGAAGCAGGCCAGTTGGAAGTGCTATGAACCAGGTAGCTTGGAAGCGTTATGAAGCAGGCCCGCTTGCAAGTGCTATGAAGCAGTTAGCTTAGAAGTACTATGGAGCAGGTCAGCTTGGAAGTGCGATGAAGCAGGCCAGACTGGAAGTGCTATGAATCAGACCAGCTTGGACATGCTATGAAGCAGGCCAGCTTGGAAGTGCTACGAAGCAGACCAGCTTGGACATGCTATGAAGCAGGCAGCTTGATAGTGATATTAAGCAGGCCCGCTTGGAAGTGCTATGAAGCAGGCCAGCTTGGACGGCTATGAAGCAGGCCGCTTGAAAGTGCTATGAAGCAGGCCAGTTGGAAGTGCTATGAACCAGGTAGCTTGGAAGCGTTATGAAGCAGGCCCGCTTGCAAGTGCTATGATGAAGCAGTTAGCTTAGAAGTACTATGGAGCAGGTCAGCTTGGAAGTGCGATGAAGCAGGCCAGACTGGAAGTGCTATGAATCAGACCAGCTTGGACATGCTATGAAGCAGGCAGCTTGGTAGTGCTATTAAGCAGGCCAGCTTGGAAGTGCCATGAAGAAGGCCATGAATCAGGCCAGCTTGGAAGTGCTATGAAGCAGGCCAGCCTGGGAGTGCTGTGAAGCAGGCCAGCCTGGAAGTGCTATGAAGCAGGCCAGCTTGGAAGTGCTATGAAGCAGGCCAGCCTGGGAGTGCTGTGAAGCAGGCCAGCTTGGAAGTGCTATGAAGCAGGCCAGCTTGGAAGTGCTATGAAGCCGGCCGCTTGAAAGTGCTATGAAGCGGGCCAGCTTGCAAGTGCTATGAAGCAGGTAGCTTAGAAGTGCTATGGAGCTGGTCAGCTTGGACGTGCTATGAAGCAGGCAGCTTGGAGCTGCTATGAAGCAGGCCAGTTTGGAAGTGCTATAAAGCAGACCAGCTTGGAAGTGCTATGAAGCAGTCAGCTTGGAAGTGCTATGAAGCAGGTCAGCTTGGACGTGCTATGAAGCAGCCATCCTGGAAGTGCTATGAAGCAGGCCAGCTTGGAAGTGCTATGAAGCAGGCCAGCCTGGGAGTGCTGTGAAGCAGGCCAGCTTGGAAGTGCTATGAATCAGACCAGCTTGGACATGCTATGAAGCAGGCAGCTTGGTAGTGCTATTAAGCAGGCCAGCTTGGAAGTGCCATGAAGAAGGCCATGAATCAGGCCAGCTTGGAAGTGCCATGCAGCATGCCAGCCTGGGAGTGCTGTGAAGCATGCCAGCTTGGAAGTGCTACGAAGCAGACAAGCTTGGACATGCTATGAAGCAGGCAGCTTGGTAGTGCTATTAAGCAGGCCCGCTTGGAAGTGCTATGAAGCAGGCCAGCTTGGACGTGCTATGAAGCAGGCCGCTTGAAAGTGCTATGAAGCAGGCCAGTTGGAAGTGCTATGAACCAGGTAGCTTGAAAGCGCTATGAAGCAGGCCGGCTTGCAAGCGCAATGAAGCAGGTAGCTTGGAAGTGCTATGAAGCAGGCCAGCTTGGAAGTGCTATGAAGCAGGCAGCTTGGAAGTGCTATGAAGCAGGCCAACTTGGAAGTGCTTCAAAGCAGGCCGGCTTGAAGTGCTATGATGCAGACCGCTTGGAAGTGCTATGAAGCAGGAAGCTTGGAAGCGCTATGAAGCAGGCTGGCTTGGAAGTGCTATGAAGCAGGAAGCTCGGAAGCGCTATGAAGCAGGCCAGCTTGGAAGCGTTATGAAGCAGGCCAGCTTGGAAGTGCTATGAAGCAGGCAGCTTGGAAGTGCTATGAAGCAGGCCAACTTGGAAGTGCTATGAAGCAGGCCAGCTTGGGAGTGCTATTAAGTAGGCCAGATTGGAAGTGCTATTAAGCAGGCCAGTTTGGAAGAGCTATGAGGCAGGCAGCTTGGAAGTGCTACTAAGCAGGCCAGTTTGGAAGTGCTATGAAGCAGGCCAGCTTGGAAGTGCTATGAAGCATGCCCGCTTGCAAGCGCTATGAAACAGGTAGCTTGGAAGAACTCTGAAGCAGACAGCTTGGAAGTGCTATGAAGCAGGCAGCTTGGAAGTGCTTTGAAGCAGGTCAACTTGGACGAGCTGTGAAACAGCCAGCCTGGAAGTGCTATGAAGCAGGCCAGCTTGGAAATGCTATGAAGCAGACCAGCCTGAAAGTGCTGTGATGCAGGCCAGCTTGGAAGTGCTATGAAGCAGACCAGCTCTGAAGTGCTATGAAGCAGGAAGCTTAGAAGTGCTATGAAGCAGCCATCCTGGAAGTGCTATGATGCAGGCCAGCCTGGAAGTGCTATAAATCAGGCCAGCTTGGAAGTGCTATGAAGCTGGAAGCTTGGAAGAGCTATGGAGCAGGCCAGCTTGGAAGTGCTTCAAAGCAGGCCGGCTTGAAGTGCTATGAAGCAGACCGCTTGGAAGTGCTATGAAGCAGGCAGCTTGGAAGTGCTATGAAGCAGGAAGCTTGGAAGCGCTATGAAGCAGGTCGGCTTGGAAGCGCTATGAAGCAGGAAGCTCGGAAGCGCTATGAAGCAGGCCAGCTTGGAAGCGCTATGAAGCAGGCCAGCTTGGAAGTGCTATGAAGCAGGCAGCTTTTAAGTGCTATGAAGCAGGCCAACTTGGAAGTGCTATGAAGCAGGCCAGCTTGGAAGTGCTATTAAGTAGGCCAGATTGGAAGTGCTATTAAGCAGGCCAGCTTGGAAGTGCTATGAAGCAGGCAGCTTGGAAGTGCTACTAAGCAGGCCAGTTTGGAAGTGCTATGAAGCAGGCCAGCTTCGAAGTGCTATGAACCAGGTAGCTTGGAAGCGCTATGAAGCAGGCCCGCTTGCAAGCGCTATGAAACAGGTAGCTTGGAAGAACTCTGAAGCAGACAGCTTGGAAGTGCTATGAAGCAGGCAGCTTGGAAGTGCTGTGAAGCAGGTCAACTTGGACGTGCTGTGAAACAGCCAGCCCGGAAGTGCTATGAAGCAGGCCAGCTTGGAGTGCTTTCAAAGCAGGCCGGCTTGAAGTGCTATGAAGCAGACCGCTTGGAAGTGCTATGAAGCAGGAAGCTTGGAAGTGCTATGAAGCAGGAAGCTTGGAAGTGCTATGAAGCAGGTAGCTTGGAAGCGCTATGAAGCAGTCCCGATTGCAAGGCACTATGAAGCAGGTAGCTTGGAAGTGCTATGAAGCAGGAAGCTTGGAAATGCTATGAAGCAGGAAGCTTCGAAGCGCCATGATGCAGGCCGGCATGGAAGCGCTATGAAGCAGGAAGCTTGGAAGCACTATGAAGCAGTCCAGCTTGGAAGCGCTATGAAGCAGGCCAGCTTGGGAGTGCTATGAAGCAGGCAGCGTGGAAGTGCTATGAAGCAGTCCAGCCTGGAAGTGCTATGAAGCAGGCCGGCTTGAAGTGCTATGAAGCAGGCCAGCTTGCAAGTGCTAGGAAGCAGGCAGCTTAGAAGTGCTATGGAGCAGGTCAGCTTGGAAGTACGATGAAGCAGGCCAGCTTGGAAGTGCTATGAAACAGGCAGCTTGGAGGTGCTATGAAGCAGGCCAGTTTGGAAGTGCTATAAAGCAGACCAGCTTGGAAGTGCTATGAAGCAGCCAGCCTGGAAGTGCTATGAAACAGGCCTGCTTGGAAGTGCTATGAAGCAGGCCAGCCTCGAAGTGATGTGAAGCGGCCCAGCTTGGAAGTGCTATGAAGCAGGCCAGCTTGGAAGTGCTGTGAACCAGGCAGCTTGAAAGCGTTATGAAGCAGGCCCGCTTGCAAGCGCTAAGAAGCAGGCAGCTTGGAAATGCTATGAAGCAGGAAGCTTGGAAGTGCTATGAAGCAGGTCAAATTGAACGTGCTATGAAGCAGCCAGCCTGGAAGTGCTATGATGCAGGCCAGCCTGGAAGTGCTATAAATCAGGCCAGCTTGGAAGTGCTATGAAGTTTGCAGCTTGGAAGAGCTATGGAGCAGGCCAGCTTGGAAGTGCTATGAAGCAGGCCAGCCTGGAAGTGCTATGAAGCAAGCCAGCTTGGAAGTGCTATGAAGCAGGTCTGCTTGGATGAGCTATGAAGCAGCCAGCCTGGACGTGCTATGAAGCACGCCAGCTTGGAAGTGCTATGAAGCAGGTCAGCTTGGCCGTGCTATGAAGCAGGCCAGCCTGGACGTGTTATGAAGCAGGCCAGCTTGGAAGTGAAGTGAAGCAGGCCAGCCTGGAAGTGCTATGAAGCAGGCCAGCTTGGAAGTGCTATGAAGCAGGCCAGTGTGGAAGTGCTATGAAGCAGGAAGCTTGGAAGTGCTATGAAGCAGGCCAACTTGGAAGTGCAATGAAGCAGGAAGCTTGGAAGAACGATGAAGCAGGCAGCTTGGTAGTACCATTAAGCAGGCCTGCTTGGAAGTGCTATGAAGCAGGCCAGCTTGGAAGTGCTATGAAGCAGGCCGCTTGAAAGTGCTATGATGCGGGCCAGCTTGCAAGTGCTATGAAGCTGGTAGCTTAGAAGTGCTATGGAGCAGGTCAGCTTGGAAGTGCGATGAAGCAGGCCAGACTGGAAGTGCTATGAAGCAGGCAGCTTGAAGGTGCTATGAAGCAGCCATCCTGGAAATGCTATGAAGCAGGCCAGCTTGGAAGTGCTACGAAGCAGACCAGCTTGGACATGCTATGAAGCAGGCAGCTTGATAGTGATATTAAGCAGGCCCGCTTGGAAGTGCTATGAAGCAGGCCAGCTTGGACGGCTATGAAGCAGGCCGCTTGAAAGTGCTATGAAGCAGGCCAGTTGGAAGTGCTATGAACCAGGTAGCTTGGAAGCGTTATGAAGCAGGCCCGCTTGCAAGTGCTATGAAGCAGTTAGCTTAGAAGTACTATGGAGCAGGTCAGCTTGGAAGTGCGATGAAGCAGGCCAGACTGGAAGTGCTATGAAGCAGGCAGCTTGGAGGTGCTATGAAGCAGCCATCCTGGAAGTTCTATGCAGCAGGCCAGCTTGGAAGTGCTACGAAGCAGACAAGCTTGGACATGCTATGAAGCAGGTTGCTTGGAAGCGCTAGGAAGCAGGCCCGATTGCAAGCGCTATGAAGCAGGTAGCTTGGAAGTGCTATGAAGCAGGAAGCTTAGTAGTGCTATGAAGCAGGAAGCTTTGAAGTGCTATGAAGCAGGCCAGCCCTGAAGCGTTATGAAGTAGGAATCTTGGAAGCGCTATGAAGCAGGCCAGCTTGGAAGTGCTATGAAGCAGGCAGCTTGGAAGTGCTATGAAGCATGCCAGCTTGGAAGTGCTATGAAGCAGGCAGCTTGGAAGTGCTATGAAGCAGGCCAGCTTGGAAGTGCTATGAAGCAGGCCAGCTTGGAAGTGCTATTAAGTAGGCCCGCTTGCAAGCGCTATGAAGCAGGTATCTTGGAAGTGCTATGAAGCAAACAGTTTGGAAGTGCTATGAAGCACGCAGCTTGGAAGTGCTATGAAGCAGGTCAGCTTGGACTTGCTATGAAACAGCCAGCCTGGAAGTGCTATGAAGCAGGACAGCTTGGAAGTGCTATGAAGCAGACCAGCCTGGAAGTGCTGTGAAGCAGACCAGCTTGGAAGTGCTATGAAGCAGACCAGCTTGGAAGTGCTATGGAGCAGGAAGCTTAGAAGTGCTATGAAGCAGGCCAGCTTGGAAGTGCTATGAAGTTTGCAGCTTGGAAGAGCTATGGAGCAGGCCAGCTTGGAAGTGCTATGAAGCAGGCCAGCCTGGAAGTGCTATGAAGCAAGCCAGCTTGGAAGTGCTATGAAGCAGGTCTGCTTGGATGAGCTATGAAGCAGCCAGCCTGGACGTGCTATGAAGCACGCCAGCTTGGAAGTGCTATGAAGCAGGTCAGCTTGGCCGTGCTATGAAGCAGGCCAGCCTGGACGTGTTATGAAGCAGGCCAGCTTGGAAGTGAAGTGAAGCAGGCCAGCCTGGAAGTGCTATGAAGCAGGCCAGCTTGGAAGTGCAATGAAGCAGGCCAGTGTGGAAGTGCTATGAAGCAGGAAGCTTGGAAGTGCTATGAAGCAGGCCAACTTGGAAGTGCAATGAAGCAGGAAGCTTGGAAGAACGATGAAGCAGGCAGCTTGGTAGTACCATTAAGCAGGCCCGCTTGGAAGTGCTATGAAGCAGGCCAGCTTGGAAGTGCTATGAAGCAGGCCGCTTGAAAGTGCTATGATGCGGGCCAGCTTGCAAGTGCTATGAAGCTGGTAGCTTAGAAGTGCTATGGAGCAGGTCAGCTTGGAAGTGCGATGAAGCAGGCCAGACTGGAAGTGCTATGAAGCAGGCAGCTTGAAGGTGCTATGAAGCAGCCATCCTGGAAATGCTATGAAGCAGGCCAGCTTGGAAGTGCTACGAAGCAGACCAGCTTGGACATGCTATGAAGCAGGCAGCTTGATAGTGATATTAAGCAGGCCCGCTTGGAAGTGCTATGAAGCAGGCCAGCTTGGACGGCTATGAAGCAGGCCGCTTGAAAGTGCTATGAAGCAGGCCAGTTGGAAGTGCTATGAACCAGGTAGCTTGGAAGCGTTATGAAGCAGGCCCGCTTGCAAGTGCTATGAAGCAGTTAGCTTAGAAGTACTATGGAGCAGGTCAGCTTGGAAGTGCGATGAAGCAGGCCAGACTGGAAGTGCTATGAAGCAGGCAGCTTGGAGGTGCTATGAAGCAGCCATCCTGGAAGTTCTATGCAGCAGGCCAGCTTGGAAGTGCTACGAAGCAGACAAGCTTGGACATGCTATGAAGCAGGTTGCTTGGAAGCGCTAGGAAGCAGGCCCGATTGCAAGCGCTATGAAGCAGGTAGCTTGGAAGTGCTATGAAGCAGGAAGCTTAGTAGTGCTATGAAGCAGGAAGCTTTGAAGTGCTATGAAGCAGGCCAGCCCTGAAGCGTTATGAAGTAGGAATCTTGGAAGCGCTATGAAGCAGGCCAGCTTGGAAGTGCTATGAAGCAGGCAGCTTGGAAGTGCTATGAAGCATGCCAGCTTGGAAGTGCTATGAAGCAGGCAGCTTGGAAGTGCTATGAAGCAGGCCAGCTTGGAAGTGCTATGAAGCAGGCCCGCTTGGAAGTGCTATGAAGCAGGCCAGCTTGGAAGTGCTATGAAGCAGGCCGCTTGAAAGTGCTATGATGCGGGCCAGCTTGCAAGTGCTATGAAGCTGGTAGCTTAGAAGTGCTATGGAGCAGGTCAGCTTGGAAGTGCGATGAAGCAGGCCAGACTGGAAGTGCTATGAAGCAGGCAGCTTGAAGGTGCTATGAAGCAGCCATCCTGGAAATGCTATGAAGCAGGCCAGCTTGGAAGTGCTACGAAGCAGACCAGCTTGGACATGCTATGAAGCAGGCAGCTTGATAGTGATATTAAGCAGGCCCGCTTGGAAGTGCTATGAAGCAGGCCAGCTTGGGCGGCTATGAAGCAGGCCGCTTGAAAGTGCTATGAAGCAGGCCAGTTGGAAGTGCTATGAACCAGGTAGCTTGGAAGCGTTATGAAGCAGGCCCGCTTGCAAGTGCTATGAAGCAGTTAGCTTAGAAGTACTATGGAGCAGGTCAGCTTGGAAGTGCGATGAAGCAGGCCAGACTGGAAGTGCTATGAAGCAGGCAGCTTGGAGGTGCTATGAAGCAGCCATCCTGGAAGTTCTATGCAGCAGGCCAGCTTGGAAGTGCTACGAAGCAGACAAGCTTGGACATGCTATGAAGCAGGTTGCTTGGAAGCGCTAGGAAGCAGGCCCGATTGCAAGCGCTATGAAGCAGGTAGCTTGGAAGTGCTATGAAGCAGGAAGCTTAGTAGTGCTATGAAGCAGGAAGCTTTGAAGTGCTATGAAGCAGGCCAGCCCTGAAGCGTTATGAAGTAGGAATCTTGGAAGCGCTATGAAGCAGGCCAGCTTGGAAGTGCTATGAAGCAGGCAGCTTGGAAGTGCTATGAAGCATGCCAGCTTGGAAGTGCTATGAAGCAGGCAGCTTGGAAGTGCTATGAAGCAGGCCAGCTTGGAAGTGCTATGAAGCAGGCCAGCTTGGAAGTGCTATTAAGTAGGCCCGCTTGCAAGCGCTATGAAGCAGGTATCTTGGAAGTGCTATGAAGCAAACAGTTTGGAAGTGCTATGAAGCACGCAGCTTGGAAGTGCTATGAAGCAGGTCAGCTTGGACTTGCTATGAAACAGCCAGCCTGGAAGTGCTATGAAGCAGGACAGCTTGGAAGTGCTATGAAGCAGACCAGCCTGGAAGTGCTGTGAAGCAGACCAGCTTGGAAGTGCTATGAAGCAGACCAGCTTGGAAGTGCTATGGAGCAGGAAGCTTAGAAGTGCTATGAAGCAGGCCAGCTTGGAAGTGCTATGAAGCAGGTCAGCTTGGACGTGCTATGAAGGAGCCAGCCTGGAAGTGCTATGAAGCAGGACAGCCTGGAAGTGCTATAAATCAGGCCAGCTTGGAAGTGCTATGAAGCTGGCAGCTTGGAAGAGCTATGAAGCAGGCCAGCTTGGAAGTGCTATGAAGCAGGCCAGCCTGGAAGTGCTATGAAGCAACGCCAGCTTGGAAGTGCTATGAAGCAGGTCAGCTTGGATGTGCTATGAAGCAGCCAGCCTGGATTTGTTATGAATGCAGGCCAGCTTGGAAGTGAAGTGAAGCAGGCCAGCCTGGAAGTGCTGTGAAGCAGGCCAGCTTGGAAGTGCTATGAAGCAGGCCAGCTTGGAAGTGCTATGAAGCAGGAAGCTTGGAAGAACTATGAAGCAGGCCAGCTTGGACGTGCTATGAAGCAGCCAGCCTGGAAGTGCTATGCAGCAGGACAGCCTGGAAGTGCTATAAATCAGGCCAGCTTGGAAGTGCTATGAAGCTGGCAGCTTGGAAGAGCTATGAAGCAGGCAGCTTGGAAGAGCTATGA
Organism: Ambystoma mexicanum; assembly: GCF_040938575.1. NCBI lineage: Eukaryota > Metazoa > Chordata > Amphibia > Caudata > Ambystomatidae > Ambystoma > Ambystoma mexicanum. The sequence goes on from NC_090936.1 coordinate 355,831,421, forward strand.
AGCAGGCCAACTTGGAAGTGCTATGAAGCAGGCCAGCTTGGAAGTGCTATGAAGCAGCTCAGCTTGCATGTGCTTTGAAGCAGCCAGCCTGGACATGTTATGAAGCAGGCCAGCTTGGAAGTCAAGTGAAGCAGGCCAGCCTGGAAGTGCTATGAAGCAGGCCAGCTTGGAAGTGCTATGAAGCAGGAAGCTTAGAAGTGCTTTGGAGCAGGCCAGCTTGGAAGTGCTATGAAGCAGGCAGCTTGGAAGTGGTATGAAACCGGCTAACTTGGAAGTGGTATGAAGCAGGCCTGCTTAGAAGTGCTATGAAGCAGACCACTTGGAAGTGCTATGAAGCAGGCCGCTTGCTAGTACTATTAAGCAGACCGGCTTGGGAGTGCTATAAAGCAGGCCGGGCTGGAAGTGCTATGAAGGAGGCAGTTTGGAAGTGCTATGAAGGAGGCAGCTTGGAAGTTCTATGAAGCAGGCCAGCCTGGAACTGCTATGGAAGCAGGCCGGCTTGGCAGGTCATCTTGGATGTGCTACGAAGCAGGCCAGCCTGGAAGTGCTACGAAGAAGGCCAGCTAGGAAGTGCCATGAAGCAGTTAGCTTGGAAGTGCTATGAAGCAGACTAGCTTGGAAGTGCTATGACCCAGGAAGCTTGGAAGTGCTATGAAGCAGTCCAGCTTGGAAGTGCTATGAAGCATGCAGCTTGGAAGGGCTATTAAGCAGGTCAGTTTGGAAGTGCTATGAAGCAGGCCAGCTTGGAAGTTCTATGAAGCAGTCCAGCCTGGAAGTGCTATGAAGCAGGCTGCTTGAAAGTGCTATGAAGCAGGCCAGCTTGCAAGTGCTATGAAGCAGGCAGCTTAGAAGTGCTATGGAGCAGGTCAGCTTGGAAGTACGATGAAGCAGGCCAGCTTGGAAGTGCTATGAAACAGGCAGCTTGGAGGTGCTATGAAGCAGGCCAGTTTGGAAGTGCTATAAAGCAGACCAGCTTGGAAGTGCTATGAAGCAGGCAGCTTGGAAGTGCTATGAAGCAGGTCAACTTGAACGTGCTATGAAGCAGCCAGCCTGGAAGTGCTATGAAGCAGGCCGGCTTGGAAGTGCTATGAAGCAGGCCTGCTTGGAAGTGCTATGAAGCAGGCCAGCCTCGAAGTGATGTGAAGCGGCCCAGCTTGGAAGTGCTATGAAGCAGGCCAGCTTGAAAGTGCTGTGAACCAAGTAGCTTGAAAGAGTTATGAAGCAGGCCCGCTTGCAATCGCTAAGAAGCAGGCAGCTTGGAAATGCTATGAAGCAGGCAGCTTGGAAGTGCTATGAAGCAGCTCACATTGAACGTGCTATGAAGCAGCCAGCCTGGAAGTGCTATGAAGCAGGCCCGCTTGGAAGTGCTATGAAGCAGGCCAGCCTGGAAGTGCTATGAAGCAGGCCAGCTTGGAAGTGCTGTGAACCAGGTAGCTTGGAAGCGTTATGAAGCAGGCCCACTTGCAAGCACTATGAAGCAGGCCCGATTGCAAGCGCTATGAAGCAGGAAGCTTGGAAGTGCTATGAAGCAGGAAGCTTGGAAGTGCTATGAAGCAGGCCAGCTTGGAAGCGCTATGAAGCAGTAAGCTTGGAAGTGCTATGAAGCAGGCCAGCTTGCAAGTGCTATGAAGCAGGCCAGCTTGGAAGTGCTATGAAGCAGGCAGCTTGGAAGTGCTATGAGCATGTCAGCTTGGAAGTGCTATGAAGCAGGCCAGCTTGGACGGCTATGAAGCAGGCCGCTTGAAAGTGCTATGAAGCAGGCCAGTTGGAAGTGCTATGAACCAGGTAGCTTGGAAGCGTTATGAAGCAGGCCCGCTTGCAAGTGCTATGAAGCAGTTAGCTTAGAAGTACTATGGAGCAGGTCAGCTTGGAAGTGCGATGAAGCAGGCCAGACTGGAAGTGCTATGAAGCAGGCAGCTTGGAGGTGCTATGAAGCAGCCATCTTGGAAGTTCTATGCAGCAGGCCAGCTTGGAAGTGCTACGAAGCAGACAAGCTTGGACATGCTATGAAGCAGGTTGCTTGGAAGCGCTAGGAAGCAGGCCCGATTGCAAGCGCTATGAAGCAGGTAGCTTGGAAGTGCTATGAAGCAGGACGCTTAGTAGTGCTATGAAGCAGGAAGCTTTGAAGTGCTATGAAGCAGGCCAGCTTGGAAGCGTTATGAAGTAGGAATCTTGGAAGCGCTATGAAGCAGGCCAGTTTGGAAGTGCTATGAAGCAGGCAGCTTGGAAGTGCTATGAAGCATGCCAGCTTGGAAGTGCTATGAAGCAGGCAGCTTGGAAGTGCTATGAAGCAGGCCAGCTTGGAAGTGCTATGAAGCAGGCCAGCTTGGAAGTGCTATTAAGTAGGCCCGCTTGCAAGCGCTATGAAGCAGGTATCTTGGAAGTGCTATGAAGCAAACAGTTTGGAAGTGCTATGAAGCACGCAGCTTGGAAGTGCTATGAAGCAGGTCAGCTTGGACTTGCTATGAAACAGCCAGCCTGGAAGTGCTATGAAGCAGGACAGCTTGGAAGTGCTATGAAGCAGACCAGCCTGGAAGTGCTGTGAAGCAGATCAGCTTGGAAGTGCTGTGAAGCAGATCAGCTTGGAAGTGCTATGAAGCAGACCAGCTTGGAAGTGCTATGGAGCAGGAAGCTTAGAAGTGCTATGAAGCAGGCCAGCTTGGAAGTGCTATGAAGCAGGTCAGCTTGGACGTGCTATGAAGGAGCCAGCCTGGAAGTGCTATGAAGCAGGACAGCCTGGAAGTGCTATAAATCAGGCCAGCTTGGAAGTGCTATGAAGCTGGCAGCTTGGAAGAGCTATGAAGCAGGCCAGCTTGGAAGTGCTATGAAGCAGGCCAGCCTGGAAGTGCTATGAAGCAACGCCAGCTTGGAAGTGCTATGAAGCAGGTCAGCTTGGATGTGCTATGAAGCAGCCAGCCTGGATTTGTTATGAATGCAGGCCAGCTTGGAAGTGAAGTGAAGCAGGCCAGCCTGGAAGTGCTATGAAGCAGGCCAGCTTGGAAGTGCTATGAAGCAGGCCAGCTTGGAAGTGCTATGAAGCAGGAAGCTTGGAAGAACTATGAAGCAGGCCAGCTTGGACGTGCTATGAAGCAGCCAGCCTGGAAGTGCTATGCAGCAGGACAGCCTGGAAGTGCTATAAATCAGGCCAGCTTGGAAGTGCTATGAAGCTGGCAGCTTGGAAGAGCTATGAAGCAGGCAGCTTGGAAGAGCTATGAAGCAGGCCAACTTGGAAGTGCTATGAAGCAGGCCAGCTTGGAAGTGCTATGAAGCAGCTCAGCTTGCATGTGCTTTGAAGCAGCCAGCCTGGACATGTTATGAAGCAGGCCAGCTTGGAAGTCAAGTGAAGCAGGCCAGCCTGGAAGTGCTATGAAGCAGGCCAGCTTGGAAGTGCTATGAAGCAGGAAGCTTAGAAGTGCTTTGGAGCAGGCCAGCTTGGAAGTGCTATGAAGCAGGCAGCTTGGAAGTGGTATGAAACCGGCTAACTTGGAAGTGGTATGAAGCAGGCCTGCTTAGAAGTGCTATGAAGCAGACCACTTGGAAGTGCTATGAAGCAGGCCGCTTGCTAGTACTATTAAGCAGACCGGCTTGGGAGTGCTATGAAGCAGGCCGGGCTGGAAGTGCTATGAAGGAGGCAGTTTGGAAGTGCTATGAAGGAGGCAGCTTGGAAGTTCTATGAAGCAGGCCAGCCTGGAACTGCTATGGAAGCAGGCCGGCTTGGCAGGTCATCTTGGATGTGCTACGAAGCAGGCCAGCCTGGAAGTGCTACGAAGAAGGCCAGCTAGGAAGTGCCATGAAGCAGTTAGCTTGGAAGTGCTATGAAGCAGACTAGCTTGGAAGTGCTATGACCCAGGAAGCTTGGAAGTGCTATGAAGCAGTCCAGCTTGGAAGTGCTATGAAGCATGCAGCTTGGAAGGGCTATTAAGCAGGTCAGTTTGGAAGTGCTATGAAGCAGGCCAGCTTGGAAGTTCTATGAAGCAGTCCAGCCTGGAAGTGCTATGAAGCAGGCTGCTTGAAAGTGCTATGAAGCAGGCCAGCTTGCAAGTGCTATGAAGCAGGCAGCTTAGAAGTGCTATGGAGCAGGTCAGCTTGGAAGTACGATGAAGCAGGCCAGCTTGGAAGTGCTATGAAACAGGCAGCTTGGAGGTGCTATGAAGCAGGCCAGTTTGGAAGTGCTATAAAGCAGACCAGCTTGGAAGTGCTATGAAGCAGGCAGCTTGGAAGTGCTATGAAGCAGGTCAACTTGAACGTGCTATGAAGCAGCCAGCCTGGAAGTGCTATGAAGCAGGCCGGCTTGGAAGTGCTATGAAGCAGGCCTGCTTGGAAGTGCTATGAAGCAGGCCAGCCTCGAAGTGATGTGAAGCGGCCCAGCTTGGAAGTGCTATGAAGCAGGCCAGCTTGAAAGTGCTGTGAACCAGGTAGCTTGAAAGCGTTATGAAGCAGGCCCGCTTGCAATCGCTAAGAAGCAGGCAGCTTGGAAATGCTATGAAGCAGGCAGCTTGGAAGTGCTATGAAGCAGCTCACATTGAACGTGCTATGAAGCAGCCAGCCTGGAAGTGCTATGAAGCAGGCCCGCTTGGAAGTGCTATGAAGCAGGCCAGCCTGGAAGTGCTATGAAGCAGGCCAGCTTGGAAGTGCTGTGAACCAGGTAGCTTGGAAGCGTTATGAAGCAGGCCCACTTGCAAGCACTATGAAGCAGGCCCGATTGCAAGCGCTATGAAGCAGGAAGCTTGGAAGTGCTATGAAGCAGGAAGCTTGGAAGTGCTATGAAGCAGGCCAGCTTGGAAGCGCTATGAAGCAGTAAGCTTGGAAGTGCTATGAAGCAGGCCAGCTTGCAAGTGCTATGAAGCAGGCCAGCTTGGAAGTGCTATGAAGCAGGCAGCTTGGAAGTGCTATGAGCATGTCAGCTTGGAAGTGCTATGAAGCAGGCCAGCTTGGACGGCTATGAAGCAGGCCGCTTGAAAGTGCTATGAAGCAGGCCAGTTGGAAGTGCTATGAACCAGGTAGCTTGGAAGCGTTATGAAGCAGGCCCGCTTGCAAGTGCTATGAAGCAGTTAGCTTAGAAGTACTATGGAGCAGGTCAGCTTGGAAGTGCGATGAAGCAGGCCAGACTGGAAGTGCTATGAAGCAGGCAGCTTGGAGGTGCTATGAAGCAGCCATCTTGGAAGTTCTATGCAGCAGGCCAGCTTGGAAGTGCTACGAAGCAGACAAGCTTGGACATGCTATGAAGCAGGTTGCTTGGAAGCGCTAGGAAGCAGGCCCGATTGCAAGCGCTATGAAGCAGGTAGCTTGGAAGTGCTATGAAGCAGGACGCTTAGTAGTGCTATGAAGCAGGAAGCTTTGAAGTGCTATGAAGCAGGCCAGCTTGGAAGCGTTATGAAGTAGGAATCTTGGAAGCGCTATGAAGCAGGCCAGTTTGGAAGTGCTATGAAGCAGGCAGCTTGGAAGTGCTATGAAGCATGCCAGCTTGGAAGTGCTATGAAGCAGGCAGCTTGGAAGTGCTATGAAGCAGGCCAGCTTGGAAGTGCTATGAAGCAGGCCAGCTTGGAAGTGCTATTAAGTAGGCCCGCTTGCAAGCGCTATGAAGCAGGTATCTTGGAAGTGCTATGAAGCAAACAGTTTGGAAGTGCTATGAAGCACGCAGCTTGGAAGTGCTATGATGCAGGTCAGCTTGGACTTGCTATGAAACAGCCAGCCTGGAAGTGCTATGAAGCAGGATAGCTTGGAAGTGCTATGAAGCAGACCAGCCTTGAAGTGCTGTGAAGCAGATCAGCTTGGAAGTGCTATGAAGCAGACCAGCTTGGAAGTGCTATGGAGCAGGAAGCTTAGAAGTGCTATGAAGCTGGCCAGCTTGGAAGTGCTATGAAGCAGGTCAGCTTGGACGTGCTATGAAGGAGCCAGCCTGGAAGTGCTATGAAGCAGGACAGCCTGGAAGTGCTATAAATCAGGCCAGCTTGGAAGTGCTATGAAGCTGGCAGCTTGGAAGAGCTATGAAGCAGGCCAGCTTGGAAGTGCTATGAAGCAGGCCAGCCTGGAAGTGCTATGAAGCAACGCCAGCTTGGAAGTGCTATGAAGCAGGTCAGCTTGGATGTGCTATGAAGCAGCCAGCCTGGATTTGTTATGAATGCAGGCCAGCTTGGAAGTGAAGTGAAGCAGGCCAGCCTGGAAGTGCTATGAAGCAGGCCAGCTTGGAAGTGCTATGAAGCAGGCCAGCTTGGAAGTGCTATGAAGCAGGAAGCTTGGAAGAACTATGAAGCAGGCCAGCTTGGACGTGCTATGAAGCAGCCAGCCTGGAAGTGCTATGCAGCAGGACAGCCTGGAAGTGCTATAAATCAGGCCAGCTTGGAAGTGCTATGAAGCTGGCAGCTTGGAAGAGCTATGAAGCAGGCAGCTTGGAAGAGCTATGAAACAGGCCAACTTGGAAGTGCTATGAAGCAGGCCAGCTTGGAAGTGCTATGAAGCAGGTCAGCCTGGATGTGCTTTGAAGCAGCCAGCCTGGACATGTTATGAAGCAGGCCAGCTTGGAAGTCAAGTGAAGCAGGCCAGCCTGGAAGTGCTATGAAGCAGGCCAGCTTGGAAGTGCTATGAAGCAGGAAGCTTAGAAGTGCTTTGGAGCAGGCCAGCTTGGAAGTGCTATGAAGCAGGCAGCTTGGAAGTGGTATGAAACCGGCTAACTTGGAAGTGGTATGAAGCAGGCCTGCTTAGAAGTGCTATGAAGCAGACCACTTGGAAGTGCTATGAAGCAGGCCGCTTGCTAGTACTATTAAGCAGACCGGCTTGGGAGTGCTATGAAGCAGGCCGGGCTGGAAGTGCTATGAAGGAGGCAGTTTGGAAGTGCTATGAAGGAGGCAGCTTGGAAGTTCTATGAAGCAGGCCAGCCTGGAACTGCTATGGAAGCAGGCCGGCTTGGCAGGTCATCTTGGATGTGCTACGAAGCAGGCCAGCCTGGAAGTGCTACGAAGAAGGCCAGCTAGGAAGTGCCATGAAGCAGTTAGCTTGGAAGTGCTATGAAGCAGACTAGCTTGGAAGTGCTATGACCCAGGAAGCTTGGAAGTGCTATGAAGCAGTCCAGCTTGGAAGTGCTATGAAGCATGCAGCTTGGAAGGGCTATTAAGCAGGTCAGTTTGGAAGTGCTATGAAGCAGGCCAGCTTGGAAGTTCTATGAAGCAGTCCAGCCTGGAAGTGCTATGAAGCAGGCTGCTTGAAAGTGCTATGAAGCAGGCCAGCTTGCAAGTGCAATGAAGCAGGCAGCTTAGAAGTGCTATGGAGCCGGTCAGCTTGGAAGTACGATGAAGCAGGCCAGCTTGGAAGTGCTATGAAACAGGCAGCTTGGAGGTGCTATGAAGCAGGCCAGTTTGGAAGTGCTATAAAGCAGACCAGCTTGGAAGTGCTATGAAGCAGGCAGCTTGGAAGTGCCATGAAGCAGGTCAACTTGAACGTGCTATGAAGCAGCCAGCCTGGAAGTGCTATGAAGCAGGCCGGCTTGGAAGTGCTATGAAGCAGGCCTGCTTGGAAGTGCTATGAAGCAGGCCAGCCTCGAAGTGATGTGAAGCGGCCCAGCTTGGAAGTGCTATGAAGCAGGCCAGCTTGAAAGTGCTGTGAACCAGGTAGCTTGAAAGCGTTATGAAGCAGGCCCGCTTGCAATCGCTAAGAAGCAGGCAGCTTGGAAATGCTATGAAGCAGGCAGCTTGGAAGTGCTATGAAGCAGCTCAAATTGAACGTGCTATGAAGCAGCCAGCCTGGAAGTGCTATGAAGCAGGCCCGCTTGGAAGTGCTATGAAGCAGGCCAGCCTGGAAGTGCTATGAAGCAGGCCAGCTTGGAAGTGCTGTGAACCAGGTAGCTTGGAAGCGTTATGAAGCAGGCCCACTTGCAAGCACTATGAAGCAGGCCCGATTGCAAGCGCTATGAATCAGGAAGCTTGGAAGTGCTATGAAGCAGGAAGCTTGGAAGTGCTATGAAGCAGGCCAGCTTGGAAGCGCTATGAAGCAGTAAGCTTGGAAGTGCTATGAAGCAGGCCAGCTTGCAAGTGCTATGAAGCAGGCCAGCTTGGAAGTGCTATGAAGCAGGCAGCTTGGAAGTGCTATGAGCATGTCAGCTTGGAAGTGCTATGAAGCAGGCAGCTTGGAAGTGCTATGAAGCAGGCCAGCTTGGAAGTGCTATGAAGCAGGCCAGCTTGGAAGTGCTATGAAGCAGGCCAGCTTGGAAGTGCTATGAAGCCGGCCGCTTGAAAGTGCTATGAAGCGGGCCAGCTTGCAAGTGCTATGAAGCAGGTAGCTTAGAAGTGCTATGGAGCTGGTCAGCTTGGACGTGCTATGAAGCAAGCAGCTTGGAGCTGCTATGAAGCAGGCCAGTTTGGAAGTGCTATAAAGCAGACCAGCTTGGAAGTGCTATGAAGCAGTAAGCTTGGAAGTGCTATGAAGCAGGCCAGCTTGCAAGTGCTATGAAGCAGGCCAGCTTGGAAGTGCTATGAAGCAGGCAGCTTGGAAGTGCTATGAAGCATGTCAGCTTGGAAGTGCTATGAAGCAGGCAGTTTGGAAGTGCTATGAAGCAGGCCAGCTTGGAAGTGCTATGAAGCAGGCCAGCTTGGAAGTGCTATGAAGCAGGCCAGCTTGGAAGTGCTATGAAGCCGGCCGCTTGAAAGTGCTATGAAGCGGGCCAGCTTGCAAGTGCTATGAAGCAGGTAGCTTAGAAGTGCTATGGAGCTGGTCAGCTTGGACGTGCTATGAAGCAAGCAGCTTGGAGCTGCTATGAAGCAGGCCAGTTTGGAAGTGCTATAAAGCAGACCAGCTTGGAAGTGCTATGAAGCAGTCAGCTTGGAAGTGCTATGAAGCAGGTCAGCTTGGACGTGCTATGAAGCAGCCATCCTGGAAGTGCTATGAAGCAGGCCAGCCTGGGAGTGTTGTGAAGCAGGCCAGCTTGGAAGTGCTATGAATCAGACCAGCTTGGACATGCTATGAAGCAGGCAGCTTGGTAGTGCTATTAAGCAGGCCAGCTTGGAAGTGCCATGAAGAAGGCCATGAATCAGGCCAGCTTGGAAGTGCTATGAAGCAGGCCAGCCTGGGAGTGCTGTGAAGCAGGCCAGCCTGGAAGTGCTATGAAGCAGGCCAGCTTGGAAGTGCTATGAAGCAGGCCAGCCTGGGAGTGCTGTGAAGCAGGCCAGCTTGGAAGTGCTATGAAGCAGGCCAGCTTGGAAGTGCTATGAAGCCGGCCGCTTGAAAGTGCTATGAAGCGGGCCAGCTTGCAAGTGCTATGAAGCAGGTAGCTTAGAAGTGCTATGGAGCTGGTCAGCTTGGACGTGCTATGAAGCAGGCAACTTGGAGCTGCTATGAAGCAGGCCAGTTTGGAAGTGCTATGAAGCAGACCAGCTTGGAAGTGCTATGAAGCAGTCAGCTTGGAAGTGCTATGAAGCAGGTCAGCTTGGACGTGCTATGAAGCAGCCATCCTGGAAGTGCTATGAAGCAGGCCAGCTTGGAAGTGCTATGAAGCAGGCCAGCCTGGGAGTGCTGTGAAGCAGGCCAGCTTGGAAGTGCTATGAATCAGACCAGCTTGGACATGCTATGAAGCAGGCAGCTTGGTAGTGCTATTAAGCAGGCCAGCTTGGAAGTGCCATGAAGAAAGCATGCTGCTTGGAAGTGCTACGAAGCAGACAAGCTTGGACATGCTATGAAGCAGGCAGCTTGGTAGTGCTATTAAGCAGGCCCGCTTGGAAGTGCTATGAAGCAGGCCAGCTTGGACGTGCTATGAAGCAGGCCGCTTGAAAGTGCTATGAAGCAGGCCAGTTGGAAGGGCTATGAACCAGGTAGCTTGAAAGCGCTATGAAGCAGGCCGGCTTGCAAGCGCAATGAAGCAGGTAGCTTGGAAGTGCTATGAAGCAGGAAGCTTGGAAGTGCTATGAAGCAGGTAGCTTGGAAGCGCTATGAAGCAGTCCCGATTGCAAGCGCTATGAAGCAGGTAGCTTGGAAGTGCTATGAAGCAGGAAGCTTGGAAATGCTATGAAGCAGGAAGCTTCGAAGCGCCATGATGCAGGCCGGCATGGAAGCGCTATGAAGCAGGAAGCTTGGAAGCACTATGAAGCAGTCCAGCTTGGAAGCGCTATGAAGCAGGCCAGCTTGGAAGTGCTATGAAGCAGGCAGCTTGGAAATGCTATGAAGCAGGCCAACTTGGAAGTGCTTCAAAGCAGGCCGGCTTGAAGTGCTATGAAGCAGACCGCTTGGAAGTGCTATGAAGCAGGAAGCTTGGAAGCGCTATGAAGCAGGCTGGCTTGGAAGTGCTATGAAGCAGGAAGCTCGGAAGCGCTATGAAGCAGGCCAGCTTGGAAGCGTTATGAAGCAGGCCAGCTTGGAAGTGCTATGAAGCAGGCAGCTTGGAAGTGCTATGAAGCAGGCCAACTTGGAAGTGCTATGAAGCAGGCCAGCTTGGGAGTGCTATTAAGTAGGCCAGATTGGAAGTGCTATTAATCAGGCCAGTTTGGAAGAGCTATGAGGCAGGCAGCTTGGAAGTGCTACTAAGCAGGCCAGTTTGGAAGTGCTATGAAGCAGGCCAGCTTGGAAGTGCTATGAACCAGGTAGCTTGGAAGCGCTATGAAGCATGCCCGCTTGCAAGCGCTATGAAACAGGTAGCTTGGAAGAACTCTGAAGCAGACAGCTTGGAAGTGCTATGAAGCAGGCAGCTTGGAAGTGCTTTGAAGCAGGTCAACTTGGACGAGCTGTGAAACAGCCAGCCTGGAAGGGCTATGAAGCAGGCCAGCTTGGAAATGCTATGAAGCAGACCAGCCTGAAAGTGCTGTGATGCAGGCCAGCTTGGAAGTGCTATGAAGCAGACCAGCTCTGAAGTGCTATGAAGCAGGAAGCTTAGAAGTGCTATGAAGCAGCCAGCCTGGAAGTGCTATGATGCAGGCCAGCCTGGAAGTGCTATAAATCAGGCCAGCTTGGAAGTGCTATGAAGCTGGAAGCTTGGAAGAGCTATAGAGCAGGCCAGCTTGGAAGTGCTATGAAGCAGGCCAGCCTGGAAGTGCTATGAAGCAAGCCAGCTTGGAAGTGCTATGAAGCAGGTCAGCTTGGAAGTGCTATGAAGCAGGCAGCTTGGAAGTGCTATGAAGCAGGCCAACTTGGAAGTGCTTCAAAGCAGGCCGTCTTGAAGTGCTATGAAGCAGACCGCTTGGAAGTGCTATGAAGCAGGAAGCTTGGAAACGCTATGAAGCAGGCTGGCTTGGAAGTGCTATGAAGCAGGAAGCTCGGAAGCGCTATGAAGCAGGCCAGCTTGGAAGCGTTATGAAGCAGGCCAGCTTGGAAGTGCTATGAAGCAGGCAGCTTGGAAGTGCTATGAAGCAGGCCAACTTGGAAGTGCTATGAAGCAGGCCAGCTTGGGAGTGCTATTAAGTAGGCCAGATTGGAAGTGCTATTAAGCAGGCCAGTTTGGAAGAGCTATGAGGCAGGCAGCTTGGAAGTGCTACTAAGCAGGCCAGTTTGGAAGTGCTATGAAGCAGGCCAGCTTGGAAGTGCTATGAACCAGGTAGCTTGGAAGCGCTATGAAGCAGGTAGCTTGGAAGCGCTATGAAGCAGTCCCGATTGCAAGCGCTATGAAGCAGGTAGCTTGGAAGTGCTATGAAGCAGGAAGCTTGGAAATGCTATGAAGCAGGAAGCTTCGAAGCGCCATGATGCAGGCCGGCATGGAAGCGCTATGAAGCAGGAAGCTTGGAAGCACTATGAAGCAGTCCAGCTTGGAAGCGCTATGAAGCAGGCCAGCTTGGAAGTGCTATGAAGCAGGCAGCTTGGAAATGCTATGAAGCAGGCCAACTTGGAAGTGCTTCAAAGCAGGCCGGCTTGAAGTGCTATGAAGCAGACCGCTTGGAAGTGCTATGAAGCAGGAAGCTTGGAAGCGCTATGAAGCAGGCTGGCTTGGAAGTGCTATGAAGCAGGAAGCTCGGAAGCGCTATGAAGCAGGCCAGCTTGGAAGCGTTATGAAGCAGGCCAGCTTGGAAGTGCTATGAAGCAGGCAGCTTGGAAGTGCTATGAAGCAGGCCAACTTGGAAGTGCTATGAAGCAGGCCAGCTTGGGAGTGCTATTAAGTAGGCCAGATTGGAAGTGCTATTAAGCAGGCCAGTTTGGAAGAGCTATGAGGCAGGCAGCTTGGAAGTGCTACTAAGCAGGCCAGTTTGGAAGTGCTATGAAGCAGGCCAGCTTGGAAGTGCTATGAACCAGGTAGCTTGGAAGCGCTATGAAGCATGCCCGCTTGCAAGCGCTATGAAACAGGTAGCTTGGAAGAACTCTGAAGCAGACAGCTTGGAAGTGCTATGAAGCAGGCAGCTTGGAAGTGCTTTGAAGCAGGTCAACTTGGACGAGCTGTGAAACAGCCAGCCTGGAAGGGCTATGAAGCAGGCCAGCTTGGAAATGCTATGAAGCAGACCAGCCTGAAAGTGCTGTGATGCAGGCCAGCTTGGAAGTGCTATGAAGCAGACCAGCTCTGAAGTGCTATGAAGCAGGAAGCTTAGAAGTGCTATGAAGCAGCCAGCCTGGAAGTGCTATGATGCAGGCCAGCCTGGAAGTGCTATAAATCAGGCCAGCTTGGAAGTGCTATGAAGCTGGAAGCTTGGAAGAGCTATAGAGCAGGCCAGCTTGGAAGTGCTATGAAGCAGGCCAGCCTGGAAGTGCTATGAAGCAAGCCAGCTTGGAAGTGCTATGAAGCAGGTCAGCTTGGAAGTGCTATGAAGCAGGCAGCTTGGAAGTGCTATGAAGCAGGCCAACTTGGAAGTGCTTCAAAGCAGGCCGGCTTGAAGTGCTATGAAGCAGACCGCTTGGAAGTGCTATGAAGCAGGAAGCTTGGAAGTGCTATGAAGCAGGAAGCTTGGAAGCGCTATGAAGCAGGCCGGCTTGGAAGCGCTATGAAGCAGGAAGCTCGGAAGCGCTATGAAGCAGGCCAGCTTGGAAGTGCTATGAAGCAGGCCAGCCTGGGAGTGCTGTGAAGCAGGCCAGCTTGGAAGTGCTATGAAGCAGGCCAGCTTGGAAGTGCTATGAAGCCGGCCGCTTGAAAGTGCTATGAAGCGGGCCAGCTTGCAAGTGCTATGAAGCAGGTAGCTTAGAAGTGCTATGGAGCTGGTCAGCTTGGACGTGCTATGAAGCAGGCAACTTGGAGCTGCTATGAAGCAGGCCAGTTTGGAAGTGCTATAAAGCAGACCAGCTTGGGAGTGCTGTGAAGCAGGTCAGCTTGGACGTGCTATGAAGCAGCCATCCTGGAAGTGCTATGAAGCAGGCCAGCTTGGAAGTGCTATGAAGCAGGCCAGCCTGGGAGTGCTGTGAAGCAGGCCAGCTTGGAAGTGCTATGAATCAGACCAGCTTGGAAGTGCTATGAAGCAGGCCAACTTGGAAGTGCTTCAAAGCAGGCCGGCTTGAAGTGCTATGAAGCAGACCGCTTGGAAGTGCTATGAAGCAGGCAGCTTGGTAGTGCTATTAAGCAGGCCCGCTTGGAAGTGCTATGAAGCAGGCCAGCTTGGACGTGCTATGAAGCAGGCCGCTTGAAAGTGCTATGAAGCAGGACAGTTGGAAGTGCTATGAACCAGGTAGCTTGAAAGCGCTATGAAGCAGGCCGGCTTGCAAGCGCAATGAAGCAGGTATCTTGGAAGTGCTATGAAGCAGGAAGCTTGGAAGTGCTATGAAGCAGGTAGCTTGGAAGCGCTATGAAGCAGTCCCGATTGCAAGCGCTATGAAGCAGGTAGCTTGGAAGTGCTATGAAGCAGGAAGCTTGGAAATGCTATGAAGCAGGAAGCTTCGAAGCGCCATGATGCAGGCCGGCATGGAAGCGCTATGAAGCAGGAAGCTTGGAAGCACTATGAAGCAGTCCAGCTTGGAAGCGCTATGAAGCAGGCCAGCTTGGAAGTGCTATGAAGCAGGCAGCTTGGAAATGCTATGAAGCAGGCCAACTTGGAAGTGCTTCAAAGCAGGCCGGCTTGAAGTGCTATGAAGCAGACCGCTTGGAAGTGCTATGAAGCAGGAAGCTTGGAAGCGCTATGAAGCAGGCTGGCTTGGAAGTGCTATGAAGCAGGAAGCTCGGAAGCGCTATGAAGCAGGCCAGCTTGGAAGCGTTATGAAGCAGGCCAACTTGGAAGTGCTATGAAGCAGGCCAGCTTGGGAGTGCTATTAAGTAGGCCAGATTGGAATTGCTATTAAGCAGGCCAGTTTGGAAGAGCTATGAGGCAGGCAGCTTGGAAGTGCTACTAAGCAGGCCAGTTTGGAAGTGCTATGAAGCAGGCCAGCTTGGAAGTGCTATGAACCAGGTAGATTGGAAGCGCTATGAAGCATGCCCGCTTGCAAGCGCTATGAAACAGGTAGCTTGGAAGAACTCTGAAGCAGACAGCTTGGAAGTGCTATGAAGCAGGCAGCTTGGAAGTGCTTTGAAGCAGGTCAACTTGGACGTGCTATGAAGCAGCCATCCTGGAAGTGCTATGAAGCAGGCCAGCTTGGAAGTGCTATGAAGCAGGCCAGCCTGGGAGTGCTGTGAAGCAGGTCAGCTTGGAAGTGCTATGAATCAGACCAGCTTGGACATGCTATGAAGCAGGCAGCTTGGTAGTGCTATTAAGCAGGCCAGCTTGGAAGTGCCATGAAGAAAGCATGCTGCTTGGAAGTGCTACGAAGCAGACAAGCTTGATCATGCTATGAAGCAGGCAGCTTGGTAGTGCTATTAAGCAGGCCCGCTTGGAAGTGCTATGAAGCAGGCCAGCTTGGACGTGCTATGAAGCAGGCCGCTTGAAAGTGCTATGAAGCAGGCCAGTTGGAAGTGCTATGAACCAGGTAGCTTGAAAGCGCTATGAAGCAGGCCGGCTTGCAAGCGCAATGAAGCAGGTAGCTTGGAAGTGCTATGAAGCAGGAAGCTTGGAAGTGCTATGAAGCAGGTAGCTTGGAAGCGCTATGAAGCAGTCCCGATTGCAAGCGCTATGAAGCAGGTAGCTTGGAAGTGCTATGAAGCAGGAAGCTTGGAAATGCTATGAAGCAGGAAGCTTCGAAGCGCCATGATGCAGGCCGGCATGGAAGCGCTATGAAGCAGGAAGCTTGGAAGCACTATGAAGCAGTCCAGCTTGGAAGCGCTATGAAGCAGGCCAGCTTGGAAGTGCTATGAAGCAGGCAGCTTGGAAATGCTATGAAGCAGGCCAACTTGGAAGTGCTTCAAAGCAGGCCGGCTTGAAGTGCTATGAAGCAGACCGCTTGGAAGTGCTATGAAGCAGGAAGCTTGGAAGCGCTATGAAGCAGGCTGGCTTGGAAGTGCTATGAAGCAGGAAGCTCGGAAGCGCTATGAAGCAAGCCAGCTTGGAAGCGTTATGAAGCAGGCCAACTTGGAAGTGCTATGAAGCAGGCCAGCTTGGGAGTGCTATTAAGTAGGCCAGATTGGAAGTGCTATTAAGCAGGCCAGTTTGGAAGAGCTATGAGGCAGGCAGCTTGGAAGTGCTACTAAGCAGGCCAGTTTGGAAGTGCTATGAAGCAGGCCAGCTTGGAAGTGCTATGAACCAGGTAGATTGGAAGCGCTATGAAGCATGCCCGCTTGCAAGCGCTATGAAACAGGTAGCTTGGAAGAACTCTGAAGCAGACAGCTTGGAAGTGCTATGAAGCAGGCAGCTTGGAAGTGCTTTGAAGCAGGTCAACTTGGACGAGCTGTGAAACAGCCAGCCTGGAAGTGCTATGAAGCAGGCCAGCTTGGAAATGCTATGAAGCAGACCAGCCTGAAAGTGCTGTGATGCAGGCCAGCTTGGAAGTGCTATGAAGCAGACCAGCTCTGAAGTGCTATGAAGCAGGAAGCTTAGAAGTGCTATGAAGCAGCCAGCCTGGAAGTGCTATGATGCAGGCCAGCCTGGAAGTGCTATAAATCAGGCCAGCTTGGAAGTGCTATGAAGCTGGAAGCTTGGAAGAGCTATGGAGCAGGCCAGCTTGGAAGTGCTATGAAGCAGGCCTGCCTGGAAGTGCTATGAAGCAAGCCAGCTTGGAAGTGCTATGAAGCAGGTCAGCTTGGAAGTGCTATGAAGCAGGCAGCTTGGAAGTGCTATGAAGCAGGCCAACTTGGAAGTGCTTCAAAGCAGGCCGGCTTGAAGTGCTATGAAGCAGACCGCTTGGAAGTGCTATGAAGCAGGAAGCTTGGAAGCGCTATGAAGCAGGCCGGCTTGGAAGTGCTATGAAGCAGGAAACTTGGAAGCGCTATGAAGCAGGCCGGCTTGGAAGCGCTATGAAGCAGGAAGCTCGGAAGCTATGAAGCAGGCCAGCTTGGAAGCGCTATGAAGCAGGCCAGCTTGGAAGTGCTATGAAGCAGGCAGCTTTTAAGTGCTATGAAGCAGGCCAACTTGGAAGTGCTATGAAGCAGGCCAGCTTGGAAGTGCTATTAAGTAGGCCAGATTGGAAGTGCTATTAAGCAGGCCAGCTTGGAAGTGCTATGAAGCAGGCAGCTTGGAAGTGCTATTAAGCAGGCCAGTTTGGAAGTGCTATGAAGCAGGCCAGCTTCGAAGTGCTATGAACCAGGTAGCTTGGAAGCGCTATGAAGCAGGCCCGCTTGCAAGCGCTATGAAACAGGTAGCTTGGAAGAACTCTGAAGCAGACAGCTTGGAAGTGCTATGAAGCAGGCAGCTTGGAAGTGCTGTGAAGCAGGTCAGCTTGGACGTGCTGTGAAACAGCCAGCCCGGAAGTGCTATGAAGCAGGCCAGCTTGGAAGTGCTTCAAAGCAGGCCGGCTTGAAGTGCTATGAAGCAGACCGCTTGGAAGTGCTATGAAGCAGGAAGCTTGGAAGTGCTATGAAGCAGGAACCTTGGAAGTGCTATGAAGCAGGTAGCTTGGAAGTGCTATGAAGCAGTCCCGATTGCAAGGCACTATGAAGCAGGTAGCTTGGAAGTGCTATGAAGCAGGAAGCTTGAAAATGCTATGAAGCAGGAAGCTTCGAAGCGCCATGATGCAGGCCGGCATGGAAGCGCTATGAAGCAGGAAGCTTGGAAGCACTATGAAGCAGTCCAGCTTGGAAGCGCTATGAAGCAGGCCAGCTTGGAAGTGCTATGAAGCAGGCAGCTTGGAAGTGCTATGAAGCAGTCCAGCCTGGAAGTGCTATGAAGCAGGCCGGCTTGAAGTGCTATGAAGCAGGCCAGCTTGCAAGTGCTATGAAGCAGGCAGCTTAGAAGTGCTATGGAGCAGGTCAGCTTGGAAGTACGATGAAGCAGGCCAGCTTGGAAGTGCTATGAAACAGGCAGCTTGGAGGTGCTATGAAGCAGGCCAGTTTGGAAGTGCTATAAAGCAGACCAGCTTGGAAGTGCTATGAAGCAGGCAGCTTGGAAGTGCTATGAAGCAGGTCGTCTTGAACGTGCTATGAAGCAGCCAGCCTGGAAGTGCTATGAAACAGGCCTGCTTGGAAGTGCTATGAAGCAGGCCAGCCTCGAAGTGATGTGAAGCAGCCCAGCTTGGAAGTGCTATGAAGCAGGCCAGCTTGGAAGTGCTGTGAACCAGGTAGCTTGAAAGCGTTATGAAGCAGGCCCGCTTGCAAGCGCTAAGAAGCAGGCAACTTGGAAATGCTATGAAGCAGGAAGCTTGGAAGTGCTATGAAGCAGGTCAAATTGAACGTGCTATGAAGCAGCCAGCCTGGAAGTGCTATGAAGCAGGCCCGCTTGGAAGTGCATTGAAGCAGGCCAGCCTCGAAGTAATGTGAAGCGGCCCAGCTTGGAAGTGCTATGAAGCAGGCCAGCTTGGAAGTGCTGTGAACCAGGTAGCTTGGAAGCGTTATGAAGCAGGCCCACTTGCAAGCACTATGAAGCAGGCCTGATTGCAAGCGTTATGAAGCAGGAAGCTTGGAAGTGCTATGAAGCAGGAAGCTTGGAAGTGCTATGAAGCAGGCCAGCTTGGAAGCGCTATGAAGCAGTAAGCTTGGAAGCGCTATGAAGCAGGCCAGCTTGCAAGTGCTATGAAGCAGGCCAGCTTGGAAGTACTATGAAGTAGGCAGCTTGGAAGTGCTATGAAGCATGTCAGCTTGGAAGTGCTATGAAGCAGGCAGCTTGGAAGTGCTATGAAGCAGGCCAGCTTGGAAGTGCTATGCAGCAGGCCAGCTTGGAAGTGCTATGAAGCCGGCCGCTTGAAAGTGCTATGAAGCCGGCCACTTGAAAGTGCTATGAAGCAGGTAGCTTAGAAGTGCTATGGAGCTGGTCAGCTTGGAAGTGCTATGAAGCAGGCAGCTTGGAGCTGCTATGAAGCAGGCCAGTTTGGAAGTGCTATAAAGCAGACCAGCTTGTTAGTGCTATGAAGCAGTCAGCTTGGAAGTGCTATGAAGCAGGTCAGCTTGGACGTGCTATGAAGCAGACATCCTGGAAGTGCTATGAAGCAGGCCAGCTTGGAAGTGCTATGAAGCAGGCCAGCCTGGGAGTGCTGTGAAGCAGGTCAGCTTGGAAGTGCTATGAATCAGACCAGCTTGGACATGCTATGAAGCAGGCAGCTTGGTAGTGCTATTAAGCAGGCCAGCTTGGAAGTGCCATGAAGCAGGCCATGAATCAGGCCAGCTTGGAAGTGCCATGCAGCAGGCCAGCCTGGGAGTGCTGTGAAGCAGGCCAGCTTGGAAGTGCTACGAAGCAGACAAGCTTGGACATGCTATGAAGCAGGCAGCTTGGTAGTGCTATTAAGCAGGCCCGCTTGGAAGTGCTATGAAGCAGGCCAGCTTGGACGTGCTATGAAGCAGGCCGCTTGAAAGTGCTATGAAGCAGGCCAGTTGGAAGTGCTATGAACCAGGTAGCTTGGAAGCGCTATGAAGCAGGCTGGCTTGCAAGCGCAATGAAGCAGGTAGCTTGGAAGTGCTATGAAGCAGGAAGCTTGGAAGTGCTATGAAGCAGGTAGCTTGGAAGCGCTATGAAGCAGTCCCGATTGCAAGCGCTATGAAGCAGGTAGCTTGGAAGTGCTATGAAGCAGGAAGCTTGGAAATGCTATGAAGCAGGAAGCTTCGAAGCGCCATGATGCAGGCCGGCATGGAAGCGCTAGGAAGCATGAAGCTTGGAAGCACTATGAAGCAGTCCAGCTTGGAAGCGCTATGAAGCTGACCAGCTTGGAAGTGCTATGAAGCAGGCAGCTTGGAAGTGCTATGAAGCAGGCCAACTTGGAAGTGCTATGAAGCAGGCAAACTTGGAAGTGCTTCAAAGCCGCCCGGCTTGAAGTGCTATGAAGCAGGAAGCTTGGAAGTGCTATGAAGCAGGAAGCTTGGAAGCGCTATGATGCAGGCTGGCTTGGAAGTGCTATGAAGCAGGAAGCTCGGAAGCGCTATGAAGCAGGCCAGCTCGGAAGCGTTATGAAGCAGGCCAGCTTGGAAGTGCTATGAAGCAGGCAGCTTGGAAGTGCTATGAAGCAGGCCAACTTGGAAGTGCTATGAAGCAGGCCAGCTTGGAAGTGCTATTATGTAGGCCAGATTGGAAGTGCTATTAAGCAGGCCAGCTTGGAAGTGCTATGAAGCAGGCAGCTTGGAAGTGCTACTAAGCAGGCCAGTTTGGAAGTGCTATGAAGCAGGCCAGCTTGGAAGTGCTATGAACCAGGTAGCTTGGAAGCGCTATGAAGCGGGCCCGCTTGCAAGCACTATGAAACAGGTAGCTTGGAAGCACTCTGAAGCAGACAGCTTGGAAGTGCTATGAAGCAGGCAGCTTGCAAGTGCTTTGAAGCAGGTCAACTTGGACGTGCTGTGAAACAGCCAGCCTGGAAGTGCTATGAAGCAGGCCGGCTTGGAAATGCTATGAAGCAGACCAGCCTGGAAGTGCTGTGATGCAGGCCAGCTTGGAAGTGCTATGAAGCAGACCAGCTTGGAAGTGCTATGAAGCAGGAAGCTTAGAAGTGCTATGAAGCAGCCAGCCTGGAAGTGCTATGATGCAGGCCAGCCTGGAAGTGCTATAAATCAGGCCAACTTGGAAGTGCTATGAAGCTGGAAGCTTGGAAGAGCTATGGAGCAGGCCAGCTTGGAAGTGCTATGAAGCAGGCCAGCCTGGAAGTGCTATGAAGCAAGCCAGCTTGGAAGTGCTATGAAGCAGGTCAGCTTGGAAGTGCTATGAAGCAGGCAGCTCAGAAGAGCTATGAAGCAGGACAACTTGGAAGTGCTTCAAAGCAGGCCGGCTTGAAGTGCTATGAAGCAGGAAGCTTGGAAGTGCTATGAAGCAGGAAACTTGGAAGTGCTATGAAGCAGGAAGCTTGGAAGCGCTATGAAGCAGGCTGGCTTGGAAGCGCTATGAAGCAGGAAGCTCGGAAGCGCTACGAAGCAGGCCAGCTTAAAACCGCTATGAAGCAGGCCAGCTTGGAAGTGCTATGAAGCAGGCAGCTTGGAAGTGCTATGAAGCAGGCCAACTTGGAAGTGCTATGAAGCAGGCCAGCTTGGAAGTGCTATTAAGTAGGCCAGATTGGAAGTGCTATTAAGCAGGCCAGCTTGGAAGTGCTATGAAGCAGGCAGCTTGGAAGTGCTACTAAGCAGGCCAGTTTGGAAGTGCTATGAAACAGGCCAGCTTGGAAGTGCTATGAACCAGGTAGATTGGAAGCGCTATGAAGCAGGCCTGCTTGCAAGCGCTATGAAACAGGTAGCTTGGAAGAACTCTGAAGCAGACAGCTTGGAAGTGCTATGAAGCAGGCAGCTTGGAAGTGCTTTGAAGCAGGTCAACTTGGACGTGCTGTGAAACAGCCAGCCTGGAAGTGCTATGAAGCAGGCCAGCTTGGAAGTGCTTCAAAGCAGGCCGGCTTGAAGTGCTATGAAGCAGACCGCTTGGAAGTGCTATGAAGCAGGAAGCTTGGAAGTGCTATGAAGCAGGAAGCTTCGAAGCGCCATTGTGCAGGCCGGCATGGAAGCGCTATGAAGCAGGAAGCTTGGAAGCACTATGAAGCAGTCCAGCTTGGAAGTGCTATGAAGCAGGCCAGCTTCGAAGTGCTTCAAAGCAGGCCGGCTTGAAGTGCTATGAAGCAGACCGCTTGGAAGTGCTATGAAGCAGGTCAACTTGGAAGTGCTTCAAAGCAGGCCGGCTTGAAGTGCTATGAAGCAGACCGCTTGGAAGTGCTATGAAGCAGGAAGCTTGGAAGTGCTATGAAGCAGGAAGCTTGGAAGCGCTATGAAGCAGGCTGGCTTGGAAGTGCTATGAAGCAGGAAGCTCGGAAGCGCTATGAAGCAGGCCAGCTTGGAAGCGCTATGAAGCAGGCCAGCTTGGAAGTCCTATGAAGCGGCCAGCTTGGAAGTGCTATGAAGCAGGCCAACTTGGAAGTGCTATGAAGCAGGCCAGCTTGGAAGTGCTATTAAGTAGGCCAGATTGGAAGTGCTATTAAGCAGGCCAGCTTGGAAGTGCTATGAAGCAGGCAGCTTGGAAGTGCTACTAAGCAGGCCAGTTTGGAAGTGCTATGAAGCAAGCCAGCTTGGAAGTGCTATGAACCAGGTAGCTTGGAAGCGCTATGAAGCAGGCCCGCTTGCAAGCGCTATGAAACAGGTAGCTTGGAAGAACTCTGAAGCAGACAGCTTGGAAGTGCTATGAAGCAGGCAGCTTGGAAGTGCTTTGAAGCAGGTCAACTTGGACGTGCTGTGAAACAGCCAGCCTGGAAGTACTATGAAGCAGGCCAGCTTGGAAATGCTATGAAGCAGACCAGCCTGGAAGTGCTGTGATGCAGGCCAGCTTGGAAGTGCTATGAAGCAGACCAGCTTGGAAGTGCTATGAAGCAGGAAGCTTAGAAGTGCTATGAAGCAGCAGGCCTGGAAGTGATATGATGCAGGCCAACCTGGAAGTGCTATAAATCAGGCCAGCTTGGAAGTGCTATGAAGCTGGAAGCTTGGAAGAGCTATGGAGCAGGCTAGCTTGGAAGTGCTATGAAGCAGGCCAGCCTGGAAGTGCTATGAAGCAAGCCAGCTTGGAAGTGCTATGAAGCAGGTCAGCTTGGAAGTGCTATGAAGCAGGCAGCTTGGAAGTGCTATGAAGCAGGCCAACTTTGAAGTGCTTCAAAGCAGGCCGGCTTGAAGTGCTATGAAGCAGACCGCTTGGAAGTGCTATGAAGCAGGAAGCTTGGAAGTGCTATGAAGCAGGAAGCTTGGAAGCGCTATGATGCAGGCTGGCTTGGAAGTGCTATGAAGCAGGAAGCTCGGAAGCGCTATAAAGCAGGCCAGCTCGGAAGCGTTATGAAGCAGGCCAGCTTGGAAGTGCTATGAAGCAGGCAGCTTGGAAGTGCTATGAAGCAGGCCAACTTGGAAGTGCTATGAAGCAGGCCAGCTTGGAAGTGCTATTATGTAGGCCAGATTGGAAGTGCTATTAAGCAGGCCAGCTTGGAAGTGCTATGAAGCAGGCAGCTTGGAAGTGCTACTAAGCAGGCCAGTTTGGAAGTGCTATGAAGCAGGCCAGCTTGGAAGTGCTATGAACCAGGTAGCTTGGAAGCGCTATGAAGCGGGCCCGCTTGCAAGCACTATGAAACAGGTAGCTTGGAAGCACTCTGAAGCAGACAGCTTGGAAGTGCTATGAAGCAGGCAGCTTGGAAGTGCTTTGAAGCAGGTCAATTTGGACGTGCTGTGAAACAGCCAGCCTGGAAGTGCTATGAAGCAGGCCGGCTTGGAAATGCTATGAAGCAGACCAGCCTGGAAGTGCTGTGATGCAGGCCAGCTTGGAAGTGCTATGAAGCAGACCAGCTTGGAAATGCTATGAAGCAGGAAGCTTAGAAGTGCTATGAAGCAGCCAGCCTGGAAGTGCTATGATGCAGGCCAGCCTGGAAGTGCTATAAATCAGGCCAACTTGGAAGTGCTATGAAGCTGGAAGCTTGGAAGAGCTATGGAGCAGGCCAGCTTGGAAGTGCTATGAAGCAGGCCAGCCTGGAAGTGCTATGAAGCAAGCCAGCTTGGAAGTGCTATGAAGCAGGTCAGCTTGGAAGTGCTATGAAGCAGGCAGCTCAGAAGAGCTATGAAGCAGGACAACTTGGAAGTGCTTCAAAGCAGGCCGGCTTGAAGTGCTATGAAGCAGGAAGCTTGGAAGTGCTATGAAGCAGGAAGCTTGGAAGTGCTATGAAGCAGGAAGCTTGGAAGCGCTATGAAGCAGGCTGGCTTGGAAGCGCTATGAAGCAGGAAGCTCGGAAGCGCTACGAAGCAGGCCAGCTTAAAACCGCTATGAAGCAGGCCAGCTTGGAAGTGCTATGAAGCAGGCAGCTTGGAAGTGCTATGAAGCAGGCCAACTTGGAAGTGCTATGAAGCAGGCCAGCTTGGAAGTGCTATTAAGTAGGCCAGATTGGAAGTGCTATTAAGCAGGCCAGCTTGGAAGTGCTATGAAGCAGGCAGCTTGGAAGTGCTACTAAGCAGGCCAGTTTGGAAGTGCTATGAAACAGGACAGCTTGGAAGTGCTATGAACCAGGTAGATTGGAAGCGCTATGAAGCAGGCCCGCTTGCAAGCGCTATGAAACAGGTAGCTTGGAAGAACTCTGAAGCAGACAGCTTGGAAGTGCTATGAAGCAGGCAGCTTGGAAGTGCTTTGAAGCAGGTCAACTTGGACGTGCTGTGAAACAGCCAGCCTGGAAGTGCTATGAAGCAGGCCAGCTTGGAAGTGCTTCAAAGCAGGCCGGCTTGAAGTGCTATGAAGCAGACCGCTTGGAAGTGCTATGAAGCAGGAAGCTTGGAAGTTCTATGAAGCAGGAAGCTTGGAAGTGCTATGAAGCAGGAAGCTTCGAAGCGCCATTGTGCAGGCCGGCATGGAAGCGCTATGAAGCAGGAAGCTTGGAAGCACTATGAAGCAGTCCAGCTTGGAAGTGCTATGAAGCAGGCCAGCTTCGAAGTGCTTCAAAGCAGGCCGGCTTGAAGTGCTATGAAGCAGACCGCTTGGAAGTGCTATGAAGCAGGTCAACTTGGAAGTGCTTCAAAGCAGGCCGGCTTGAAGTGCTATGAAGCAGACCGCTTGGAAGTGCTATGAAGCAGGAAGCTTGGAAGTGCTATGAAGCAGGAAGCTTGGAAGCGCTATGAAGCAGGCTGGCTTGGAAGTGCTATGAAGCAGGAAGCTCGGAAGCGCTATGAAGCAGGCCAGCTTGGAAGCGCTATGAAGCAGGCCAGCTTGGAAGTCCTATGAAGCGGCCAGCTTGGAAGTGCTATGAAGCAGGCCAACTTGGAAGTGCTATGAAGCAGGCCAGCTTGGAAGTGCTATTAAGTAGGCCAGATTGGAAGTGCTATTAAGCAGGCCAGCTTGGAAGTGCTATGAAGCAGGCAGCTTGGAAGTGCTACTAAGCAGGCCAGTTTGGAAGTGCTATGAAGCAAGCCAGCTTGGAAGTGCTATGAACCAGGTAGCTTGGAAGCGCTATGAAGCAGGCCCGCTTGCAAGCGCTATGAAACAGGTAGCTTGGAAGAACTCTGAAGCAGACAGCTTGGAAGTGCTATGAAGCAGGCAGCTTGGAAGTGCTTTGAAGCAGGTCAACTTGGACGTGCTGTGAAACAGCCAGCCTGGAAGTACTATGAAGCAGGCCAGCTTGGAAATGCTATGAAGCAGACCAGCCTGGAAGTGCTGTGATGCAGGCCAGCTTGGAAGTGCTATGAAGCAGACCAGCTTGGAAGTGCTATGAAGCAGGAAGCTTAGAAGTGCTATGAAGCAGCAGGCCTGGAAGTGCTATAAATCAGGCCAGCTTGGAAGTGCTATGAAGCTGGAAGCTTGGAAGAGCTATGGAGCAGGCTAGCTTGGAAGTGCTATGAAGCAGGCCAGCCTGGAAGTGCTATGAAGCAAGCCAGCTTGGAAGTGCTATGAAGCAGGTCAGCTTGGAAGTGCTATGAAGCAGGCAGCTTGGAAGTGCTATGAAGCAGGCCAACTTTGAAGTGCTTCAAAGCAGGCCGGCTTGAAGTGCTATGAAGCAGACCGCTTGGAAGTGCTATGAAGCAGGAAGCTTGGAAGTGCTATGAAGCAGGAAGCTTGGAAGCGCTATGAAGCAGGCCGGCTTGGAAGCACTATGAAGCAGGAAGCTCGGAAGAGCTATGAAGCAGGCCAGCTTGGAAGCGCTATGAAGCAGGCCAGCTTGGAAGTGCTATGAAGCAGGCAGCTTGGAAGTGCTATGAAGCAGGCCAACTTGGAAGTGCTATGAAGCAGGCCAGCTTGGTAGTGCTATTAAGTAGGCCAGATTGGAAGTGCTATTAAGCAGGCCAGCTTGGAAGTGCTATGAAGCAGGCAGCTTGGAAGTGCTACTAAGCAGGCCAGTTTGGAAGTGCTATGAAGCAGGCCAGCTTGGAAGTGCTATGAACCAGGTAGCTTGGAAGCGCTATGAAGCAGGCCCGCTTGCAAGCGCTATGAAACAGGTAGCTTGGAAGAACTCTGAAGCAGACAGCTTGGAAGTGCTATGAAGCAGGCAGCTTGGAAGTGCTTTGAAGCAGGTCAACTTGGACGTGCTGTGAAACAGCCAGCCTGGAAGTGCTATGAAGTAGGCCAGCTTGGAAATGCTATGAAGCAGACCAGCCTGGAAGTGCTGTGATGCAGGCCAGCTTGGAAGTGCTATAAAGCAGACCAGCTTGGAAGTGCTATGAAGCAGGAAGCTTAGAAGTGCTATGAAGCAGCCAGCCTGGAAGTGCTATGATGCAGGCCAGCCTGGAAGTGCTATAAATCAGGCCAGCTTGGAAGTGCTATGAAGCTGGCAGCTTGGAAGTGCTACTAAGCAGGCCAGTTTGGAAGTGCTATGAAGCAAGCCAGCTTGGAAGTGCTATGAACCAGGGAGCTTGGAAGTGCTATGAAGCAGGCCAGCCTGGGAGTGCTGTGAAGCAGGCCAGCTTGGAAGTGCTATGAATCAGACCAGCTTGGACATGCTATGAAGCAGGCAGCTTGGTAGTGCTATTAAGCAGGCCAGCTTGGAAGTGCCATGAAGAAAGCATGCTGCTTGGAAGTGCTACGAAGCAGACAAGCTTGGACATGCTATGAAGCAGGCAGCTTGGTAGTGCTATTAAGCAGGCCCGCTTGGAAGTGCTATGAAGCAGGCCAGCTTGGACGTGCTATGAAGCAGGCCGCTTGAAAGTGCTATGAAGCAGGCCAGTTGGAAGGGCTATGAACCAGGTAGCTTGAAAGCGCTATGAAGCAGGCCGGCTTGCAAGCGCAATGAAGCAGGTAGCTTGGAAGTGCTATGAAGCAGGAAGCTTGGAAGTGCTATGAAGCAGATAGCTTGGAAGCGCTATGAAGCAGTCCCGATTGCAAGCGCTATGAAGCAGGTAGCTTGGAAGTGCTATGAAGCAGGAAGCTTGGAAATGCTATGAAGCAGGAAGCTTAGAAGCGCCATGATGCAGGCCGGCATGGAAGCGCTATGAAGCAGGAAGCTTGGAAGCACTATGAAGCAGTCCAGCTTGGAAGCGCTATGAAGCAGGCCAGCTTGGAAGTGCTATGAAGCAGGCAGCTTGGAAATGCTATGAAGCAGGCCAACTTGGAAGTGCTTCAAAGCAGGCCGGCTTGAAGTGCTATGAAGCAGGAAGCTCGGAAGCGCTATGAAGCAGGCCAGCTTGGAAGCGTTATGAAGCAGGCCAGCTTGGAAGTGCTATGAAGCAGGCAGCTTGGAAGTGCTATGAAGCAGGCCAACTTGGAAGCGTTATGAAGCAGGCCAGCTTGGAAGTGCTATGAAGCAGGCAGCTTGGAAGCGCTATGAAGCAGGCTGGCTTGGAAGTGCTATGAAGCAGGAAGCTCGGAAGCGCTATGAAGCAGGCCAGCTTGGAAGCGTTATGAAGCAGGCCAGCTTGGAAGTGCTATGAAGCAGGCAGCTTGGAAGTGCTATGAAGCAGGCCAACTTGGAAGTGCTATGAAGCAGGCCAGCTTGGGAGTGCTATTAAGTAGGCCAGATTGGAAGTGCTATGAAGCAGGCCAACTTGGAAGTGCTATGAAGCAGGCCAGCTTGGGAGTGCTATTAAGTAGGCCAGATTGGAAGTGCTATTAAGCAGGCCAGTTTGGAAGAGCTATGAGGCAGGCAGCTTGGAAGTGCTACTAAGCAGGCCAGTTTGGAAGTGCTATGAAGCAGGCCAGCTTGGAAGTGCTATGAACCAGGTAGCTTGGAAGCGCTATGAAGCATGCCCGCTTGCAAGCGCTATGAAACAGGTAGCTTGGAAGAACTCTGAAGCAGACAGCTTGGAAGTGCTATGAAGCAGGCAGCTTGGAAGTGCTTTGAAGCAGGTCAACTTGGACGAGCTGTGAAACAGCCAGCCTGGAAGTGCTATGAAGCAGGCCAGCTTGGAAATGCTATGAAGCAGACCAGCCTGAAAGTGCTGTGTTGCAGGCCAGCTTGGAAGTGCTATGAAGCAGACCAGCTCTGAAGTGCTATGAAGCAGGAAGCTTAGAAGTGCTATCAAGCAGCCAGCCTGGAAGTGCTATGATGCAGGCCAGCCTGGAAGTGCTATAAATCAGGCCAGCTTGGAAGTGCTATGAAGCTGGAAGCTTGGAAGAGCTATAGAGCAGGCCAGCTTGGAAGTGCTATGAAGCAGGCCAGCCTGGAAGTGCTATGAAGCAAGCCAGCTTGGAAGTGCTATGAAGCAGGTCAGCTTGGAAGTGCTATGAAGCAGGCAGCTTGGAAGTGCTATGAAGCAGGCCAACTTGGAAGTGCTTCAAAGCAGGCCGGCTTGAAGTGCTATGAAGCAGACCGCTTGGAAGTGCTATGAAGCAGGAAGCTTGGAAGTGCTATGAAGCAGGAAGCTTGGAAGCGCTATGAAGCAGGCCGGCTTGGAAGCGCTATGAAGCAGGAAGCTCGGAAGCGCTATGAAGCAGGCCAGCTTGGAAGTGCTATGAAGCAGGCCAGCCTGGGAGTGCTGTGAAGCAGGCCAGCTTGGAAGTGCTATGAAGCAGGCCAGCTTGGAAGTGCTATGAAGCCGGCCGCTTGAAAGTGCTATGAAGCGGGCCAGCTTGCAAGTGCTATGAAGCAGGTAGCTTAGAAGTGCTATGGAGCTGGTCAGCTTGGACGTGCTATGAAGCAGGCAACTTGGAGCTGCTATGAAGCAGGCCAGTTTGGAAGTGCTAGAAAGCAGACCAGCTTGGGAGTGCTGTGAAGCAGGTCAGCTTGGACGTGCTATGAAGCAGCCATCCTGGAAGTGCTATGAAGCAGGCCAGCTTGGAAGTGCTATGAAGCAGGCCAGCCTGGGAGTGCTGTGAAGCAGGCCAGCTTGGAAGTGTTATGAATCAGACCAGCTTGGACATGCTATGAAGCAGGCAGCTTGGTAGTGCTATTAAGCAGGCCAGCTTGGAAGTGCCATGAAGAAAGCATGCTGCTTGGAAGTGCTACGAAGCAGACAAGCTTGGACATGCTATGAAGCAGGCAGCTTGGTAGTGCTATTAAGCAGGCCCGCTTGGAAGTGCTATGAAGCAGGCCAGCTTGGACGTGCTATGAAGCAGGCCGCTTGAAAGTGCTATGAAGCAGGCCAGTTGGAAGTGCTATGAACCAGGTAGCTTGAAAGCGCTATGAAGCAGGCCGGCTTGCAAGCGCAATGAAGCAGGTAGCTTGGAAGTGCTATGAAGCAGGAAGCTTGGAAGTGCTATGAAGCAGGTAGCTTGGAAGTGCTATGAAGCAGTCCCGATTGCAAGCGCTATGAAGCAGGTAGCTTGGAAGTGCTATGAAGCAGGAAGCTTGGAAATGCTATGAAGCAGGAAGCTTCGAAGCGCCATGATGCAGGCCGGCATGGAAGCGCTATGAAGCAGGAAGCTTGGAAGCACTATGAAGCAGTCCAGCTTGGAAGCGCTATGAAGCAGGCCAGCTTGGAAGTGCTATGAAGCAGGCAGCTTGGAAATGCTATGAAGCAGGCCAACTTGGAAGTGCTTCAAAGCAGGCCGGCTTGAAGTGCTATGAAGCAGACCGTTTGGAAGTGCTATGAAGCAGGAAGCTTGGAAGCGCTATGAAGCAGGCTGGCTTGGAAGTGCTATGAAGCAGGAAGCTCGGAAGCGCTATGAAGCAGGCCAGCTTGGAAGAGTTATGAAGCAGGCCAACTTGGAAGTGCTATGAAGCAGGCCAGCTTGGGAGTGCTATTAAGTAGGCCAGATTGGAAGTGCTATTAAGCAGGCCAGTTTGGAAGAGCTATGAGGCAGGCAGCTTGGAAGTGCTACTAAGCAGGCCAGTTTGGAAGTGCTATGAAGCAGGCCAGCTTGGAAGTGCTATGAACCAGGTAGATTGGAAGCGCTATGAAGCATGCCCGCTTGCAAGCGCTATGAAACAGGTAGCTTGGAAGAACTCTGAAGCAGACAGCTTGGAAGTGCTATGAAGCAGGCAGCTTGGAAGTGCTTTGAAGCAGGTCAACTTGGACGTGCTATGAAGCAGCCATCCTGGAAGTGCTATGAAGCAGGCCAGCTTGGAAGTGCTATGAAGCAGGCCAGCCTGGGAGTGCTGTGAAGCAGGCCAGCTTGGAAGTGCTATGAATCAGACCAGCTTGGACATGCTATGAAGCAGGCAGCTTGGTAGTGCTATTAAGCAGGCCAGCTTGGAAGTGCCATGAAGAAAGCATGCTGCTTGGAAGTGCTACGAAGCAGACAAGCTTGGACATGCTATGAAGCAGGCAGCTTGGTAGTGCTATTAAGCAGGCCCGCTTGGAAGTGCTATGAAGCAGGCCAGCTTGGACGTGCTATGAAGCAGGCTGCTTGAAAGTGCTATGAAGCAGGCCAGTTGGAAGTGCTATGAACCAGGTAGCTTGAAAGCGCTATGAAGCAGGCCGGCTTGCAAGCGCAATGAAGCAGGTAGCTTGGAAGTGCTATGAAGCAGGAAGCTTGGAAGTGCTATGAAGCAGGTAGCTTGGAAGCGCTATGAAGCAGTCCCGATTGCAAGCGCTATGAAGCAGGTAGATTGGAAGTGCTATGAAGCAGGAAGCTTGGAAATGCTATGAAGCAGGAAGCTTCGAAGCGCCATGATGCAGGCCGGCATGGAAGCGCTATGAAGCAGGAAGCTTGGAAACACTATGAAGCAGTCCAGCTTGGAAGCGCTATGAAGCAGGCCAGCTTGGAAGTGCTATGAAGCAGGCAGCTTGGAAATGCTATGAAGCAGGCCAACTTGGAAGTGCTTCAAAGCAGGCCGGCTTGAAGTGCTATGAAGCAGACCGCTTGGAAGTGCTATGAAGCAGGAAGCTTGGAAGCGCTATGAAGCAGGCTGGCTTGGAAGTGCTATGAAGCAGGAAGCTCGGAAGCGCTATGAAGCAGGCCAGCTTGGAAGCGTTATGAAGCAGGCCAACTTGGAAGAGCTATGAGGCAGGCAGCTTGGAAGTGCTACTAAGCAGGCCAGCCTGGAAGTGCTATAAATCAGGCCAGCTTGGAAGTGCTATGAAGCTGGAAGCTTGGAAGAGCTATGGAGCAGGCCAGCTTGGAAGTGCTATGAAGCAGGCCAGCCTGGAAGTGCTATGAAGCAAGCCAGCTTGGAAGTGCTATGAAGCAGGTCAGCTTGGAAGTGCTATGAAGCAGGCAGCTTGGAAGTGCTATGAAGCAGGCCAACTTGGAAGTGCTTCAAAGCAGGCCGGCTTGGAAGCGCTATGAAGCAGGCTGGCTTGGAAGCGCTATGAAGCAGGAAGCTCGGAAGCGCTACGAAGCAGGCCAGCTTAAAACCTCTATGAAGCAGGCCAGCTTGGAAGTGCTATGAAGCAGGCAGCTTGGAAGTGCTATGAAGCATTCCAACTTTGAAGTGCTATGAAGCAGGCGAGCTTGGAAGTGCTATTAAGTAGGCCAGATTGGAAGTGCTATTAAGCAGGCCAGCTTGGAAGTGCTATGAAGCAGGCAGCTTGGAAGTGCTACTAAGCAGGCCAGTTTGGAAGTGCTATGAAACAGGCCAGCTTGGAAGTGCTATGAACCAGGTAGATTGGAAGCGCTATGAAGCAGGCCCGCTTGCAAGCGCTATGAAACAGGTAGCTTGGAAGAACTCTGAAGCAGACAGCTTGGAAGTGCTATGAAGCAGGCAGCTTGGAAGTGCTTTGAAGCAGGTCAACTTGGACGTGCTGTGAAACAGCCAGCCTGGAAGTGCTATGAAGCAGGCCAGCTTGGAAGTGCTTCAAAGCAGGCCGGCTTGAAGTGCTATGAAGCAGACCGCTTGGAAGTGCTATGAAGCAGGAAGCTTGGAAGTGCTATGAAGCAGGAAGCTTGGAAGTGCTATGAAGCAGGAAGCTTCGAAGCGCCATGGTGCAGGCCGGCATGGAAGCGCTATGAAGCAGGAAGCTTGGAAGCACTATGAAGCAGTCCAGCTTGGAAGTGCTAAGAAGCAGGCCAGCTTCGAAGTGCTTCAAAGCAGGCCGGCTTGAAGTGCTATGAAGCAGACCGCTTGGAAGTGCTATGAAGCAGGTCAACTTGGAAGTGCTTCAAAGCAGGCCGGCTTGAAGTGCTATGAAGCAGACCGCTTGGAAGTGCTATGAAGCAGGAAGCTTGGAAGTGCTATGAAGCAGGAAGCTTGGAAGCGCTATGAAGCAGGCTGGCTTGGAAGTGCTATGAAGCAGGAAGCTCGGAAGCGCTATGAAGCAGGCCAGCTTGGAAGCGCTATGAAGCAGGCCAGCTTGGAAGTCCTATGAAGCGGCCAGCTTGGAAGTGCTATGAAGCAGGCCAACTTGGAAGTGCTATGAAGCAGGCCAGCTTGGAAGTGCTATTAAGTAGGCCAGATTGGAAGTGCTATTAAGCAGGCCAGCTTGGAAGTGCTATGAAGCAGGCAGCTTGGAAGTGCTACTAAGCAGGCCAGTTTGGAAGTGCTATGAAGCAAACCAGCTTGGAAGTGCTATGAACCAGGTAGCTTGGAAGCGCTATGAAGCAGGCCCGCTTGCAAGCGCTATGAAACAGGTAGCTTGGAAGAACTCTGAAGCAGACAGCTTGGAAGTGCTATGAAGCAGGCAGCTTGGAAGTGCTTTGAAGCAGGTCAACTTGGACGTGCTGTGAAACAGCCAGCCTGGAAGTACTATGAAGCAGGCCAGCTTGGAAATGCTATGAAGCAGACCAGCCTGGAAGTGCTGTGATGCAGGCCAGCTTGGAAGTGCTATGAAGCAGACCAGCTTGGAAGTGCTATGAAGCAGGAAGCTTAGAAGTGCTATGAAGCAGCAGGCCTGGAAGTGATATGATGCAGGCCAGCCTGGAAGTGCTATAAATCAGGCCAGCTTGGAAGTGCTATGAAGCTGGAAGCTTGGAAGAGCTATGGAGCAGGCTAGCTTGGAAGTGCTATGAAGCAGGCCAGCCTGGAAGTGCTATGAAGCAAGCCAGCTTGGAAGTGCTATGAAGCAGGTCAGCTTGGAAGTGCTATGAAGCAGGCAGCTTGGAAGTGCTATGAAGCAGGCCAACTTTGAAGTGCTTCAAAGCAGGCCGGCTTGAAGTGCTATGAAGCAGACCGCTTGGAAGTGCTATGAAGCAGGAAGCTTGGAAGTGCTATGAAGCAGGAAGCTTGGAAGCGCTATGAAGCAGGCCGGCTTGGAAGCACTATGAAGCAGGAAGCTCGGAAGAGCTATGAAGCAGGCCATCTTGGAAGCGCTATGAAGCAGGCCAGCTTGGAAGTGCTATGAAGCAGGCAGCTTGGAAGTGCTATGAAGCAGGCCAACTTGGAAGTGCTATGAAGCAGGCCAGCTTGGTAGTGCTATTAAGTAGGCCAGATTGGAAGTGCTATTAAGCAGGCCAGCTTGGAAGTGCTATGAAGCAGGCAGCTTGGAAGTGCTACTAAGCAGGCCAGTTTGGAAGTGCTATGAAGCAGGCCAGCTTGGAAGTGCTATGAACCAGGTAGCTTGGAAGCGCTATGAAGCAGGCCCGCTTGCAAGCGCTATGAAACAGGTAGCTTGGAAGAACTCTGAAGAAGACAGCTTGGAAGTGCTATGAAGCAGGCAGCTTGGAAGTGCTTTGAAGCAGGTCAACTTGGACGTGCTGTGAAACAGCCAGCCTGGAAGTGCTATGAAGTAGGCCAGCTTGGAAATGCTATGAAGCAGACCAGCCTGGAAGTGCTATGATGCAGGCCAGCTTGGAAGTGCTCTAAAGCAGACCAGCTTGGAAGTGCTATGAAGCAGGAAGCTTAGAAGTGCTATGAAGCAGCCAGCCTGGAAGTGCTATGATGCAGGCCAGCCTGGAAGTGCTATAAATCAGGCCAGCTTGGAAGTGCTATGAAGCTGGCAGCTTGGAAGAGCTATGGAGCAGGCCAGCTTGGAAGTGCTATGAAGCAGGCCAGCCTGGAAGTGTTATGAAGCAAGCCAGCTTGGAAGTGCTATGAAGCAGGTCAGCTTGGGTGTGCTATGAAGCAGCCAGCCTGGACGTGCTATGAAGCACGCCAGCTTGGAAGTGCTATGAAGCAGGTCAGCTTGGCCGTGCTATGAAGCAGGCCAGCCTGGACGTGTTATGAAGCAGGCCAGCTTGGAAGTGAAGTGAAGCAGGCCAGCCTGGAAGTGCTATGAAGCAGGCCAGTTTGGTAGTGCTATGAATCAGCCAGTTTGGAAGTGCTATGAAGCAGGCCAGCTTGGAAGTGCTATGAACCAGGTAGATTGGAAGCGCTATGAAGCAGGCCCGCTTGCAAGCGCTATGAAACAGGTAGCTTGGAAGAACTCTGAAGCAGACAGCTTGGAAGTGCTATGAAGCAGGCAGCTTGGAAGTGCTTTGAAGCAGGTCAACTTGGACGTGCTGTGAAACAGCCAGCCTGGAAGTGCTATGAAGCAGGCCAGCTTGGAAGTGCTTCAAAGCAGGCCGGCTTGAAGTGCTATGAAGCAGACCGCTTGGAAGTGCTATGAAGCAGGAAGCTTGGAAGTGCTATGAAGCAGGCCAGCTTCGAAGCACCATGATGCAGGCCGGCATGGAGCGCTATGAAGCAGGAAGCTTGGAAGCACTATGAAGCAGTCCAGCTTGGAAGCGCTATGAAGCAGGCCAGCTTCGAAGTGCTATGAAGCAGGCAGCTTGGAAGTGCTATGAAGCAGGTCAACTTGGAAGTGCTTCAAAGCAGGCCGGCTTGAAGTGCTATGAAGCAGACCGCTTGGAAGTGCTATGAAGCAGGAAGCTTGGAAGTGCTATGAAGCAGGAAGCTTGGAAGCGCTATGAAGCAGGCTGGCTTGGAAGTGCTATGAAGCAGGAAGCTCGGAAGCGCTATGAAGCAGGCCAACTTGGAAGTGCTATGAAGCAGGCCAGCTTGGAAGTGCTATTAAGTAGGCCAGATTGGAAGTGCTATTAAGCAGGCCAGCTTGGAAGTGCTATGAAGCAGGCAGCTTGGAAGTGCTACTAAGCAGGCCAGTTTGGAAGTGCTATGAAGCAGGCCAGCTTGGAAGTGCTATGAACCAGGTAGCTTGGAAGCGCTATGAAGCGGGCCCGCTTGCAAGCGCTATGAAACAGGTAGCTTGGAAGAACTCTGAAGCAGACAGCTTGGAAGTGCTATGAAGCAGGAAGCTTGGAAGTGCTTTGAAGCAGGTCAACTTGGACGTGCTGTGAAACAGCCAGCCTGGAAGTGCTATGAAGCAGGCCAGCTTGGAAATGCTATGAAGCAGACCAGCCTGGAAGTGCTGTGATGCAGGCCTGCTTGAAAGTGCTATAAAGCAGACCAGCTTGGAAGTGCTATGAAGCAGGAAGCTTAGAAGTGGTATGAAGCAGCCAGCCTGGAAGTGCTATGATGCAGGCCAGCCTGGAAGTGCTATAAATCAGGCCAGCTTGGAAGTGCTATGAAGCTGGCATCTTGGAAGAGCTATGGAGCAGGCCAGCTTGGAAGTGCTATGAAGCAGGCCAGCCTGGAAGTGCTATGAAGCACGCCAGCTTGGAAGTGCTATGAAGCAGGTCAGCTTGGCCGTGCTATGAAGCAGGCCAGCCTGGACGTGTTATGAAGCAGGCCAGCTTGGAAGTGAAGTGAAGCAGGCCAGCCTGGAAGTGCTATGAAGCAGGCCAGCTTGGAAGTGCTATGAAGCAGGCCAGTTTGGAAGTGCTATGAATCAGCCAGTTTGGAAGTGCTATGAAGCAGGCC
This sequence comes from Ambystoma mexicanum, assembly GCF_040938575.1. Classification (NCBI taxonomy): domain Eukaryota; kingdom Metazoa; phylum Chordata; class Amphibia; order Caudata; family Ambystomatidae; genus Ambystoma; species Ambystoma mexicanum. The sequence goes on from NC_090936.1 coordinate 355,866,230, forward strand.
AGCTTGGAAGTGCTATGAAGCAGGAAGCTTGGGAGAACTATGAAGCAGGCCAGCTTGGAAGCACTGTGGAGCAGGCCAGCTTGAAAGTGCTATGAAGCAGGCAGCTTGGAAGTGCGATGAAACCAGGCTAACTTGGAAGTGCTATGAAGCAGGCCGGCTTGGAAGTGCTATGAAGCAAACCGCTTGGAAGTGCTATGAAGCAGGCCGCTTGCTAGTGCTATTAAGCAGACCGGCTTAGGAGTCCTATGAAGCAGGCCGGGCTGGAAGTGCTATGAAGCAGGCCAGCTTGGAAGTGCTATGAAGCATGTCAGCTTGGAAGTGCTATGAAGCAGGCCAGCTTGGAAGTGCTATGAAGCATGTCAGCTTGAAAGTGCTATGAAGCAGGCAGCTTGGAAGTGCTATGAAGCAGGTCAGCTTGGAAGTGCTATGAAGCAGGCCAGCTTGGAAGTGCTATGAAGCAGGCCACTTGAAAGTGCTATGAAGCAGGCCAGCTTGCAAGTGCTATGAAGCAGGTAGCTTAGAAATGCTATGGAGCTGGTCAGCTTGTAAGTGCTATGAAGCAGGCAGCTTGGAGGTGCTATGAAGCAGGCCAGTTTGGAAGTGCTGTAAAGCGACCAGCTTGGAAGTGCTATGAAGCAGTCAGCTTGGAAGTGCTATGAAGCAGCCATCCTGGAAGTGCTATGAAGCAAGACAGCTTGGAAGTGCTATGAAGCAGGCAAGCCTGGGAGTGCTGTGAAGCAGGCCAGCTTGGAAGTGCTATGAATCAGACCAGATTGGACATGCTATGAAGCAGGCAGCTTGGAAGAGCTATGGAGCAGGCCAGCTTGGAAGTGCTATGAAGCAGGCCAGCCTGGAAGTGCTATGAAGCAAGCCAGCTTGGAAGTGCTATGAAGCAGGTCAGCTTGGGTGTGCTATGAAGCAGCCAGCCTGGACGTGCTATGAAGCACGCCAGCTTTGAAGTGCTATGAAGCAGGTCAGCTTGGCCGTGCTATGAAGCAGGCCAGCCTGGACGTGTTATGAAGCAGGCCAGCTTGGAAGTGAAGTGAAGCAGGCCAGCCTGGAAGTGCTATGAAGCAGGCCAGCTTGGAAGTGCTATGAAGCAGGCCAGTTTGGAAGTGCTATGAATCAGCCAGTTTGGAAGTGCTATGAAGCAGGCCAGCTTGGAAGTGCTATGAAGCAGGAAGCTTGGGAGAACTATGAAGCAGGCCAGCTTGGAAGCACTATGGAGCAGGCCAGCTTGAAAGTGCTATGAAGCAGGCAGCTTGGAAGTGCGATGAAACCGGCTAACTTGGAAGTGCTATGAAGCAGGCCGGCTTGGAAGTGCTATGAAGCAAACCGCTTGGAAGTGCTATGAAGCAGGCCGCTTGCTAGTGCTATTAAGCAGACCGGCTTAGGAGTCCTATGAAGCAGGCCGGGCTGGAAGTGCTATGAAGCAGGCCAGCTTGGAAGTGCTATGAAGCATGTCAGCTTGGAAGTGCTATGAAGCAGGCCAGCTTGGAAGTGCTATGAAGCATGTCAGCTTGGAAGTGCTATGAAGCAGGCAGCTTGGAAGTGCTATGAAGCAGGCCAGCTTGGAAGTGCTATGAAGCAGGCCAGCTTGGAAGTGCTATGAAGCAGGCCACTTGAAAGTGCTATGAAGCAGGCCAGCTTGCAAGTTCTATGAAGCAGGTAGCTTAGAAATGCTATGGAGCTGGTCAGCTTGTAAGTGCTATGAAGCAGGCAGCTTGGAGGTGCTATGAAGCAGGCCAGTTTGGAAGTGCTATAAAGCAGACCAGCTTGGAAGTGCTATGAAGCAGTCAGCTTGGAAGTGCTATGAAGCAGCCATCCTGGAAGTGCTATGAAGCAAGACAGCTTGGAAGTGCTATGAAGCAGGCAAGCCTGGGAGTGCTGTGAAGCAGGCCAGCTTGGAAGTGCTATTAATCAGACCAGATTGGACATGCTATGAAGCAGGCAGCTTGGTAGTGCTATTAAGCAGACCAGCTTGGAAGTGCTATGAAGCAGGCCATGAATCAGGCCAGCTTGGAAGTGTCATGCAACAGGCCAGCCTGGGAGTGCTGTGAAGCAGGCCAGCTTGGAAGTGCTACGAAGCAGACAAGCTTGGACATGCTATGAAGCAGGCAGCTTGGTAGTGCTATTAAGCAGGCCCGCTTGGAAGTGCTATGAAGCAGGCCAGCTTGGACGTGCTATGAAGCAGGCCACTTGAAAGTGCTATGAAGCAGGCCAGTTGGAAGTGCTATGAACCAGGTAGCTTGAAAGCGCTATGAAGCAGGCCGGCTTGCAAGCGCTATGAAGCAGGTAGCTTGGAAGTGCTATGAAGCAGGAAGCTTGGAATTGCTATGAAGCAGGTAGCTTGGAAGCGCTATGAAGCAGTCCCGATTGCAAGCGCTATGAAGCAGGTAGCTTGGAAGTGCTATGAAGCAGGAAGCTTGGAGGTGCTATGAAGCAGGAAGCTTCAAAGCGCTATGAAGCAGGCCGGCGTGGAAGCGCTATGAAGCAGGAAGCTTGGAAGCACTATGAAGCAGTCCAGCTTGGAAGCGCTATGAAGCAGGCCAGCTTGGAAGTGCTATGAAGCAGGCAGCTTGGAAGTGCAATGAAGCAGGCCAACTTGAAAGTGCTTCGAAGCAGGCCAGCTTGGAAGTGCTATGAAGCAGACCGCTTGGAAGTGCTATGAAGCAGGAAGCTTGGAAGTGCTATGAAGCAGGAAGCTTGGAAGCGCTATGAAGCAGGCCGGCTTGGAAGCGCTATGAAGCAGGAAGCTTGGAAGCGCTATGAAGCAGGCCAGCTTGGAAGCGCTATGAAGCAGGCCAGCTTGGAAGTGCTATGAAGCAGGCAGCTTGGAAGTGCTACTAAGCAGGCCAGTTTGGAAGTGCTATGAAGCAGGCCAGCTTGGAAGTGCTATGAACCAGGTAGCTTGGAAGTGCTATGAAGCAGGCCCGCTCGCAAGCGCTATGAAGCAGATAGCTTGGAAGAACTCTGAAGCAGACAGCTTGAAAGTGCTATGAAGCAGGCAGCTTGGAAGTGCTTTGAAGCAGGTCTGCTTGGACGTGCTATGAAACAGCCAGCCTGGAAGTGCTATGAAGCAGGCCAGCTTGGAAGTGCTATGAAGCAGACCAGCCTGGAAGTGCTGTGATGCAGGCCAGCTTGGAAGTGCTATGAAGCAGACCAGCTTGGAAGTGCTATGAAGCAGGAAGCTTAGAAGTGCTATGAAGCAGCCAGCCTGGAAGTGCTATGATGTAGGCCAGCCTGGAAGTGCTATAAATCAGGCCAGCTTGGAAGTGCTATGAAGTTGGCAGCTTGGAAGAGCTATGGAGCAGGCCAGCTTGGAAGTGCTATGAAGCAGGCCAGCCTGGAAGTGCTATGAAGCAAGCCAGCTTGGAAGTGCTATGAAGCAGGTCTGCTTGGATGAGCTATGAAGCAGCCAGCCTGGACGTGCTATGAAGCACGCCAGCTTGAAAGTGCTATGAAGCAGGTCAGCTTGGCCGTGCTATGAAGCAGGCCAGTCTGGACGTGTTATGAAGCAGGCCAGCTTGGAAGTGAAGTGAAGCAGGCCAGCCTGGAAGTGCTATGAAGCAGGCCAGCTTGGAAGTGCTATGAAGCAGGCCAGTGAGGAAGTGCTATGAAGCAGGAAGCTTGGAAGTGCTATGAAGCAGGCCAACTTGGAAGTGCTATGAAGCAGGAAGCTTGGAAGAACTATGAAGCAGGCCAGCTTGGAAGCGCTGTGAAGCAGACCAGCTTGGAAGTGCTATGAAGCAGGCAAGCCTGGGAGTGCTGTGAAGCAGGCCAGCTTGGAAGTGCTATGAATCAGACCAGATTGGACATGCTATGAAGCAGGCAGCTTGGAAGAGCTATGGAGCAGGCCAGCTTGGATGTGCTATGAAGCAGGCCAGCCTGGAAGTGCTATGAAGCAAGCCAGCTTGGAAGTGCTATGAAGCAGGTCAGCTTGGGTGTGCTATGAAGCAGCCAGCCTGGACGTGCTATGAAGCACGCCAGCTTGGAAGTGCTATGAAGCAGGTCAGCTTGGCCGTGCTATGAAGCAGGCCAGCCTGGACGTGTTATGAAGCAGGCCAGATTGGAAGTGAAGTGAAGCGGGCCAGCCTGGAAGTGCTATGAAGCAGGCCAGCTTGGAAGTGCTATGAAGCAGGCCAGTTTGGAAGTGCTATGAATCAGCCAGTTTGGAAGTGCTATGAAGCAGGCCAGCTTGGAAGTGCTATGAAGCAGGAAGCTTGGGAGAACTATGAAGCAGGCCAGCTTGGAAGCACTGTGGAGCAGGCCAGCTTGAAAGTGCTATGAAGCAGGCAGCTTGGAAGTGCGATGAAACCGGCTAACTTGGAAGTGCTATGAAGCAGGCCAGCTTGGAAGTGCTATGAAGCAGACCGCTTGGAAGTGCTATGAAGCAGGAAGCTTGGAAGTGCTATGAAGCAGGAAGCTTGGAAGCGCTATGAAGCAGGCCGGCTTGGAAGCGCTATGAAGCAGGAAGCTTGGAAGCGCTATGAAGCAGGCCAGCTTGGAAGCGCTATGAAGCAGGCCAGCTTGGAAGTGCTATGAAGCAGTCAGCTTGGAAGTGCTACTAAGCAGGCCAGTTTGGAAGTGCTATGAAGCAGGCCAGCTTGGAAGTGCTATGAACCAGGTAGCTTGGAAGTGCTATGAAGCAGGCCCGCTCGCAAGCGCTATGAAGCAGATAGCTTGGAAGAACTCTGAAGCAGACAGCTTGAAAGTGCTATGAAGCAGGCAGCTTGGAAGTGCTTTGAAGCAGGTCAGCTTGGACGTGCTATGAAACAGCCAGCCTGGAAGTGCTATGAAGCAGGCCAGCCTGGAAGTGCTATGAAGCAGGCCAGCTTGGAAGTGCTATGAAGCAGACCAGCCTGGAAGTGCTGTGATGCAGGCCAGCTTGGAAGTGCTATGAAGCAGACCAGCTTGGAAGTGCTATGAAGCAGGAAGCTTAGAAGTGCTATGAAGCAGCCAGCCTGGAAGTGCTATGATGTAGGCCAGCCTGGAAGTGCTATAAATCAGGCCAGCTTGGAAGTGCTATGAAGTTGGCAGCTTGGAAGAGCTATGGAGCAGGCCAGCTTGGAAGTGCTATGAAGCAGGCCAGCCTGGAAGTGCTATGAAGCAAGCCAGCTTGGAAGTGCTATGAAGCAGGTCTGCTTGGATGAGCTATGAAGCAGCCAGCCTGGACGTGCTATGAAGCACGCCAGCTTGAAAGTGCTATGAAGCAGGTCAGCTTGGCCGTGCTATGAAGCAGGCCAGTCTGGACGTGTTATGAAGCAGGCCAGCTTGGAAGTGAAGTGAAGCAGGCCAGCCTGGAAGTGCTATGAAGCAGGCCAGCTTGGAAGTGCTATGAAGCAGGCCAGTGAGGAAGTGCTATGAAGCAGGAAGCTTGGAAGTGCTATGAAGCAGGCCAACTTGGAAGTGCTATGAAGCAGGAAGCTTGGAAGAACTATGAAGCAGGCCAGCTTGGAAGCGCTGTGAAGCAGACCAGCTTGGAAGTGCTATGAAGCAGGCAAGCCTGGGAGTGCTGTGAAGCAGGCCAGCTTGGAAGTGCTATGAATCAGACCAGATTGGACATGCTATGAAGCAGGCAGCTTGGAAGAGCTATGGAGCAGGCCAGCTTGGATGTGCTATGAAGCAGGCCAGCCTGGAAGTGCTATGAAGCAAGCCAGCTTGGAAGTGCTATGAAGCAGGTCAGCTTGGGTGTGCTATGAAGCAGCCAGCCTGGACGTGCTATGAAGCACGCCAGCTTGGAAGTGCTATGAAGCAGGTCAGCTTGGCCGTGCTATGAAGCAGGCCAGCCTGGACGTGTTATGAAGCAGGCCAGATTGGAAGTGAAGTGAAGCGGGCCAGCCTGGAAGTGCTATGAAGCAGGCCAGCTTGGAAGTGCTATGAAGCAGGCCAGTTTGGAAGTGCTATGAATCAGCCAGTTTGGAAGTGCTATGAAGCAGGCCAGCTTGGAAGTGCTATGAAGCAGGAAGCTTGGGAGAACTATGAAGCAGGCCAGCTTGGAAGCACTGTGGAGCAGGCCAGCTTGAAAGTGCTATGAAGCAGGCAGCTTGGAAGTGCGATGAAACCGGCTAACTTGGAAGTGCTATGAAGCAGGCCAGCTTGGAAGTGCTATGAAGCAGACCGCTTGGAAGTGCTATGAAGCAGGAAGCTTGGAAGTGCTATGAAGCAGGAAGCTTGGAAGCGCTATGAAGCAGGCCGGCTTGGAAGCGCTATGAAGCAGGAAGCTTGGAAGCGCTATGAAGCAGGCCAGCTTGGAAGCGCTATGAAGCAGGCCAGCTTGGAAGTGCTATGAAGCAGTCAGCTTGGAAGTGCTACTAAGCAGGCCAGTTTGGAAGTGCTATGAAGCAGGCCAGCTTGGAAGTGCTATGAACCAGGTAGCTTGGAAGTGCTATGAAGCAGGCCCGCTCGCAAGCGCTATGAAGCAGATAGCTTGGAAGAACTCTGAAGCAGACAGCTTGAAAGTGCTATGAAGCAGGCAGCTTGGAAGTGCTTTGAAGCAGGTCAGCTTGGACGTGCTATGAAACAGCCAGCCTGGAAGTGCTATGAAGCAGGCCAGCTTGGAAGTGCTATGAAGCAGACCAGTCTGGAAGTGCTGTGATGCAGGCCAGCTTGGAAGTGCTATGAAGCAGACCAGCTTGGAAGTGCTATGAAGCAGGAAGCTTAGAAGTGCTATGAAGCAGCCAGCCTGGAAGTGCTATGATGTAGGCCAGCCTGGAAGTGCTATAAATCAGGCCAGCTTGGAAGTGCTATGAAGTTGGCAGCTTGGAAGAGCTATGGAGCAGGCCAGCTTGGAAGTGCTATGAAGCAGGCCAGCCTGGAAGTGCTATGAAGCAAGCCAGCTTGGAAGTGCTATGAAGCAGGTCTGCTTGGATGAGCTATGAAGCAGCCAGCCTGGACGTGCTATGAAGCACGCCAGCTTGAAAGTGCTATGAAGCAGGTCAGCTTGGCCGTGCTATGAAGCAGGCCAGTCTGGACGTGTTATGAAGCAGGCCAGCTTGGAAGTGAAGTGAAGCAGGCCAGCCTGGAAGTGCTATGAAGCAGGCCAGCTTGGAAGTGCTATGAAGCAGGCCAGTGAGGAAGTGCTATGAAGCAGGAAGCTTGGAAGTGCTATGAAGCAGGCCAACTTGAAAGTGCTATGAAGCAGGAAGCTTGGAAGAACTATGAAGCAGGCCAGCTTGGAAGCGCTGTGAAGCAGACCAGCTTGGAAGTGCTATGAAGCAGGCAAGCCTGGGAGTGCTGTGAAGCAGGCCAGCTTGGAAGTGCTATGAATCAGACCAGATTGGACATGCTATGAAGCAGGCAGCTTGGAAGAGCTATGGAGCAGGCCAGCTTGGAAGTGCTATGAAGCAGGCCAGCCTGGAAGTGCTATGAAGCAAGCCAGCTTGGAAGTGCTATGAAGCAGGTCAGCTTGGGTGTGCTATGAAGCAGCCAGCCTGGACGTGCTATGAAGCACGCCAGCTTGGAAGTGCTATGAAGCAGGTCAGCTTGGCCGTGCTATGAAGCAGGCCAGCCTGGACGTGTTATGAAGCAGGCCAGCTTGGAAGTGAAGTGAAGCAGGCCAGCCTGGAAGTGCTATGAAGCAGGCCAGCTTGGAAGTGCTATGAAGCAGGCCAGTTTGGAAGTGCTATGAATCAGCCAGTTTGGAAGTGCTATGAAGCAGGCCAGCTTGGAAGTGCTATGAAGCAGGAAGCTTGGGAGAACTATGAAGCAGGCCAGCTTGGAAGCACTGTGGAGCAGGCCAGCTTGAAAGTGCTATGAAGCAGGCAGCTTGGAAGTGCGATGAAACCGGCTAACTTGGAAGTGCTATGAAGCAGGCCGGCTTGGAAGTGCTATGAAGCAAACCGCTTGGAAGTGCTATGAAGCAGGCCGCTTGCTAGTGCTATTAAGCAGACCGGCTTAGGAGTCCTATGAAGCAGGCCGGGCTGGAAGTGCTATGAAGCAGGCTAGCTTGGAAGTGCTATGAAGCATGTCAGCTTGGAAGTGCTATGAAGCAGGCCAGCTTGGAAGTGCAATGAAGCATGTCAGCTTGGAAGTGCTATGAAGCAGGCAGCTTGGAAGTGCTATGAAGCAGGCCAGCTTGGAAGTGCTATGAAGCAGGCCAGCTTGGAAGTGCTATGAAGCAGGCCACTTGAAAGTGCTATGAAGCAGGCCAGCTTGCAAGTTCTATGAAGCAGGTAGCTTAGAAATGCTATGGAGCTGGTCAGCTTGTAAGTGCTATGAAGCAGGCAGCTTGGAGGTGCTATGAAGCAGGCCAGTTTGGAAGTGCTATAAAGCAGACCAGCTTGGAAGTGCTATGAAGCAGTCAGCTTGGAAGTGCTATGAAGCAGCCATCCTGGAAGTGCTATGAAGCAAGACAGCTTGGAAGTGCTATGAAGCAGGCAAGCCTGGGAGTGCTGTGAAGCAGGCCAGCTTGGAAGTGCTATGAATCAGACCAGATTGGACATGCTATGAAGCAGGCAGCTTGGTAGTGCTATTAAGCAGACCAGCTTGGAAGTGCTATGAAGCAGGCCATGAATCAGGCCAGCTTGGAAGTGCCATGCAACAGGCCAGCCTGGGAGTGCTGTGAAGCAGGCCAGCTTGGAAGTGCTACGAAGCAGACAAGCTTGGACATGCTATGAAGCAGGCAGCTTGGTAGTGCTATTAAGCAGGCCCGCTTGGAAGTGCTATGAAGCAGGCCAGCTTGGACGTGCTATGAAGCAGGCCACTTGAAAGTGCTATGAAGCAGGCCAGTTGGAAGTGCTATGAACCAGGTAGCTTGAAAGCGCTATGAAGCAGGCCGGCTTGCAAGCGCTATGAAGCAGGTAGCTTGGAAGTGCTATGAAGCAGGAAGCTTGGAATTGCTATGAAGCAGGTAGCTTGGAAGCGCTATGAAGCAGTCCAGCTTGGAAGCGCTATGAAGCAGGCCAGCTTGGAAGTGCTATGAAGCAGGCAGCTTGGAAGTGCAATGAAGCAGGCCAACTTGAAAGTGCTTCGAAGCAGGCCAGCTTGGAAGTGCTATGAAGCAGACCGCTTGGAAGTGCTATGAAGCAGGAAGTTTGGAAGTGCTATGAAGCAGGAAGCTTGGAAGCGCTATGAAGCAGGCCGGCTTGGAAGCGCTATGAAGCAGGAAGCTTGGAAGCGCTATGAAGCAGGCCAGCTTGGAAGTGCTATGAAGCAGGCCAGCTTGGAAGTGCTATGAAGCAGGCAGCTTGGAAGTGCTACTAAGCAGGCCAGTTTGGAAGTGCTATGAAGCAGGCCAGCTTGGAAGTGCTATGAACCAGGTAGCTTGGAAGTGCTATGAAGCAGGCCCGCTCGCAAGCGCTATGAAGCAGATAGCTTGGAAGAACTCTGAAGCAGACAGCTTGAAAGTGCTATGAAGCAGGCAGCTTGGAAGTGCTTTGAAGCAGATCAGCTTGGACGTGCTATGAAACAGCCAGCCTGGAAGTGCTATGAAGCAGGCCAGCTTGGAAGTGCTATGAAGCAGACCAGCCTGGAAGTGCTGTGATGCAGGCGAGCGTGGAAGTGCTATGAAGCAGACCAGCTTGGAAGTGCTATGAAGCAGGAAGCTTAGAAGTGCTATGAAGCAGCCAGCCTGGAAGTGCTATGATGTAGGCCAGCCTGGAAGTGCTATAAATCAGGCCAGCTTGGAAGTGCTATGAAGTTGGCAGCTTGGAAGAGCTATGGAGCAGGCCAGCTTGGAAGTGCTATGAAGCAGGCCAGCCTGGAAGTGCTATGAAGCAAGCCAGCTTGGAAGTGCTATGAAGCAGGTCTGCTTGGATGAGCTATGAAGCAGCCAGCCTGGACGTGCTATGAAGCACGCCAGCTTGAAAGTGCTATGAAGCAGGTCAGCTTGGCCGTGCTTGGAAGCAGGCCAGTCTGGACGTGTTATGAAGCAGGCCAGCTTGGAAGTGAAGTGAAGCAGGCCAGCCTGGAAGTGCTATGAAGCAGGCCAGCTTGGAAGTGCTATGAAGCAGGCCAGTGAGGAAGTGCTATGAAGCAGGAATCTTGGAAGTGCTATGAAGCAGGCCAACTTGGAAGTGCTATGAAGCAGGAAGCTTGGAAGAACTATGAAGCAGGCCAGCTTGGAAGCGCTGTGGAGCAGGCCAGCTTGGAAGTGCTATGAAGCAGGCAGCTTGGTAGTGCTATTAAGCAGGCCCGCTTGGAAGTGCTATGAAGCAGGCCAGCTTGGACGTGCTATGAAGCAGGCCGCTTGAAAGTGCTATGAAGCAGGCCAGTTGGAAGTGCTATGGACCAGGTAGCTTGAAAGCGTAATGAAGCAGGCCCGCTTGCAAGTGCTATGAAGCAGGTAGCTTGGAAGTGCTATGAAGCAGACAAGCTTGGACATGCTATGAAGCAGGCAGCTTGGTAGTGCTATTAAGCAGGCCCGCTTGGAAGTGCTATGAAGCAGGCCAGCTTGGAAGTGCTATGAAGCAGGCCGCTTGAAAGTGCTATGAAGTGGGCCAGCTTGCAAGTGCTATGAAGCAGGTAGCTTAGAAGTGCGATGAAGCAGGTCAGCTTGGAAGTGCGATGAAGCAGGCCAGACTGGAAGTGCTATGAAGCAGGCAGCTTGGAGGTGCTCTGAAGCAGCCATCCTGGAAGTGCTATGAAGCAGGCCAGCTTGGAAGTGCTACGAAGCAGACAAGCTTGGACATGCTATGAAGCAGGCAGCTTGGTAGTGATATTAAGCAGGCCTGCTTGGAAATGCTATGATGCAGGCCAGCCTGGACATGCTATGAAGCAGGCCGCCTGAAAGTGCTATGAAGCAGGCCAGTTGGAAGTGCTATGAACCAGGTAGCTTGGAAGCGTTATGAAGCAGGCCCGCTTGCAAGTGCTATGAAGCAGGTAGCTTGGAAGTGCTATGAAGCACGAAGCTTGGAAGTGCTATGAAGCTGGTTGCTTGGAAGCGCTAGGAAGCAGGCACGATTGCAAGCGCTATGAAGCAGGTAGCTTGGAAGTGCTATAAAGCAGGAAGCTTGGAAGTGCTATGAAGCAGGAAGCTTTGAAGTGCTATGAAGCAGGCCAGCTTGGAAGCGCTATGAAGTAGGAAGCTTGGAAGCGCTATGAAGCAGGCCAGCTTGGAAGTGCTATGAAGCAGGCAGCTTGGAAGTGCTATGAAGCATGCCAGCTTGGAAGTGCTATGAAGCAGGCAGCTTGGAAGTGCTATGAAGCAGGCCAGCTTGGAAGTGCTATGAGGCAGGCCAGCTTGGAAGTGCTATGAAGCAGGCCGCTTGAAAGTGCTATGAAGTGGGCCAGCTTGCACGTGCTATGAAGCAGGTAGCTTAGAAGTGCTATGGAGCAGGTCAGCTTGGAAGTGCGATGAAGCAGGCCAGACTTCACGTGCTATGAAGCAGGCAGCTTGGAGGTGCTATGAAGCAGCCATCCTGGAAGTGCTATGAAGCAGGTCAGCTTGGAAGTGCTATGAATCAGACCAGCTTGGACATGCTGTGAAGCAGGCAGCTTGGTAGTGCTATTGAGCAGGCCAGCTTGGAAGTGCTATGAAGCAGGCCAGCTTGGACGTGCTATGAAGCAGGCTGCTTGAAAGTGCTATGAAGCAGGCCAGTTGGAAGTGCTATGAACCAGGTAGCTTGAAAGCATTATGAAGCAGGCCCGCTTGCAAGTTCTATGAAGCAGGTAGCTTGGAAGTGCTATGAAGCAGGCCAGCTTGGAAGTGCTATGAAGCAGGCCGCTTGAAAGTGCTATGAGGCAGGCGAGCTTGGAGGTGCTATGAAGCAGCCATCCTGGAAGTGCTATGAAGCAGGCCAGCTTGGAAGTGCTACAAAGCAGAAAAGCTTGGACATGCTATGAAGCAGGCAGCTTGGTAGTGATATTAAGCAGGCCCGCTTGGAAGTGCTATGAAGCAGGCCAGCTTGGAAGTGCTATGAAGGAGACCGCTTGAAAGTGCTATGAAGCGGGCCAGCTTGCAAGTGCTATGAAGCAGTTAGCTTAGAAGTACTATGGAGCAGGTCAGCTTGGAAGTGCGATGAAGCAGGCCAGACTGGAAGTGCTATGAAGCAGGCAGCTTGGAGGTGCTATGAAGCAGCCATCCTGGAAGTGCTATGCAGCAGGCCAGCTTGGAAGTGCTACGAAGCAGACAAGCTTGGACATGCTATGATGCAGGCAGCTTGGTAGTAATATTAAGCAGGCCCGCTTGGAAGTGCTATGAAGGAGGCCAGCTTGGACGTGCTATGAAGCAGGCCGCTTGAAAGTTCCAAGAAGCAGGCCAGTTCGAAGTGCCATGAACCAGGTAGCTTGGAAGCGTTATGAAGCAGGCCTGCTTGCAAGTGCTATGAAGCAGGTAGCTTGGAAGTGCTATGAAGCAGGAAGCTTGGAAGTGCTAAGAAACTGGTTGCTTGGAAGTGCTAGGAAGCTGGCCCGATTGCAAGCGCTATGAAGCAGGTAGCTTGGAAGTGCTATGAAGCAGGAAGCTTGGAAGTGCTATGAAGCAGGAAACTTTGAAGTGCTATGAAGCAAGCCAGCTTGGAAGCGCCATGAAGTAGGAAGCTTGGAAGCACTATGAAGCAGGCCAGCTTGGAAGTGCTATGAAGCAGGCAGCTTGGAAGTGCTATGAAGCATGCCAACTTGGAAGTGCTATGAAGCAGGCAGCTTGGAAGTGCTATGAAGCATGCCAGCTTGGAAGTGCTATGAAGCAGGCCAGCTTGGAAGTGCTATGAAGCAGGCCACTTGAAAGTGCTATGAAGCGGGACAGCTTGTAAGTGCTATGAAGAAGGTAGCTTAGAAGTGCTATGGAGAAGGTCAGCTTGGAAGTGCGATGAAGCAGGCCAGACTGGAAGTGCTATGAAGCAGGCAGCTTGGAGGTGCTATGAAGCAGCCATCTTGGAAGTGCTATGAAGCAGGCCAGCTTGGAAGTGCTATGAATCAGACCAGCTTGGACATGCTGTGAAGCAGGCAGCTTGGTAGTGCTATTGAGCAGGCCAGCTTGGAAGTGCTATGAAGCAGGCTATGAATCAGGCCAGCTTGGAAGTGCCATGAAGCAGGCCAGCCTGGGAGTGCTGTGAAGCAGGCCAGCTTGGAAGTGCTACGTAGCAGACAATCTTGGACATGCTATGAAGCAAGCAGCTTGGTAGTGCTATTAAGCAGGCCCACTTGGAAGTGCTATGAAGCAGGCCAGCTCGGACGTGCTGTGAAGCAGGCCAGCTTGGAAGTGCTATGAAGCAGGCCGCTTGAAAGTGCTATGAAGCAGGCCAATTGGAAGTGCTATGAACCAGGTAGCTTGAAAGCGCTATGAAGCAGGCCGGCTTGCAAGCGCTATAAAGCAGGTAGCTTGGAAGTGCTATGAAGCAGGAAGCTTGGAAGTACTATGAAGCAGGTAGCTTGGAAGCGCTATGAAGCAGGCCGGCTTGCAAGCGCTATAAAGCAGGTAGCTTGGAAGTGCTATGAAGCAGGAAGCTTGGAAGTACTATGAAGCAGGTAGCTTGGAAGTGCTATGAAGAAGGAAGCTTCAAAGCGCTATGAAGCAGGCCGGCATAGAAGCGCTATGAAGCAGGAAGCTTGGAAGCACTATGAAGCAGGAAGCTTGGAAGCGCTATGAAGCAGGCCAGCTTGGAAGCGCTATGAAGCAGGAAGCTTGGGAGTGCTATGAAGCAGGCCAGCTTGGCAGTGCTATGAAGCAGGCCCGCTTAGAAGTGCTATGAAGCAGGCAGCTTGGAAGTGCTATGAAGCAGGCCAACTTGGAAGTGCTATGAAGCAGGCCGGCTTGGAAGTGCTATGAAGCAGACCGCTTGGAAGTGCTATGAAGCAGGCCGCTTGCTAGTGCTATTAAGCAGGTCGACGTGGAAGTGCTATGAAGCAGGAAGCTTGGAAGCGCTATGAAGCAGGCCGGCTTGGAAGCGCTATGAAGCAGGAAGCTTGGAAGTGCTATGAAGCAGGCCAACCTGGAAGCGCTCTGAAGCAGGTCAGTTTGGAAGTGCTCTGAAGCAGGCCAGCTTAGAAGTGATATGAAGCAGGCCAGCTTGGAAGTGCTATGAAGCAGGAAGCTTGGAAGCGCTATGAAGCAGGCCAGCTTGGAAGCGCTATGAAGCAGGCCAGCTTGGAAGTGCTATGAAGCAGGCAGCTTGGAAGTGCTACTAAGCAGGCCAGTTTGGAAGTGCTATGAAGCAAGCCAGCTTGGAAGTGCTATGAACCAGGTAGCTTGGAAGCGCTATGAAGCAGGCCCACTTGCAAGCGCTATGAAGCAGATAGCTTGGAAGTATTCTGAAGAAGACAGCTTGGAAGGGCTATGAAGCAGGCAGCTTGGAAGTGCTTTGAAGCAGGTCAGCTTGGACGTGCTATGAAACAGCCAGCCTGGAAGTGCTGTGAAGCAGGCCAGCTTGAAAGTGCTATGAAGCAGGAAGCTTAGAAGTGCTATGAAGCAGCCAGCCTGGAAGTGCTGTGATGCAGGCCAGCTTGGAAGTGCTATAAAGCAGACCAGCTTGGAAGTGCTATGAAGCAAGAAGCTTAGAAGTGCTATGAAGCAGCCAGCCTGGAAGTGCTATGATGCAGGCCAGCCTGGAAGTGCTATAAATCAGGCCAGCTTGGAAGTGCTATGAAGTTGGCAGCTTGGAAGAGCTATGGAGCAGGCCAGCATGGAAGTGCTATGAAGCAGGCCAGCCTGGAAGTGCTATGAAGCAAGCCAGCTTGGAAGTGCTATGAAGCAGGTCTGCTTGGATGAGCTATGAAGCAGGCCAGCCTGGACGTGTTATGAAGCAGGCCAGCTTGGAAGTGAAGTGAAGCAGGCCAGCCTGGAACTGCTATGAAGCAGGCCAGCTTGGAAGTGCTATGAAGCAGGCCAGTGTGGAAGTGCTATGAAGCAGGAAGCTTGGAAGTGCTATGAAGCAGGCCAACTTGGAAGTGCTATGAAGCAGGAAGCTTGGAACAACTATGAAGCAGGCAGCTTGGTAGTACTATTAAGCAGGCCCGCTTGGAAGTGCTATGAAGCAGGCCAGCTTGGAAGTGCTATGAAGCAGGCCGCTTGAAAGTGCTATGAAGCCGGCCAGCTTGCAAGTGCTATGAAGCTGGTAGCTTAGAAGTGCTATGGAGCAGGTCAGCTTGGAAGTGCGATGAAGCAGGCCAGACTGGAAGTGCTATGAAGCAGGCAGCTTGGAGGTGCTATGAAGCAGCCATCCTGGAAGTGCTATGAAGCAGGCCAGCTTGGAAGTGCTACGAAGCAGACCAGCTGGCACATGCTATGAAGCAGGCAGCTTGGTAGTGATATTAAGCAGGCCCGCTTGGAAGTGCTATGAAGCAGGCCAGCTTGGACGTGCTATGAAGCAGGCCGCTTGAAAGTGCTATGAAGCAGGCCAGTTGGAATTGCTATGAAGCAGGTAGCTTGGAAGTGCTATGAAGCACGAAGCTTGGAAGGGCTATGAAGCTGGTTGCTTGGAAGCGCTAGGAAGCAGGCCCGATTGCAAGCGCCATGAAGCAGGTAGCTTGGAAGTGCTATGAAGCAGGAAGCTTAGTAGTGCTATGAAGCAGGAAGCTTTGAAGTGCTATGAAGCAGGCCAGCTTGGAAGCGCTATGAAGTAGGAATCTTGGAAGCGCTATGAAGCAGGCCAGCTTGGAAGTGCTATGAAGCAGGCAGCTTGGAAGTGCTATGAAGCATGCCAGCTTGGAAGTGCTATGAAGCAGGGAGCTTGGAAGTGCTATGAAGCAGGCCAGCTTGGAAGTGCTATGAAGCAGGCCAGCTTGGAAGTGCTATTAAGTAGGCCCGCTTGCAAGCGCTATGAAGCAGGTATCTTGGAAGTGCTATGAAGCAAACAGTTTGGAAGTGCTATGAAGCACGCAGCTTGGAAGTGCTATGAAGCAGGTCAGCTTGGACTTGCTATGAAACAGCCAGCCTGGAAGTGCTATGAAGCAGGACAGCTTGGAAGTGCTATGAAGCAGACCAGCCTGGAAGTGCTGTGAAGCAGACCAGCTTGGAAGTGGTATGAAGCAGACCAGCTTGGAAGTGCTATGGAGCAGGAAGCTTAGAAGTGCTATGAAGCAGGCCAACTTGGAAGTGCTATGAAGCAGGTCAGCTTGGACGTGCTATGAAGGAGCCAGCCTGGAAGTGCTATGAAGCATGTCAGCTTGGAAGTGCTATGAAGCAGGCCAGCTTGGAAGTGCTATGAAGCATGTCAGCTTGGAAGTACTATGAAGCAGGCAGCTTGGAAGTGCTATGAAGCAGGTCAGCTTGGAAGTGCTATGAAGCAGGCCAGCTTGGAAGTGCTATGAAGCAGGCCACTTGAAAGTGCTATGAAGCAGGCCAGCTTGCAAGTGCTATGAAGCAGGTAGCTTAGAAATGCTATGGAGCTGGTGAGCTTGTAAGTGCTATGAAGCAGGCAGCTTGGAGGTGCTATGAAGCAGGCCAGTTTGGAAGTGCTATAAAGCAGACCAGCTTGGAAGTGCTATGAAGCAGTCAGCTTGGAAGTGCTATGAAGCAGCCATCCTGGAAGTGCTATGAAGCAAGACAGCTTGGAAGTGCTATGAAGCAGGCAAGCCTGGGAGTGCTGTGAAGCAGGCCAGCTTGGAAGTGCTATGAATCAGACCAGATTGGACATGCTATGAAGCAGGCAGCTTGGAAGAGCTATGGAGCAGGCCAGCTTGGAAGTGCTATGAAGCAGGCCAGCCTGGAAGTGCTATGAAGCAAGCCAGCTTGGAAGTGCTATGAAGCAGGTCAGCTTGGGTGTGCTATGAAGCAGCCAGCCTGGACGTGCTATGAAGCACGCCAGCTTGGAAGTGCTATGAAGCAGGTCAGCTTGGCCGTGCTATGAAGCAGGCCAGCCTGGACGTGTTATGAAGCAGGCCAGCTTGGAAGTGAAGTGAAGCAGGCCAGCCTGGAAGTGCTATGAAGCAGGGCAGCTTGGAAGTGCTATGAAGCAGGCCAGTTTGGAAGTGCTATGAATCAGCCAGTTTGGAAGTGCTATGAAGCAGGCCAGCTTGGAAGTGCTATGAAGCAGGAAGCTTGGGAGAACTATGAAGCAGGCCAGCTTGGAAGCACTGTGGAGCAGGCCAGCTTGAAAGTGCTATGAAGCAGGCAGCTTGGAAGTGCGATGAAACCGGCTAACTTGGAAGTGCTATGAAGCAGGCCGGCTTGGAAGTGCTATGAAGCAAACCGCTTGGAAGTGCTATGAAGCAGGCCGCTTGCTAGTGCTATTAAGCAGACCGGCTTAGGAGTCCTATGAAGCAGGCTGGGCTGGAAGTGCTATGAAGCAGGCCAGCTTGGAAGTGCTATGAAGCAGGTCAGCTTAGAAGTGCTATGAAGCAGGCCAGCTTGGAAGTGCTATGAAGCATGTCAGCTTGGAAGTGCTATGAAGCAGGCAGCTTGGAAGTGCTATGAAGCAGGCCAGCTTGGAAGTGCTATGAAGCAGGCCAGCTTGGAAGTGCTATGAAGCAGGCCACTTGAAAGTGCTATGAAGCAGGCCAGCTTGCAAGTTCTATGAAGCAGGTAGCTTGGAAGTGCTATGAAGCAGTCAGCTTGGAAGTGCTATGAAGCAGCCATCCTGGAAGTGCTATGAAGCAAGACAGCTTGGAAGTGCTATGAAGCAGGCAAGCCTGGGAGTGCTGTGAAGCAGGCCAGCTTGGAAGTGCTATGAATCAGACCAGATTGGACATGCTATGAAGCAGGCAGCTTGGTAGTGCTATTAAGCAGACCAGCTTGGAAGTGCTATGAAGCAGGCCATGAATCAGGCCAGCTTGGAAGTGCCATGCAACAGGCCAGCCTGGGAGTGCTGTGAAGCAGGCCAGCTTGGAAGTGCTACGAAGCAGACAAGCTTGGACATGCTATGAAGCAGGCAGCTTGGTAGTGCTATTAAGCAGGCCCGCTTGGAAGTTCTATGAAGCAGGCCAGCTTGGACGTGCTATGAAGCAGGCCACTTGAAAGTGCTATGAAGCAGGCCAGTTGGAAGTGCTATGAACCAGGTAGCTTGAAAGCGCTATGAAGCAGGCCGGCTTGCAAGCGCTATGAAGCAGGTAGCTTGGAAGTGCTATGAAGCAGGAAGCTTGGAATTGCTATGAAGCAGGTAGCTTGGAAGCGCTATGAAGCAGTCCCGATTGCAAGCGCTATGAAGCAGGTAGCTTGGAAGTGCTATGAAGCAGGAAGCTTGGAGGTGCTATGAAGCAGGAAGCTTCAAAGCGCTATGAAGCAGGCCGGCGTGGAAGCGCTATGAAGCAGGAAGCTTGGAAGCACTATGAAGCAGTCAAGCTTGGAAGCGCTATGAAGCAGGCCAGCTTGGAAGTGCTATGAAGCAGGCAGCTTGGAAGTGCAATGAAGCAGGCCAACTTGAAAGTGCTTCGAAGCAGGCCAGCTTGGAAGTGCTATGAAGCAGACCGCTTGGAAGTGCTATGAAGCAGGAAGCTTGGAAGCGCTATGAAGCAGGCCGGCTTGGAAGCGCTATGAAGCAGGAAGCTTGGAAGCGCTATGAAGCAGGCCAGCTTGGAAGCGCTATGAAGCAGGCCAGCTTGGAAGTGCTATGAAGCAGGCAGCTTGGAAGTGCTACTAAGCAGGCCAGTTTGGAAGTGCTATGAAGCAGGCCAGCTTGGAAGTGCTATGAACCAGGTAGCTTGGAAGTGCTATGAAGCAGGCCCGCTCGCAAGCGCTATGAACCAGATAGCTTGGAAGAACTCTGAAGCAGACAGCTTGAAAGTGCTATGAAGCAGGTCAGCTTGGACGTGCTATGAAACAGCCAGCCTGGAAGTGCTATGAAGCAGGCCAGCTTGGAAGTGCTATGAAGCAGACCAGCCTGGAAGTGCTGTGATGCAGGCCAGCTTGGAAGTGCTATGAAGCAGACCAGCTTGGAAGTGCTATGAAGCAGGAAGCTTAGAAGTGCTATGAAGCAGCCAGCCTGGAAGTGCTATGATGTAGGCCAGCCTGGAAGTGCTATAAATCAGGCCAGCTTGGAAGTGCTATGAAGTTGGCAGCTTGGAAGAGCTATGGAGCAGGCCAGCTTGGAAGTGCTATGAAGCAGGCCAGCCTGGAAGTGCTATGAAGCAAGCCAGCTTGGAAGTGCTATGAAGCAGGTCTGCTTGGATGAGCTATGAAGCAGCCAGCCTGGACGTGCTATGAAGCACGCCAGCTTGAAAGTGCTATGAAGCAGGTCAGCTTGGCCGTGCTATGAAGCAGGCCAGTCTGGACGTGTTATGAAGCAGGCCAGCTTGGAAGTGAAGTGAAGCAGGCCAGCCTGGAAGTGCTATGAAGCAGGCCAGCTTGGAAGTGCTATGAAGCAGGCCGGTGAGGAAGTGCTATGAAGCAGGAAGCTTGGAAGTGCTATGAAGCAGGCCAACTTGGAAGTGCTATGAAGCAGGAAGCTTGGAAGTACTATGAAGCAGGCCAGCTTGGAAGCGCTGTGCAGCAGGCCAGCTTGGAAGTGCTATGAAGCAGGCAGCTTGGTAGTGCTATTAAGCAGGCCCGCTTGGAAGTGCTATGAAGCAGGCCAGCTTGGAAGTGCTATGAAGCAGGCCGCTTGAAAGTGCTATGAAGTGGGCCAGCTTGCAAGTGCTATGAAGCAGGTAGCTTAGAAGTGCGATGAAGCAGGTCAGCTTGGAAGTGCGATGAAGCAGGCCAGACTGGAAGTGCTATGAAGCAGGCAGCTTGGAGGTGCTATGAAGCAGCCATCCTGGAAGTGCTATGAAGCAGGCCAGCTTGGAAGTGCTACGAATCAGACAAGCTTGGACATGCTATGAAGCAGGCAGCTTGGTAGTGATATTAAGCAGGCCTGCTTGGAAATGCTATGATGCAGGCCAGCCTGGACATGCTATGAAGCAGGCCGCCTGAAAGTGCTATGAAGCAGGCCAGTTGGAAGTGCTATGAACCAGGTAGCTTGGAAGCGTTATGAAGCAGGCCCGCTTGCAAGTGCTATGAAGCAGGTAGCTTGGAAGTGCTATGAAGCACGAAGCTTGGAAGTGCTATGAAGCTGGTTGCTTGGAAGCGCTAGGAAGCAGGCACGATTGCAAGCGCTATGAAGCAGGTAGCTTGGAAGTGCTATAAAGCAGGAAGCTTGGAAGTGCTATGAAGCAGGAAGCTTTGAAGTGCTATGAAGCAGGCCAGCTTGGAAGCGCTATGAAGTAGGAAGCTTGGAAGCGCTATGAAGCAGGCCAGCTTGGAAGTGCTATGAAGCAGGCAGCTTGGAAGTGCTATGAAGCATGCCAGCTTGGAAGTGCTATGAAGCAGGCAGCTTGGAAGTGCTATGAAGCAGGCCAGCTTGGAAGTGCTATGAGGCAGGCCAGCTTGGAAGTGCTATGAAGCAGGCCGCTTGAAAGTGCTATGAAGTGGGCCAGCTTGCACGTGCTATGAAGCAGGTAGCTTAGAAGTGCTATGGAGCAGGTCAGCTTGGAAGTGCGATGAAGCAGGCCAGACTTCACGTGCTATGAAGCAGGCAGCTTGGAGGTGCTATGAAGCAGCCATCCTGGAAGTGCTATGAAGCAGGTCAGCTTGGAAGTGCTATGAATCAGACCAGCTTGGACATGCTGTGAAGCAGGCAGCTTGGTAGTGCTATTGAGCAGGCCAGCTTGGAAGTGCTATGAAGCAGGCCAGCTTGGACGTGCTATGAAGCAGGCTGCTTGAAAGTGCTATGAAGCAGGCCAGTTGGAAGTGCTATGAACCAGGTAGCTTGAAAGCGTTATGAAGCAGGCCCGCTTGCAAGTGCTAGGAAGCAGGTAGCTTGGAAGTGCTATGAAGCAGGCCAGCTTGGAAGTGCTATGAAGCAGGCCGCTTGAAAGTGCTATGAGGCAGGCCAGCTTGGAGGTGCTATGAAGCAGCCATCCTGGAAGTGCTATGAAGCAGGCCAGCTTGGAAGTGCTACAAAGCAGAAAAGCTTGGACATGCTATGAAGCAGGCAGCTTGGTAGTGATATTAAGCAGGCCCGCTTGGAAGTGCTATGAAGCAGGCCAGCTTGGAAGTGCTATGAACCAGTTAGCTTAGAAGTACTATGGAGCAGGTCAGCTTGGAAGTGCGATGAAGCAGGCCAGACTGGAAGTGCTATGAAGCAGGCAGCTTGGAGGTGCTATGAAGCAGCCATCCTGGAAGTGCTATGCAGCAGGCCAGCTTGGAAGTGCTACGAAGCAGACAAGCTTGGACATGCTATGATGCAGGCAGCTTGGGTGTAATATTAAGCAGGCCCGCTTGGAAGTGCTATGAAGCAGGCCAGCTTGGACGTGCTATGAAGCAGGCCGCTTGAAAGTTCCAAGAAGCATGCCAGTTCGAAGTGCCATGAACCAGGTAGCTTGGAAGCGTTATGAAGCAGGCCTGCTTGCAAGTGCTATGAAGCAGGTAGCTTGGAAGTGCTATGAAGCAGGAAGCTTGGAAGTGCTAAGAAGCTGGTTGCTTGGAAGTGCTAGGAAGCTGGCCCGATTGCAAGCGCTATGAAGCAGGTAGCTTGGAAGTGCTATGAAGCAGGAAGCTTGGAAGTGCTATGAAGCAGGAAACTTTGAAGTGCTATGAAGCAAGCCAGCTTGGAAGCGCTATGAAGTAGGAAGCTTGGAAGCACTATGAAGCAGGCCAGCTTGGAAGTGCTATGAAGCAGGCAGCTTGGAAGTGCTATGAAGCATGCCAACTTGGAAGTGCTATGAAGCAGGCAGCTTGGAAGTGCTATGAAGCATGCCAGCTTGGAAGTGCTATGAAGCAGGCCAGCTTGGAAGTGCTATGAAGCAGGCCACTTGAAAGTGCTATGAAGCGGGACAGCTTGTAAGTGCTATGAAGAAGGTAGCTTAGAAGTGCTATGGAGAAGGTCAGCTTGGAAGTGCGATGAAGCAGGCCAGACTGGAAGTGCTATGAAGCAGGCAGCTTGGAGGTGCTATGAAGCAGCCATCTTGGAAGTGCTATGAAGCAGGCCAGCTTGGAAGTGCTATGAATCAGACCAGCTTGGACATGCTGTGAAGCAGGCAGCTTGGTAGTGCTATTGAGCAGGCCAGCTTGGAAGTGCTATGAAGCAGGCTATGAATCAGGCCAGCTTGGAAGTGCCATGAAGCAGGCCAGCCTGGGAGTGCTGTGAAGCAGGCCAGCTTGGAAGTGCTACGTAGCAGACAAGCTTGGACATGCTATGAAGCAAGCAGCTTGGTAGTGCTATTAAGCAGGCCCACTTGGAAGTGCTATGAAGCAGGCCAGCTCGGACGTGCTGTGAAGCAGGCCAGCTTGGAAGTGCTATGAAGTAGGCCGCTTGAAAGTGCTATGAAGCAGGCCAATTGGAAGTGCTATGAACCAGGTAGCTTGAAAGCGCTATGAAGCAGGCCGGCTTGCAAGCGCTATAAAGCAGGTAGCTTGGAAGTGCTATGAAGCAGGAAGCTTGGAAGTACTATGAAGCAGGTAGCTTGGAAGCGCTATGAAGCAGGCCGGCTTGCAAGCGCTATAAAGCAGGTAGCTTGGAAGTGCTATGAAGCAGGAAGCTTGGAAGTACTATGAAGCAGGTAGCTTGGAAGTGCTATGAAGAAGGAAGCTTCAAAGCGCTATGAAGCAGGCCGGCATGGAAGCGCTATGAAGCAGGAAGCTTGGAAGCACTATGAAGCAGGAAGCTTGGAAGCGCTATGAAGCAGGCCAGCTTGGAAGCGCTATGAAGCAGGAAGCTTGGGAGTGCTATGAAGCAGGCCAGCTTGGCAGTGCTATGAAGCAGGCCCGCTTAGAAGTGCTATGAAGCAGGCAGCTTGGAAGTGCTATGAAGCAGGCCAACCTGGAAGTGCTATGAAGCAGGCCGGCTTGGAAGTGTTATGAAGCAGACCGCTTGGAAGTGCTATGAAGCAGGCCGCTTGCTAGTGCTATTAAGCAGGTCGGCGTGGAAGTGCTATGAAGCAGGAAGCTTGGAAGCGCTATGAAGCAGGCCGGCTTGGAAGCGCTATGAAGCAGGAAGCTTGGAAGTGCTATGAAGCAGGCCAACCTGGAAGCGCTCTGAAGCAGGTCAGTTTGGAAGTGCTCTGAAGCAGGCCAGCTTAGAAGTGATATGAAGCAGGCCAGCTTGGAAGTGCTATGAAGCAGGAAGCTTGGAAGCGCTATGAAGCAGGCCAGCTTGGAAGCGCTATGAAGCAGGCCAGCTTGGAAGTGCTATGAAGCAGGCAGCTTGGAAGTGCTACTAAGCAGGCCAGTTTGGAAGTGCTATGAAGCAGGCCAGCTTGGAAGTGCTATGAACCAGGTAGCTTGGAAGCGCTATGAAGCAGGCCCACTTGCAAGCGCTATGAAGCAGATAGCTTGGAAGTATTCTGAAGAAGACAGCTTGGAAGGGCTATGAAGCAGGCAGCTTGGAAGTGCTTTGAAGCAGGTCAGCTTGGACGTGCTATGAAACAGCCAGCCTGGAAGTGCTGTGAAGCAGGCCAGCTTGAAAGTGCTATGAAGCAGGAAGCTTAGAAGTGCTATGAAGCAGCCAGCCTGGAAGTGCTGTGATGCAGGCCAGCTTGGAAGTGCTATAAAGCAGACCAGCTTGGAAGTGCTATGAAGCAAGAAGCTTAGAAGTGCTATGAAGCAGCCAGCCTGGAAGTGCTATGATGCAGGCCAGCCTGGAAGTGCTATAAATCAGGCCAGCTTGGAAGTGCTATGAAGTTGGCAGCTTGGAAGAGCTATGGAGCAGGCCAGCTTGGAAGTGCTATGAAGCAGGCCAGCCTGGAAGTGCTATGAAGCAAGCCAGCTTGGAAGTGCTATGAAGCAGGTCTGCTTGGATGAGCTATGAAGCAGCCAGCCTGGACGTGCTATGAAGCACGCCAGCTTGGAAGTGCTATGAAGCAGGTCAGCTTGGCCGTGCTATGAAGCAGGCCAGCCTGGACGTGTTATGAAGCAGGCCAGCTTGGAAGTGAAGTGAAGCAGGCCAGCCTGGAAGTGCTATGAAGCAGGCCAGCTTGGAAGTGCTATGAAGCAGGCCAGTGTGGAAGTGCTATGAAGCAGGAAGCTTGGAAGTGCTATGAAGCAGGCCAACTTGGAAGTGCTATGAAGCAGGAAGCTTGGAAGAACTATGAAGCAGGCAGCTTGGTAGTACTATTAAGCAGGCCCGCTTGGAAGTGCTATGAAGCAGGCCAGCTTGGAAGTGCTATGAAGCAGGCCGCTTGAAAGTGCTATGAAGCGGGCCAGCTTGCAAGTGCTATGAAGCTGGTAGCTTAGAAGTGCTATGGAGCAGGTCAGACTGGAAGTGCTATGAAGCAGGCAGCTTGGAGGTGCTATGAAGCAGCCATCCTGGAAGTGCTATGAAGCAGGCCAGCTTGGAAGTGCTACGAAGCAGACCAGCTTGCACATGCTATGAAGCAGGCAGCTTGGTAGTGATATTAAGCAGGCCCGCTTGGAAGTGCTATGAAGCAGGCCAGCTTGGACGTGCTATGAACCAGGCCGCTTGAAAGTGCTATGAAGCAGGCCAGTTGGAATTGCTATGAAGCAGGTAGCTTGGAAGTGCTATGAAGCACGAAGCTTGGAAGGGCTATGAAGCTGGTTGCTTGGAAGCGCTAGGAAGCAGGCCCGATTGCAAGCGCCATGAAGCAGGTAGCTTGGAAGTGCTATGAAGCAGGAAGCTTAGTAGTGCTATGAAGCAGGAAGCTTTGAAGTGCTATGAAGCAGGCCAGCTTGGAAGCGCTATGAAGTAGGAATCTTGGAAGCGCTATGAAGCAGGCCAGCTTGGAAGTGCTATGAAGCAGGCAGCTTGGAAGTGCTATGAAGCATGCCAGCTTGGAAGTGCTATGAAGCAGGGAGCTTGGAAGTGCTATGAAGCAGGCCAGCTTGGAAGTGCTATGAATCAGACCAGCTTGGACATGCTGTGAAGCAGGCAGCTTGGTAGTGCTATTGAGCAGGCCAGCTTGGAAGTGCTATGAAGCAGGCCAGCTTGGACGTGCTATGAAGCAGGCTGCTTGAAAGTGCTATGAAGCAGGCCAGTTGGAAGTGCTATGAACCAGGTAGCTTGAAAGCGTTATGAAGCAGGCCCGCTTGCAAGTGCTATGAAGCAGGTAGCTTGGAAGTGCTATGAAGCAGGCCAGCTTGGAAGTGCTATGAAGCTGGCCGCTTGAAAGTGCTATGAGGCAGGCCAGCTTGGAGGTGCTATGAAGCAGCCATCCTGGAAGTGCTATGAAGCAGGCCAGCTTGGAAGTGCTACAAAGCAGAAAAGCTTGGACATGCTATGAAGCAGGCAGCTTGGTAGTGATATTAAGCAGGCCCGCTTGGAAGTGCTATGAAGCAGGCCAGCTTGGAAGTGCTATGAAGGAGACCGCTTGAAAGTGCTATGAAGCGGGCCAGCTTGCAAGTGCTATGAACCAGTTAGCTTAGAAGTACTATGGAGCAGGTCAGCTTGGAAGTGCGATGAAGCAGGCCAGACTGGAAGTGCTATGAAGCAGGCAGCTTGGAGGTGCTATGAAGCAGCCATCCTGGAAGTGCTATGCAGCAGGCCAGCTTGGAAGTGCTACGAAGCAGACAAGCTTGGACATGCTATGATGCAGGCAGCTTGGTAGTAATATTAAGCAGGCCCGCTTGGAAGTGCTATGAAGCAGGCCAGCTTGGACGTGCTATGAAGCAGGCCGCTTGAAAGTTCCAAGAAGCATGCCAGTTCGAAGTGCCATGAACCAGGTAGCTTGGAAGCGTTATGAAGCAGGCCTGCTTGCAAGTGCTATGAAGCAGGTAGCTTGGAAGTGCTATGAAGCAGGAAGCTTGGAAGTGCTAAGAAGCTGGTTGCTTGGAAGTGCTAGGAAGCTGGCCCGATTGCAAGCGCTATGAAGCAGGTAGCTTGGAAGTGCTATGAAGCAGGAAGCTTGGAAGTGCTATGAAGCAGGAAACTTTGAAGTGCTATGAAGCAAGCCAGCTTGGAAGCGCTATGAAGTAGGAAGCTTGGAAGCACTATGAAGCAGGCCAGCTTGGAAGTGCTATGAAGCAGGCAGCTTGGAAGTGCTATGAAGCATGCCAACTTGGAAGTGCTATGAAGCAGGCAGCTTGGAAGTGCTATGAAGCATGCCAGCTTGGAAGTGCTATGAAGCAGGCCAGCTTGGAAGTGCTATGAAGCAGGCCACTTGAAAGTGCTATGAAGCGGGACAGCTTGTAAGTGCTATGAAGAAGGTAGCTTAGAAGTGCTATGGAGAAGGTCAGCTTGGAAGTGCGATGAAGCAGGCCAGACTGGAAGTGCTATGAAGCAGGCAGCTTGGAGGTGCTATGAAGCAGCCATCTTGGAAGTGCTATGAAGCAGGCCAGCTTGGAAGTGCTATGAATCAGACCAGCTTGGACATGCTGTGAAGCAGGCAGCTTGGTAGTGCTATTGAGCAGGCCAGCTTGGAAGTGCTATGAAGCAGGCTATGAATCAGGCCAGCTTGGAAGTGCCATGAAGCAGGCCAGCCTGGGAGTGCTGTGAAGCAGGCCAGCTTGGAAGTGCTACGTAGCAGACAAGCTTGGACATGCTATGAAGCAAGCAGCTTGGTAGTGCTATTAAGCAGGCCCACTTGGAAGTGCTATGAAGCAGGCCAGCTCGTACGTGCTGTGAAGCAGGCCAGCTTGGAAGTGCTATGAAGCAGGCCGCTTGAAAGTGCTATGAAGCAGGCCAATTGGAAGTGCTATGAACCAGGTAGCTTGAAAGCGCTATGAAGCAGGCCGGCTTGCAAGCGCTATAAAGCAGGTAGCTTGGAAGTGCTATGAAGCAGGAAGCTTGGAAGTACTATGAAGCAGGTAGCTTGGAAGCGCTATGAAGCAGGCCGGCTTGCAAGCGCTATAAAGCAGGTAGCTTGGAAGTGCTATGAAGCAGGAAGCTTGGAAGTACTATGAAGCAGGTAGCTTGGAAGTGCTATGAAGAAGGAAGCTTCAAAGCGCTATGAAGCAGGCCGGCATGGAAGCTCTATGAAGCAGGAAGCTTGGAAGCACTATGAAGCAGGAAGCTTGGAAGCGCTATGAAGCAGGCCAGCTTGGAAGCGCTATGAAGCAGGAAGCTTGGGAGTGCTATGAAGCAGGCCAGCTTGGCAGTGCTATGAAGCAGGCCCGCTTAGAAGTGCTATGAAGCAGGCAGCTTGGAAGTGCTATGAAGCAGGCCAACTTGGAAGTGCTATGAAGCAGGCCGGCTTGGAAGTGTTATGAAGCAGACCGCTTGGAAGTGCTATGAAGCAGGCCGCTTGCTAGTGCTATTAAGCAGGTCGGCGTGGAAGTGCTATGAAGCAGGAAGCTTGGAAGCGCTATGAAGCAGGCCGGCTTGGAAGCGCTATGAAGCAGGAAGCTTGGAAGTGCTATGAAGCAGGCCAACCTGGAAGCGCTCTGAAGCAGGTCAGTTTGGAAGTGCTCTGAAGCAGGCCAGCTTAGAAGTGATATGAAGCAGGCCAGCTTGGAAGTGCTATGAAGCAGGAAGCTTGGAAGCGCTATGAAGCAGGCCAGCTTGGAAGCGCTATGAAGCAGGCCAGCTTGGAAGTGCTATGAAGCAGGCAGCTTGGAAGTGCTACTAAGCAGGCCAGTTTGGAAGTGCTATGAAGCAGGCCAGCTTGGAAGTGCTATGAACCAGGTAGCTTGGAAGCGCTATGAAGCAGGCCCACTTGCAAGCGCTATGAAGCAGATAGCTTGGAAGTATTCTGAAGAAGACAGCTTGGAAGGGCTATGAAGCAGGCAGCTTGGAAGTGCTTTGAAGCAGGTCAGCTTGGACGTGCTATGAAACAGCCAGCCTGGAAGTGCTGTGAAGCAGGCCAGCTTGAAAGTGCTATGAAGCAGGAAGCTTAGAAGTGCTATGAAGCAGCCAGCCTGGAAGTGCTGTGATGCAGGCCAGCTTGGAAGTGCTATAAAGCAGACCAGCTTGGAAGTGCTATGAAGCAAGAAGCTTAGAAGTGCTATGAAGCAGCCAGCCTGGAAGTGCTATGATGCAGGCCAGCCTGGAAGTGCTATAAATCAGGCCAGCTTGGAAGTGCTATGAAGTTGGCAGCTTGGAAGAGCTATGGAGCAGGCCAGCTTGGAAGTGCTATGAAGCAGGCCAGCCTGGAAGTGCTATGAAGCAAGCCAGCTTGGAAGTGCTATGAAGCAGGTCTGCTTGGATGAGCTATGAAGCAGCCAGCCTGGACGTGCTATGAAGCACGCCAGCTTGGAAGTGCTATGAAGCAGGTCAGCTTGGCCGTGCTATGAAGCAGGCCAGCCTGGACGTGTTATGAAGCAGGCCAGCTTGGAAGTGAAGTGAAGCAGGCCAGCCTGGAAGTGCTATGAAGCAGGCCAGCTTGGAAGTGCTATGAAGCAGGCCAGTGTGGAAGTGCTATGAAGCAGGAAGCTTGGAAGTGCTATGAAGCAGGCCAACTTGGAAGTGCTATGAAGCAGGAAGCTTGGAAGAACTATGAAGCAGGCAGCTTGGTAGTACTATTAAGCAGGCCCGCTTGGAAGTGCTATGAAGCAGGCCAGCTTGGAAGTGCTATGAAGCAGGCCGCTTGAAAGTGCTATGAAGCGGGCCAGCTTGCAAGTGCTATGAAGCTGGTAGCTTAGAAGTGCTATGGAGCAGGTCAGACTGGAAGTGCTATGAAGCAGGCAGCTTGGAGGTGCTATGAAGCAGCCATCCTGGAAGTGCTATGAAGCAGGCCAGCTTGGAAGTGCTACGAAGCAGACCAGCTTGCACATGCTATGAAGCAGGCAGCTTGGTAGTGATATTAAGCAGGCCCGCTTGGAAGTGCTATGAAGCAGGCCAGCTTGGACGTGCTATGAACCAGGCCGCTTGAAAGTGCTATGAAGCAGGCCAGTTGGAATTGCTATGAAGCAGGTAGCTTGGAAGTGCTATGAAGCACGAAGCTTGGAAGGGCTATGAAGCTGGTTGCTTGGAAGCGCTAGGAAGCAGGCCCGATTGCAAGCGCCATGAAGCAGGTAGCTTGGAAGTGCTATGAAGCAGGAAGCTTAGTAGTGCTATGAAGCAGGAAGCTTTGAAGTGCTATGAAGCAGGCCAGCTTGGAAGCGCTATGAAGTAGGAATCTTGGAAGCGCTATGAAGCAGGCCAGCTTGGAAGTGCTATGAAGCAGGCAGCTTGGAAGTGCTATGAAGCATGCCAGCTTGGAAGTGCTATGAAGCAGGGAGCTTGGAAGTGCTATGAAGCAGGCCAGCTTGGAAGTGCTATGAAGCAGGCCAGCTTGGAAGTGCTATTAAGTAGGCCCGCTTGCAAGCGCTATGAAGCAGGTATCTTGGAAGTGCTATGAAGCAAACAGTTTGGAAGTGCTATGAAGCACGCAGCTTGGAAGTGCTATGAAGCAGGTCAGCTTGGACTTGCTATGAAACAGCCAGCCTGGAAGTGCTATGAAGCAGGACAGCTTGGAAGTGCTATGAAGCAGACCAGCCTGGAAGTGCTGTGAAGCAGACCAGCTTGGAAGTGCTATGAAGCAGACCAGCTTGGAAGTGCTATGGAGCAGGAAGCTTAGAAGTGCTATGAAGCAGGCCAACTTGGAAGTGCTATGAAGCAGGTCAGCTTGGACGTGCTATGAAGGAGCCAGCCTGGAAGTGCTATGAAGCAAGACAGCCTGGAAGTGCTATAAATCAGGCCAGCTTGGAAGTGCTATGAAGCTGGCAGCTTGGAAGAGCTATGAAGCAGGCCAGCTTGGAAGTGCTATGAAGCAGGCCAGCCTGGAAGTGCTATGAAGCAACGCCAGCTTGGAAGTGCTATGAAGCAGGTCAGCTTGGATGTGCTATGAAGCAGCCAGCCTGGACGTGTTATGAATGCAGGCCAGCTTGGAAGTGCTATGAAGCAGGCCAGCTTGGAAGTGCTATGAAGCAGGAAGCTTAGAAGTGCTATGAAGCAGGCCAGCCTGGAAGTGCTATGAAGCAGGCCAGCTTGGAAGTGCTATGGAGCAGGAAGCTTAGAAGTGCTATGAAGCAGGCCAGCTTGGAAGTGCTATGAAGCAGGAAGCTTGGAAGAACTATGAAGCAGGCCAGCTTAGACGTGCTATGAAGCAGCCAGCCTGGAAGTGCTATGGAGCAGGACAGCCTGGAAGTGCTATAAATCAGGCCAGCTTGGAAGTGCTATGAAGCTGGCAGCTTGGAAGAGCTATGAAGCAGGCAGCTTGGAAGAGCTATGAAGCAGGCCAACTTGGAAGTGCTATGAAGCAGGCCAGCTTGGAAGTGCTATGAAGCAGGTCAGCTTGGATGTGCTATGAAGCAGCCAGCCTGGACATGTTATGAAGCAGGCCAGCTTGGAAGTCAAGTGAAGCAGGCCAGCCTGGAAGTGCTATGAAGCAGGCCAGCTTGGAAGTGCTATGAAGCAGGAAGCTTAGAAGTGCTATGAAACCGGCTAACTTGGAAGTGGTATGAAGCAGGCTTGCTTAGAAGTGCTATGAAGCAGACCACTTGGAAGTGCTATGAAGCAGGCCGCTTGCTAGTACTATTAAGCAGACCGGCTTGGGAGTGCTATGAAGCAGGCCGGGCTGGAAGTGCTATGAAGGAGGCAGTTTGGAAGTGCTATGAAGGAGGCAGCTTGGAAGTTCTATGAAGCAGGCCAGCCTGGAACTGCTATGGAAGCAGGCCGGCTTGGTAGTGCTATGAAGCAGGTCATCTTGGATGTGCTACGAAGCAGGCCAGCCTGGAAGTGCTACGAAGAAGGCCAGCTAGGAAGTGCCATGAAGCAGTTAGCTTGGAAGTGCTATGAAGCAGACTAGCTTGGAAGTGCTATGACCCAGGAAGCTTGGAAGTGCTATGAAGCAGTCCAGCTTGGAAGTGCTATGAAGCATGCAGCTTGGAAGGGCTATTAAGCAGATCAGTTTGGAAGTGCTATGAAGCAGGCCAGCTTGGAAGTTCTATGAAGCAGTCCAGCCTGGAAGTGCTATGAAGCAGGCTGCTTGAAAGTGCTATGAAGCAGGCCAGCTTGCAAGTGCTATGAAGCAGGCAGCTTAGAAGTGCTATGGAGCAGGTCAGCTTGGAAGTACGATGAAGCAGGCCAGCCTGGAAGTGCTATGACACAGGCAGCTTGGAGGTGCTATGAAGCAGGCCAGTTTGGAAGTGCTATAAAGCAGACCAGCTTGGAAGTGCTATGAAGCAGGCAGCTTGGAAGTGCTATGAAGCAGGTCAACTTGAACGTGTTATGAAGCAGCCAGCCTGGAAGTGCTATGAAGCAGGCCTGCTTGGAAGTGCTATGAAGCAGGCCTGCTTGGAAGTGCTATGAAGCAGGCCAGCCTCGAAGTGATGTGAAGCGGCCCAGCTTGGAAGTGCTATTAAGCAGGCCAGCTTGGAAGTGCTGTGAACCAGGTAGCTTGAAAGCGTTATGAAGCAGGCCCGCTTGCAATCGCTAAGAAGCAGGCAGCTTGGAAATGCTATGAAGCAGGCAGCTTGGAAGTGCTATGAAGCAGGTCAAATTAAACGTGCTATGAAGCAGCCAGCCTGGAAGTGCTATGAAGCAGGCCCGCTTGGAAGTGCTATGAAGCAGGCCAGCCTGGAAGTGCTATGAAGCAGGCCAGCTTGGAAGTGCTGTGAACCAGGTAGCTTGGAAGCGTTATGAAGCAGGCCCACTTGCAAGCACTATGAAGCAGGCCCGATTGCAAGCGCTATGAAGCAGGAAGCTTGGAAGTGCTATGAAGCAGGCCAGCTTGGAAGCGCTATGAAGCAGTAAGCTTGGAAGCGCTATGAAGCAGGCCAGCTTGCAAGTGCTATGAAGCAGGCCAGCTTGGAAGTGCTATGAAGCAGGCAGCTTGGAAGTGCTATGAAGCATGTCAGCTTGGAAGTGCTATGAAGCAGGCAGCTTGGAAGTGCTATGAAGCAGGCCAGCTTGGAAGTGCTATGAAGCAGGCCAGCTTGGAAGTGCTATGAAGCCGGCCGCTTGAAAGTGCTATGAAGCGGGCCAGCTTGCAAGTGCTATGAAGCAGGTAGCTTAGAAGTGCTATGGAGCTGGTCAGCTTGGACGTGCTATGAAGCAGGCAGCTTGGAGCTGCTATGAAGCAGGCCAGTTTGGAAGTGCTATAAAGCAGACCAGCTTGGAAGTGCTATGAAGCAGTCAGCTTGGAAGTGCTATGAAGCAGGTCAGCTTGGAGGTGCTATGAAGCAGTCATCCTGGAAGTGCTATGAAGCAGGCCAGCTTGGAAGTGCTATGAAGCAGGCCAGCCTGGGAGTGCCGTGAAGCAGGCCAGCTTGGAAGTGCTATGAATCAGACCAGCTTGGACATGCTATGAAGCAGGCAGCTTGGTAATGCTATTAAGCAGGCCAGCTTGGAAGTGCCATGGAGAAGGCCATGAATCAGGCCAGCTTGGAAGTGCCATGCAGCATGCCAGCCTGGGAGTGCTGTGAAGCATGCCAGCTTGGAAGTGCTACGAAGCAGACAAGCTTGGACATGCTATGAAGCAGGCAGCTTGGTAGTGCTATTAAGCAGGCCCGCTTGGAAGTGCTATGAAGCAGGCCAGCTTGGACGTGCTATGAAGCAGGCTGCTTGAAAGTGCTATGAAGCAGGCCAGTTGGAAGTGCTATGAACCAGGTAGCTTGAAAGCGCTATGAAGCAGGCCGGCTTGCAAGCGCAATGAAGCAGGTAGCTTGGAAGTGCTATGAAGCAGGAAGCTTGGAAGTGCTATGAAGCAGGTAGCTTGGAAGCGCTATGAAGCAGTCCCGATTGCAAGCGCTATGAAGCAGGTAGCTTGGAAGTGCTATGAAGCAGGAAGCTTGGAAATGCTATGAAGCAGGAAACTTCGAAGCGCCATGATGCAGGCTGGCATGGAAGCGCTATGAAGCAGGAAGCTTGGAAGCACTATGAAGCAGTCCAGCTTGGAAGCGCTATGAAGCAGGCCAGCTTGGAAGTGCTATGAAGCAGGCAGCTTGGAAGTGCTATGAAGCAGGCCAACTTGGAAGTGCTTCAAAGCAGGCCGGCTTGAAGTGCTATGAAGCAGACCGCTTGGAAGTGCTATGAAGCAGGAAGCTTGGAAGCGCTATGAAGCAGGCTGGCTTGGAAGTGCAATGAAGCAGGAAGCTCGGAAGCGCTATGAAGCAGGCCAGCTTGGAAGCGTTATGAAGCAGGCCAGCTTGGAAGTGCTATGAAGTAGGCAGCTTGGAAGTGCTATGAAGCAGGCCAACTTGGAAGTGCTATGAAGCAGGCCAGCTTGGGAGTGCTATTAAGTAGGCCAGATTGGAAGTGCTATTAAGCAGGCCAGTTTGGAAGAGCTATGAGGCAGGCAGCTTGGAAGTGCTACTAAGCAGGCCAGTTTGGAAGTGCTATGAAGCAGGCCAGCTTGGAAGTGCTATGAACCAGGTAGCTTGGAAGCGCTATGAAGCATGCCCGCTTGCAAGCGCTATGAAACAGGTAGCTTGGAAGAACTCTGAAGCAGACAGCTTGGAAGTGCTATGAAGCAGGCAGCTTGGAAGTGCTTTGAAGCAGGTCAACTTGGACAAGCTGTGAAACAGCCAGCCTGGAAGTGCTATGAAGCAGGCCAGCTTGGAAATGCTATGAAGCAGACCAGCCTGAAAGTGCTGTGATGCAGGCCAGCTTGGAAGTGCTATGAAGCAGACCAGCTCTGAAGTGCTATGAAGCAGGAAGCTTAGAAGTGCTATGAAGCAGCCAGCCTGGAAGTGCTATGATGCAGGCCAGCCTGGAAGTGCTATAAATCAGGCCAGCTTGGAAGTGCTATGAAGCTGGAAGCTTGGAAGAGCTATGGAGCAGGCCAGATTGGAAGTGCTATGAAGCAGGCCAGCCTGGAAGTGCTATGAAGCAAGCCAGCTTGGAAGTGCTATGAAGCAGGTCAGCTTGGAAGTGCTATGAAGCAGGCAGCTTGGAAGTGCTATGAAGCAGGCCAACTTGGAAGTGCTTCAAAGCAGGCCGGCTTGAAGTGCTATGAAGCAGACCGCTTGGAAGTGCTATGAAGCAGGAAGCTTGGAAGTGCTATGAAGCAGGAAACTTGGAAGCGCTATGAAGCAGGCCGGCTTGGAAGCGCTATGAAGCAGGAAGCTCGGAAGCACTATGAAGCAGGCCAGCTTGGAAGCGCTATGAAGCAGGCCAGCTTGGAAGTGCTATGAAGCAGGCAGCTTTTAAGTGCTATGAAGCAGGCCAACTTGGAAGTGCTATGAAGCAGGCCAGCTTGGAAGTGCTATTAAGTAGGCCAGATTGGAAGTGCTATTAAGCAGGCCAGCCTGGAAGTGCTATGAAGCAGGCAGCTTGCAAGTGCTACTAAGCAGGCCAGTTTGGAAGTGCTATGAAGCAGGCCAGCTTTGAAGTGCTATGAACCAGGTAGCTTGGAAGCGCTATGAAGCAGGCCCGCTTGCAAGCGCTATGAAACAGGTAGCTTGGAAGAACTCTGAAGCAGACAGCTTGGAAGTGCTATGAAGCAGGCAGCTTGCAAGTGCTGTGAAGCAGGTCAACTTGGACGTGCTGTGAAACAGCCAGCCCGGAAGTGCTATGAAGCAGGCCAGCTTGGAAGTGCTTCAAAGCAGGCCGGCTTGAAGTGCTATGAAGCAGACCGCTTGGAAGTGCTATGAAGCAGGAAGCTTGGAAGTGCTATGAAGCAGGAAGCTTGGAAGTGCTATGAAGCAGGTAGCTTGGAAGCGCTATGAAGCAGTCCCGATTGCAAGCACTATGAAGCAGGTAGCTTGGAAGTGCTATGAAGCAGGAAGCTTGGAAATGCTATGAAGCAGGAAGCTTCGAAGAGCCATGATGCAGGCCGGCATGGAAGCGCTATGAAGCAGGAAGCTTGGAAGCACTATGAAGCAGTCCAGCTTGGAAGCGCTATGAAGCAGGCCAGCTTGGAAGTGCTATGAAGCAGGCAGCTTGGAAGTGCTATGAAGCAGTCCAGCCTGGAAGTGCTATAAAGCAGGCCGGCTTGAAGTGCTATGAAGCAGGCCAGCTTGCAAGTGCTATGAAGCAGGCAGCTTAGAAGTGCTATGGAGCAGGTCAGCTTGGAAGTACGATGAAGCAGGCCAGCTTGGAAGTGCTATGAAACAGGCAGCTTGGAGGTGCTATGAAGCAGGCCAGTTTGGAAGTGCTATAAAGCAGACCAGCTTGGAAGTGCTATGAAGCAGGCAGCTTGGAAGTGCTATGAAGCAGGTCAACTTGAACGTGCTATGAAGCAGCCAGCCTGGAAGTGCTATGAAACAGGCCTGCTTGGAAGTGCTATGAAGCAGGCCAGCCTCGAAGTGATGTGAAGCGGCCCAGCTTGGAAGTGCTATGAAGCAGGCTAGCTTGGAAGTGCTGTGAACCAGGTAGCTTGAAAGCGTTATGAAGCAGGCCCGCTTGCAATCGCTAAGAAGCAGGCAGCTTGGAAATGCTATGAAGCAGGAAGCTTGGAAGTGCTATGAAGCAGGTCAAATTGAACGTGCTATGAAGCAGCCAGCCTGGAAGTGCTATGAAGCAGGCCCGCTTGGAAGTGCTATGAAGCAGGCCAGCCTCGAAGTGATGTGAAGCGGCCCAGCTTGGAAGTGCTATGAAGCAGGCCAGCTTGGAAGTGCTGTGAACCAGGTAGCTTGGAAGCGTTATGAAGCAGGCCCACTTGCAAGCACTATGAAGCAGGCCTGATTGCAAGCGTTATGAAGCAGGAAGCTTGGAAGTGCTATGAAGCAGGAAGCTTGGAAGTGCTATGAAGCAGGCCAGCTTGGAAGCGCTATGAAGCAGTAAGCTTGGAAGCGCTATGAAGCAGGCCAGCTTGCAAGTGCTATGAAGCAGGCCAGCTTGGAAGTGCTATGAAGCAGGCAGCTTGGAAGTGCTATGAAGCATGTCAGCTTGGAAGTGCTATGAAGCAGGCAGCTTGGAAGTGCTATGAAGCTGGCCAGCTTGGAAGTGCTATGCAGCAGGCCAGCTTGGAAGTGCTATGAAGCCGGCCGCTTGAAAGTGCTATGAAGCCGGCCGCTTGAAAGTGCTACTAAGCAGGCCAGTTTGGAAGTGCTATGAAGCAGGCCAGCTTGGAAGTGCTATGAACCAGGTAGCTTGGAAGCGCTATGAAGCAGGCCCACTTGCAAGCGCTATGAAGCAGATAGCTTGGAAGTATTCTGAAGAAGACAGCTTGGAAGGGCTATGAAGCAGGCAGCTTGGAAGTGCTTTGAAGCAGGTCAGCTTGGACGTGCTATGAAACAGCCAGCCTGGAAGTGCTGTGAAGCAGGCCAGCTTGAAAGTGCTATGAAGCAGGAAGCTTAGAAGTGCTATGAAGCAGCCAGCCTGGAAGTGCTGTGATGCAGGCCAGCTTGGAAGTGCTATAAAGCAGACCAGCTTGGAAGTGCTATGAAGCAAGAAGCTTAGAAGTGCTATGAAGCAGCCAGCCTGGAAGTGCTATGATGCAGGCCAGCCTGGAAGTGCTATAAATCAGGCCAGCTTGGAAGTGCTATGAAGTTGGCAGCTTGGAAGAGCTATGGAGCAGGCCAGCTTGGAAGTGCTATGAAGCAGGCCAGCCTGGAAGTGCTATGAAGCAAGCCAGCTTGGAACTGCTATGAAGCAGGTCTGCTTGGATGAGCTATGAAGCAGCCAGCCTGGACGTGCTATGAAGCACGCCAGCTTGGAAGTGCTATGAAGCAGGTCAGCTTGGCCGTGCTATGAAGCAGGCCAGCCTGGACGTGTTATGAAGCAGGCCAGCTTGGAAGTGAAGTGAAGCAGGCCAGCCTGGAAGTGCTATGAAGCAGGCCAGCTTGGAAGTGCTATGAAGCAGGCCAGTGTGGAAGTGCTATGAAGCAGGAAGCTTGGAAGTGCTATGAAGCAGGCCAACTTGGAAGTGCTATGAAGCAGGAAGCTTGGAAGAACTATGAAGCAGGCAGCTTGGTAGTACTATTAAGCAGGCCTGCTTGGAAGTGCTATGAAGCAGGCCAGCTTGGAAGTGCTATGAAGCAGGCCGCTTGAAAGTGCTATGAAGCGGGCCAGCTTGCAAGTGCTATGAAGCTGGTAGCTTAGAAGTGCTATGGAGCAGGTCAGACTGGAAGTGCTATGAAGCAGGCAGCTTGGAGGTGCTATGAAGCAGCCATCCTGGAAGTGCTATGAAGCAGGCCAGCTTGGAAGTGCTACGAAGCAGACCAGCTTGCACATGCTATGAAGCAGGCAGCTTGGTAGTGATATTAAGCAGGCCCGCTTGGAAGTGCTATGAAGCAGGCCAGCTTGGACGTGCTATGAACCAGGCCGCTTGAAAGTGCTATGAAGCAGGCCAGTTGGAATTGCTATGAAGCAGGTAGCTTGGAAGTGCTATGAAGCACGAAGCTTGGAAGGGCTGTGAAGCTGGTTGCTTGGAAGCGCTAGGAAGCAGGCCCGATTGCAAGCGCCATGAAGCAGGTAGCTTGGAAGTGCTATGAAGCAGGAAGCTTAGTAGTGCTATGAAGCAGGAAGCTTTGAAGTGCTATGAAGCAGGCCAGCTTGGAAGCGCTATGAAGTAGGAATCTTGGAAGCGCTATGAAGCAGGCCAGCTTGGAAGTGCTATGAAGCAGGCAGCTTGGAAGTGCTATGAAGCATGCCAGCTTGGAAGTGCTATGAAGCAGGGAGCTTGGAAGTGCTATGAAGCAGGCCAGCTTGGAAGTGCTATGAATCAGACCAGCTTGGACATGCTGTGAAGCAGGCAGCTTGGTAGTGCTATTGAGCAGGCCAGCTTGGAAGTGCTATGAAGCAGGCCAGCTTGGACGTGCTATGAAGCAGGCTGCTTGAAAGTGCTATGAAGCAGGCCAGTTGGAAGTGCTATGAACCAGGTAGCTTGAAAGCGTTATGAAGCAGGCCCGCTTGCAAGTGCTATGAAGCAGGTAGCTTGGAAGTGCTATGAAGCAGGCCAGCTTGGAAGTGCTATGAAGCAGGCCGCTTGAAAGTGCTATGAGGCAGGCCAGCTTGGAGGTGCTATGAAGCAGCCATCCTGGAAGTGCTATGAAGCAGGCCAGCTTGGAAGTGCTACAAAGCAGAAAAGCTTGGACATGCTATGAAGCAGGCAGCTTGGTAGTGATATTAAGCAGGCCCGCTTGGAAGTGCTATGAAGCAGGCCAGCTTGGAAGTGCTATGAAGGAGACCGCTTGAAAGTGCTATGAAGCGGGCCAGCTTGCAAGTGCTATGAACCAGTTAGCTTAGAAGTACTATGGAGCAGGTCAGCTTGGAAGTGCGATGAAGCAGGCCAGACTGGAAGTGCTATGAAGCAGGCAGCTTGGAGGTGCTATTAAGCAGCCATCCTGGAAGTGCTATGCAGCAGGCCAGCTTGGAAGTGCTACGAAGCAGACAAGCTTGGACATGCTATGATGCAGGCAGCTTGGTAGTAATATTAAGCAGGCCCGCTTGGAAGTGCTATGAAGCAGGCCAGCTTGGACGTGCTATGAAGCAGGCCGCTTGAAAGTTCCAAGAAGCATGCCAGTTCGAAGTGCCATGAACCAGGTAGCTTGGAAGCGTTATGAAGCAGGCCTGCTTGCAAGTGCTATGAAGCAGGTAGCTTGGAAGTGCTATGAAGCAGGAAGCTTGGAAGTGCTAAGAAGCTGGTTGCTTGGAAGTGCTAGGAAGCTGGCCCGATTGCAAGCGCTATGAAGCAGGTAGCTTGGAAGTGCTATGAAGCAGGAAGCTTGGAAGTGCTATGAAGCAGGAAACTTTGAAGTGCTATGAAGCAAGCCAGCTTGGAAGCGCTATGAAGTAGGAAGCTTGGAAGCACTATGAAGCAGGCCAGCTTGGAAGTGCTATGAAGCAGGCAGCTTGGAAGTGCTATGAAGCATGCCAACTTGGAAGTGCTATGAAGCAGGCAGCTTGGAAGTGCTATGAAGCATGCCAGCTTGGAAGTGCTATGAAGCAGGCCAGCTTGGAAGTGCTATGAAGCAGGCCACTTGAAAGTGCTATGAAGCGGGACAGCTTGTAAGTGCTATGAAGAAGGTAGCTTAGAAGTGCTATGGAGAAGGTCAGCTTGGAAGTGCGATGAAGCAGGCCAGACTGGAAGTGCTATGAAGCAGGCAGCTTGGAGGTGCTATGAAACAGCCATCTTGGAAGTGCTATGAAGCAGGCCAGCTTGGAAGTGCTATGAATCAGACCAGCTTGGACATGCTGTGAAGCAGGCAGCTTGGTAGTGCTATTGAGCAGGCCAGCTTGGAAGTGCTATGAAGCAGGCTATGAATTAGGCCAGCTTGGAAGTGCCATGAAGCAGGCCAGCCTGGGAGTGCTGTGAAGCAGGCCAGCTTGGAAGTGCTACGTAGCAGACAAGCTTGGACATGCTATGAAGCAAGCAGCTTGGTAGTGCTATTAAGCAGGCCCACTTGGAAGTGCTATGAAGCAGGCCAGCTCGGACGTGCTGTGAAGCAGGCCAGCTTGGAAGTGCTATGAAGCAGGCCGCTTGAAAGTGCTATGAAGCAGGCCAATTGGAAGTGCTATGAACCAGGTAGCTTGAAAGCGCTATGAAGCAGGCCGGCTTGCAAGCGCTATAAAGCAGGTAGCTTGGAAGTGCTATGAAGCAGGAAGCTTGGAAGTACTATGAAGCAGGTAGCTTGGAAGCGCTATGAAGCAGGCCGGCTTGCAAGCGCTATAAAGCAGGTAGCTTGGAAGTGCTATGAAGCAGGAAGCTTGGAAGTACTATGAAGCAGGTAGCTTGGAAGTGCTATGAAGAAGGAAGCTTCAAAGCGCTATGAAGCAGGCCGGCATGGAAGCGCTATGAAGCAGGAAGCTTGGAAGCACTATGAAGCAGGAAGCTTGGAAGCGCTATGAAGCAGGCCAGCTTCGAAGCGCTATGAAGCAGGAAGCTTGGGAGTGCTATGAAGCAGGCCAGCTTGGCAGTGCTATGAAGCAGGCCCGCTTAGAAGTGCTATGAAGCAGGCAGCTTGGAAGTGCTATGAAGCAGGCCAACTTGGAAGTGCTATGAAGCAGGCCGGCTTGGAAGTGTTATGAAGCAGACCGCTTGGAAGTGCTATGAAGCAGGCCGCTTGCTAGTGCTATTAAGCAGGTCGGCGTGGAAGTGCTATGAAGCAGGAAGCTTGGAAGCGCTATGAAGCAGGCTGGCTTGGAAGCGCTATGAAGCAGGAAGCTTGGAAGTGCTATGAAGCAGGCCAACCTGGAAGCGCTCTGAAGCAGGTCAGTTTGGAAGTGCTCTGAAGCAGGCCAGCTTAGAAGTGATATGAAGCAGGCCAGCTTGGAAGTGCTATGAAGCAGGAAGCTTGGAAGCGCTATGAAGCAGGCCAGCTTGGAAGCGCTATGAAGCAGGCCAGCTTGGAAGTGCTATGAAGCAGGCAGCTTGGAAGTGCTACTAAGCAGGCCAGTTTGGAAGTGCTATGAAGCAGGCCAGCTTGGAAGTGCTATGAACCAGGTAGCTTGGAAGCGCTATGAAGCAGGCCCACTTGCAAGCGCTATGAAGCAGATAGCTTGGAAGTATTCTGAAGAAGACAGCTTGGAAGGGCTATGAAGCAGGCAGCTTGGAAGTGCTTTGAAGCAGGTCAGCTTGGACGTGCTATGAAACAGCCAGCCTGGAAGTGCTGTGAAGCAGGCCAGCTTGAAAGTGCTATGAAGCAGGAAGCTTAGAAGTGCTATGAAGCAGCCAGCCTGGAAGTGCTGTGATGCAGGCCAGCTTGGAAGTGCTATAAAGCAGACCAGCTTGGAAGTGCTATGAAGCAAGAAGCTTAGAAGTGCTATGAAGCAGCCAGCCTGGAAGTGCTATGATGCAGGCCAGCCTGGAAGTGCTATAAATCAGGCCAGCTTGGAAGTGCTATGAAGTTGGCAGCTTGGAAGAGCTATGGAGCAGGCCAGCTTGGAAGTGCTATGAAGCAGGCCAGCCTGGAAGTGCTATGAAGCAAGCCAGCTTGGAAGTGCTATGAAGCAGGTCTGCTTGGATGAGCTATGAAGCAGCCAGCCTGGAAGTGCTATGAAGCACGCCAGCTTGGAAGTGCTATGAAGCAGGTCAGCTTGGCCGTGCTATGAAGCAGGCCAGCCTGGACGTGTTATGAAGCAGGCCAGCTTGGAAGTGAAGTGAAGCAGGCCAGCCTGGAAGTGCTATGAAGCAGGCCAGCTTGGAAGTGCTATGAAGCAGGCCAGTGTGGAAGTGCTATGAAGCAGGAAGCTTAGAAGTGCTATGAAGCAGGCCAACTTGGAAGTGCTATGAAGCAGGAAGCTTGGAAGAACTATGAAGCAGGCAGCTTGGTAGTACTATTAAGCAGGCCCGCTTGGAAGTGCTATGAAGCAGGCCAGCTTGGAAGTGCTATGAAGCAGGCCGCTTGAAAGTGCTATGAAGCGGGCCAGCTTGCAAGTGCTATGAAGCTGGTAGCTTAGAAGTGCTATGGAGCAGGTCAGACTGGAAGTGCTATGAAGCAGGCAGCTTGGAGGTGCTATGAAGCAGCCATCCTGGAAGTGCTATGAAGCAGGCCAGCTTGGTAGTGATATTAAGCAGGCCCGCTTGGAAGTGCTATGAAGCAGGCAGCTTGGTAGTGATATTAAGCAGGCCCGCTTGGAAGTGCTATGAAGCAGGCCAGCTTGGACGTGCTATGAACCAGGCCGCTTGAAAGTGCTATGAAGCAGGCCAGTTGGAATTGCTATGAAGCAGGTAGCTTGGAAGTGCTATGAAGCACGAAGCTTGGAAGGGCTATGAAGCTGGTTGCTTGGAAGCGCTAGGAAGCAGGCCCGATTGCAAGCGCCATGAAGCAGGTAGCTTGGAAGTGCTATGAAGCAGGAAGCTTAGTAGTGCTATGAAGCAGGAAGCTTTGAAGTGCTATGAAGCAGGCCAGCTTGGAAGCGCTATGAAGTAGGAATCTTGGAAGCGCTATGAAGCAGGCCAGCTTGGAAGTGCTATGAAGCAGGCAGCTTGGAAGTGCTATGAAGCATGCCAGCTTGGAAGTGCTATGAAGCAGGGAGCTTGGAAGTGCTATGAAGCAGGCCAGCTTGGAAGTGCTATGAAGCAGGCCAGCTTGGAAGTGCTATTAAGTAGGCCCGCTTGCAAGCGCTATGAAGCAGGTATCTTGGAAGTGCTATGAAGCAAACAGTTTGGAAGTGCTATGAAGCACGCAGCTTGGAAGTGCTATGAAGCAGGTCAGCTTGGACTTGCTATGAAACAGCCAGCCTGGAAGTGCTATGAAGCAGGACAGCTTGGAAGTGCTATGAAGCAGACCAGCCTGGAAGTGCTGTGAAGCAGACCAGCTTGGAAGTGCTATGAAGCAGACCAGCTTGGAAGTGCTATGGAGCAGGAAGCTTAGAAGTGCTATGAAGCAGGCCAACTTGGAAGTGCTATGAAGCAGGTCAGCTTGGACGTGCTATGAAGGAGCCAGCCTGGAAGTGCTATGAAGCAGGACAGCCTGGAAGTGCTATAAATCAGGCCAGCTTGGAAGTGCTATGAAGCTGGCAGCTTGGAAGAGCTATGAAGCAGGCCAGCTTGGAAGTGCTATGAAGCAGGCCAGCCTGGAAGTGCTATGAAGCAACGCCAGCTTGGAAGTGCTATGAAGCAGGTCAGCTTGGATGTGCTATGAAGCAGCCAGCCTGGACGTGTTATGAATGCAGGCCAGCTTGGAAGTGCTATGAAGCAGGCCAGCTTGGAAGTGCTATGAAGCAGGAAGCTTAGAAGTGCTATGAAGCAGGCCAGCCTGGAAGTGCTATGAAGCAGGCCAGCTTGGAAGTGCTATGAAGCAGGAAGCTTAGAAGTGCTATGAAGCAGGCCAGCTTGGAAGTGCTATGAAGCAGGAAGCTTGGAAGAACTATGAAGCAGGCCAGCTTAGACGTGCTATGAAGCAGCCAGCCTGGAAGTGCTATGGAGCAGGACAGCCTGGAAGTGCTATAAATCAGGCCAGCTTGGAAGTGCTATGAAGCTGGCAGCTTGGAAGAGCTATGAAGCAGGCAGCTTGGAAGAGCTATGAAGCAGGCCAACTTGGAAGTGCTATGAAGCAGGCCAGCTTGGAAATGCTATGAAGCAGGTCAGCTTGGATGTGCTATGAAGCAGCCAGCCTGGACATGTTATGAAGCAGGCCAGCTTGGAAGTCAAGTGAAGCAGGCCAGCCTGGAAGTGCTATGAAGCAGGCCAGCTTGGAAGTGCTATGAAGCAGGAAGCTTAGAAGTGCTATGAAACCGGCTAACTTGGAAGTGGTATGAAGCAGGCTTGCTTAGAAGTGCTATGAAGCAGACCACTTGGAAGTGCTATGAAGCAGGCCGCTTGCTAGTACTATTAAGCAGACCGGCTTGGGAGTGCTATGAAGCAGGCCGGGCTGGAAGTGCTATGAAGGAGGCAGTTTGGAAGTGCTATGAAGGAGGCAGCTTGGAAGTTCTATGAAGCAGGCCAGCCTGGAACTGCTATGGAAGCAGGCCGGCTTGGTAGTGCTATGAAGCAGGTCATCTTGGATGTGCTACGAAGCAGGCCAGCCTGGAAGTGCTACGAAGAAGGCCAGCTAGGAAGTGCCATGAAGCAGTTAGCTTGGAAGTGCTATGAAGCAGACTAGCTTGGAAGTGCTATGACCCAGGAAGCTTGGAAGTGCTATGAAGCAGTCCAGCTTGGAAGTGCTATGAAGCATGCAGCTTGGAAGGGCTATTAAGCAGATCAGTTTGGAAGTGCTATGAAGCAGGCCAGCTTGGAAGTTCTATGAAGCAGTCCAGCCTGGAAGTGCTATGAAGCAGGCTGCTTGAAAGTGCTATGAAGCAGGCCAGCTTGCAAGTGCTATGAAGCAGGCAGCTTAGAAGTGCTATGGAGCAGGTCAGCTTGGAAGTACGATGAAGCAGGCCAGCCTGGAAGTGCTATGACACAGGCAGCTTGGAGGTGCTATGAAGCAGGCCAGTTTGGAAGTGCTATAAAGCAGACCAGCTTGGAAGTGCTATGAAGCAAGCAGCTAGGAAGTGCTATGAAGCAGGTCAACTTGAACGTGTTATGAAGCAGCCAGCCTGGAAGTGCTATGAAGCAGGCCTGCTTGGAAGTGCTATGAAGCAGGCCTGCTTGGAAGTGCTATGAAGCAGGCCAGCCTCGAAGTGATGTGAAGCGGCCCAGCTTGGAAGTGCTATTAAGCAGGCCAGCTTGGAAGTGCTGTGAACCAGGTAGCTTGAAAGCGTTATGAAGCAGGCCCGCTTGCAATCGCTAAGAAGCAGGCAGCTTGGAAATGCTATGAAGCAGGCAGCTTGGAAGTGCTATGAAGCAGGTCAAATTGAACGTGCTATGAAGCAGCCAGCCTGGAAGTGCTATGAAGCAGGCCCGCTTGGAAGTGCTATGAAGCAGGCCAGCCTGGAAGTGCTATGAAGCAGGCCAGCTTGGAAGTGCTGTGAACCAGGTAGC
Source organism: Ambystoma mexicanum (assembly GCF_040938575.1). NCBI lineage: Eukaryota > Metazoa > Chordata > Amphibia > Caudata > Ambystomatidae > Ambystoma > Ambystoma mexicanum. The sequence continues at coordinate 355,910,147 of NC_090936.1, forward strand.
TTGGATGCGTTATGAAGCAGGCCCACTTGCAAACACTATGAAGCAGGCCCGATTGCAAGCGCTATGAAGCAGGAAGCTTGGAAGTGCTATGAAGCAGGCCAGCTTGGAAGCGCTATGAAGCAGTAAGCTTGGAAGCGCTATGAAGCAGGCCAGCTTGCAAGTGCTATGAAGCAGGCCAGCTTGGAAGTGCTATGAAGCAGGCAGCTTGGAAGTGCTATGAAGCATGTCAGCTTGGAAGTGCTATGAAGCAGGCAGCTTGGAAGTGCTATGAAGCAGGCCAGCTTGGAAGTGCTATGAAGCAGGCCAGCTTGGAAGTGCTATGAAGCCGGCCGCTTGAAAGTGCTATGAAGCGGGCCAGCTTGCAAGTGCTATGAAGCAGGTAGCTTAGAAGTGCTATGGAGCTGGTCAGCTTGGACGTGCTATGAAGCAGGCAGCTTGGAGCTGCTATGAAGCAGGCCAGTTTGGAAGTGCTATAAAGCAGACCAGCTTGGAAGTGCTATGAAGCAGTCAGCTTGGAAGTGCTATGAAGCAGGTCAGCTTGGACGTGCTATGAAGCAGTCATCCTGGAAGTGCTATGAAGCAGGCCAGCTTGGAAGTGCTATGAAGCAGGCCAGCCTGGGAGTGCCGTGAAGCAGGCCAGCTTGGAAGTGCTATGAATCAGACCAGCTTGGACATGCTATGAAGCAGGCAGCTTGGTAATGCTATTAAGCAGGCCAGCTTGGAAGTGCCATGGAGAAGGCCATGAATCAGGCCAGCTTGGAAGTGCCATGCAGCATGCCAGCCTGGGAGTGCTGTGAAGCATGCCAGCTTGGAAGTGCTACGAAGCAGACAAGCTTGGACATGCTATGAAGCAGGCAGCTTGGTAGTGCTATTAAGCAGGCCCGCTTGGAAGTGCTATGAAGCAGGCCAGCTTGGACGTGCTATGAAGCAGGCTGCTTGAAAGTGCTATGAAGCAGGCCAGTTGGAAGTGCTATGAACCAGGTAGCTTGAAAGCGCTATGAAGCAGGCCGGCTTGCAAGCGCAATGAAGCAGGTAGCTTGGAAGTGCTATGAAGCAGGAAGCTTGGAAGTGCTATGAAGCAGGTAGCTTGGAAGCGCTATGAAGCAGTCCCGATTGCAAGCGCTATGAAGCAGGTAGCTTGGAAGTGCTATGAAGCAGGAAGCTTGGAAATGCTATGAAGCAGGAAACTTCGAAGCGCCATGATGCAGGCTGGCATGGAAGCGCTATGAAGCAGGAAGCTTGGAAGCACTATGAAGCAGTCCAGCTTGGAAGCGCTATGAAGCAGGCCAGCTTGGAAGTGCTATGAAGCAGGCAGCTTGGAAGTGCTATGAAGCAGGCCAACTTGGAAGTGCTTCAAAGCAGGCCGGCTTGAAGTGCTATGAAGCAGACCGCTTGGAAGTGCTATGAAGCAGGAAGCTTGGAAGCGCTATGAAGCAGGCTGGCTTGGAAGTGCAATGAAGCAGGAAGCTCGGAAGCGCTATGAAGCAGGCCAGCTTGGAAGCGTTATGAAGCAGGCCAGCTTGGAAGTGCTATGAAGTAGGCAGCTTGGAAGTGCTATGAAGCAGGCCAACTTGGAAGTGCTATGAAGCAGGCCAGCTTGGGAGTGCTATTAAGTAGGCCAGATTGGAAGTGCTATTAAGCAGGCCAGTTTGGAAGAGCTATGAGGCAGGCAGCTTGGAAGTGCTACTAAGCAAGCCAGTTTGGAAGTGCTATGAAGCAGGCCAGCTTGGAAGTGCTATGAACCAGGTAGCTTGGAAGCGCTATGAAGCATGCCCGCTTGCAAGCGCTATGAAACAGGTAGCTTGGAAGAACTCTGAAGCAGACAGCTTGGAAGTGCTATGAAGCAGGCAGCTTGGAAGTGCTTTGAAGCAGGTCAACTTGGACAAGCTGTGAAACAGCCAGCCTGGAAGTGCTATGAAGCAGGCCAGCTTGGAAATGCTATGAAGCAGACCAGCCTGAAAGTGCTGTGATGCAGGCCAGCTTGGAAGTGCTATGAAGCAGACCAGCTCTGAAGTGCTATGAAGCAGGAAGCTTAGAAGTGCTATGAAGCAGCCAGCCTGGAAGTGCTATGATGCAGGCCAGCCTGGAAGTGCTATAAATCAGGCCAGCTTGGAAGTGCTATGAAGCTGGAAGCTTGGAAGAGCTATGGAGCAGGCCAGATTGGAAGTGCTATGAAGCAGGCCAGCCTGGAAGTGCTATGAAGCAAGCCAGCTTGGAAGTGCTATGAAGCAGGTCAGCTTGGAAGTGCTATGAAGCAGGCAGCTTGGAAGTGCTATGAAGCAGGCCAACTTGGAAGTGCTTCAAAGCAGGCCGGCTTGAAGTGCTATGAAGCAGACCGCTTGGAAGTGCTATGAAGCAGGAAGCTTGGAAGTGCTATGAAGCAGGAAACTTGGAAGCGCTATGAAGCAGGCCGGCTTGGAAGCGCTATGAAGCAGGAAGCTCGGAAGCACTATGAAGCAGGCCAGCTTGGAAGCGCTATGAAGCAGGCCAGCTTGGAAGTGCTATGAAGCAGGCAGCTTTTAAGTGCTATGAAGCAGGCCAACTTGGAAGTGCTATGAAGCAGGCCAGCTTGGAAGTGCTATTAAGTAGGCCAGATTGGAAGTGCTATTAAGCAGGCCAGCCTGGAAGTGCTATGAAGCAGGCAGCTTGCAAGTGCTACTAAGCAGGCCAGTTTGGAAGTGCTATGAAGCAGGCCAGCTTTGAAGTGCTATGAACCAGGTAGCTTGGAAGCGCTATGAAGCAGGCCCGCTTGCAAGCGCTATGAAACAGGTAGCTTGGAAGAACTCTGAAGCAGACAGCTTGGAAGTGCTATGAAGCAGGCAGCTTGCAAGTGCTGTGAAGCAGGTCAACTTGGACGTGCTGTGAAACAGCCAGCCCGGAAGTGCTATGAAGCAGGCCAGCTTGGAAGTGCTTCAAAGCAGGCCGGCTTGAAGTGCTATGAAGCAGACCGCTTGGAAGTGCTATGAAGCAGGAAGCTTGGAAGTGCTATGAAGCAGGAAGCTTGGAAGTGCTATGAAGCAGGTAGCTTGGAAGCGCTATGAAGCAGTCCCGATTGCAAGCACTATGAAGCAGGTAGCTTGGAAGTGCTATGAAGCAGGAAGCTTGGAAATGCTATGAAGCAGGAAGCTTCGAAGAGCCATGATGCAGGCCGGCATGGAAGCGCTATGAAGCAGGAAGCTTGGAAGCACTATGAAGCAGTCCAGCTTGGAAGCGCTATGAAGCAGGCCAGCTTGGAAGTGCTATGAAGCAGGCAGCTTGGAAGTGCTATGAAGCAGTCCAGCCTGGAAGTGCTATAAAGCAGGCCGGCTTGAAGTGCTATGAAGCAGGCCAGCTTGCAAGTGCTATGAAGCAGGCAGCTTAGAAGTGCTATGGAGCAGGTCAGCTTGGAAGTACGATGAAGCAGGCCAGCTTGGAAGTGCTATGAAACAGGCAGCTTGGAGGTGCTATGAAGCAGGCCAGTTTGGAAGTGCTATAAAGCAGACCAGCTTGGAAGTGCTATGAAGCAGGCAGCTTGGAAGTGCTATGAAGCAGGTCAACTTGAACGTGCTATGAAGCAGCCAGCCTGGAAGTGCTATGAAACAGGCCTGCTTGGAAGTGCTATGAAGCAGGCCAGCCTCGAAGTGATGTGAAGCGGCCCAGCTTGGAAGTGCTATGAAGCAGGCCAGCTTGGAAATGCTGTGAACCAGGTAGCTTGAAAGCGTTATGAAGCAGGCCCGCTTGCAATCGCTAAGAAGCAGGCAGCTTGGAAATGCTATGAAGCAGGAAGCTTGGAAGTGCTATGAAGCAGGTCAAATTGAACGTGCTATGAAGCAGCCAGCCTGGAAGTGCTATGAAGCAGGCCCGCTTGGAAGTGCTATGAAGCAGGCCAGCCTCGAAGTGATGTGAAGCGGCCCAGCTTGGAAGTGCTATGAAGCAGGCCAGCTTGGAAGTGATGTGAACCAGGTAGCTTGGAAGCGTTATGAAGCAGGCCCACTTGCAAGCACTATGAAGCAGGCCTGATTGCAAGCGTTATGAAGCAGGAAGCTTGGAAGTGCTATGAAGCAGGAAGCTTGGAAGTGCTATGAAGCAGGCCAGCTTGGAAGCGCTATGAAGCAGTAAGCTTGGAAGCGCTATGAAGCAGGCCAGCTTGCAAGTGCTATGAAGCAGGCCAGCTTGGAAGTGCTATGAAGCAGGCAGCTTGGAAGTGCTATGAAGCATGTCAGCTTGGAAGTGCTATGAAGCAGGCAGCTTGGAAGTGCTATGAAGCTGGCCAGCTTGGAAGTGCTATGCAGCAGGCCAGCTTGGAAGTGCTATGAAGCCGGCCGCTTGAAAGTGCTATGAAGCCGGCCGCTTGAAAGTGCTATGAAGCAGGTAGCTTAGAAGTGCTATGGAGCTGGTCAGCTTGGAAGTGCTATGAAGCAGGCAGCTTCGAGCTGCTATGAAGCAGGCCAGTTTGGAAGTGCTATAAAGCAGACCAGCTTGTTAGTGCTATGAAGCAGTCAGCTTGGAAGTGCTATGAAGCAGGTCAGCTTGGACGTGCTATGAAGCAGCCATCCTGGAAGTGCTATGAAGCAGGCCAGCTTGGAAGTGCTATGAAGCAGGCCAGCCTGGGAGTGCTGTGAAGCAGGCCAGCTTGGAAGTGCTATGAATCAGACCAGCTTGGACATGCTATGAAGCAGGCAGCTTGGTAGTGCTATTAAGCAGGCCAGCTTGGAAGTGCCATGAAGCAGGCCATGAATCAGGCCAGCTTGGAAGTGCCATGCAGCAGGCCAGCCTGGGAGTGCTGTGAAGCAGGCCAGCTTGGAAGTGCTACGAAGCAGACAAGCTTGGACATGCTATGAAGCAGGCAGCTTGGTAGTGCTATTAAGGGGGCCCGCTTGGAAGTGCTATGAAGCAGGCCAGCTTGGACGTGCTATGAAGCAGGCCGCTTGAAAGTGCTATGAAGCAGGCCAGTTGGAAGTGCTATGAACCAGGTAGCTTGAAAGCGCTATGAAGCAGGCTGGCTTGCAAGCGCAATGAAGCAGGTAGCTTGGAAGTGCTATGAAGCAGGAAGCTTGGAAGTGCTATGAAGCAGGTAGCTTGGAAGCGCTATGAAGCAGTCCCGATTGCAAGCGCTATGAAGCAGGTAGCTTGAAAGTGCTATGAAGCAGGAAGCTTGGAAATGCTATGAAGCAGGAAGCTTCGAAGCGCCATGATGCAGGCCGGCATGGAAGCGCTAGGAAGCAGGAAGCTTGGAAGCACTATGAAGCAGTCCAGCTTGGAAGCGCTATGAAGCTGGCCAGCTTGGAAGTGCTATGAAGCAGGCAGATTGGAAGTGCTATGAAGCAGGCCAACTTGGAAGTGCTTCAAAGCAGGCCGGCTTGAAGTGCTATGAAGCAGACTGCTTGGAAGTGCTATGAAGCAGACCAGCCTGGAAGTGCTGTGATGCAGGCCAGCTTGGAAGTGCTATGAAGCAGACCAGCTTGGAAGTGCTATGAAGCAGGAAGCTTAGAAGTGCTATGAAGCAGCCAGCCTGGAAGTGCTATGATGTAGGCCAGCCTGGAAGTGCTATAAATCAGGCCAGCTTGGAAGTGCTATGAAGTTGGCAGCTTGGAAGAGCTATGGAGCAGGCCAGCTTGGAAGTGCTATGAAGCAGGCCAGCCTGGAAGTGCTATGAAGCAAGCCAGCGTGGAAGTGCTATGAAGCAGGTCTGCTTGGATGAGCTATGAAGCAGCCAGCCTGGACGTGCTATGAAGCACGCCAGCTTGAAAGTGCTATGAAGCAGGTCAGCTTGGCCGTGCTATGAAGCAGGCCAGTCTGGACGTGTTATGAAGCAGGCCAGCTTGGAAGTGAAGTGAAGCAGGCCAGCCTGGAAGTGCTATGAAGCAGGCCAGCTTGGAAGTGCTATGAAGCAGGCCAGTGAGGAAGTGCTATGAAGCAGGAAGCTTGGAAGTGCTATGAAGCAGGCCAACTTGGAAGTGCTATGAAGCAGGAAGCTTGGAAGAACTATGAAGCAGGCCAGCTTGGAAGCGCTGTGAAGCAGACCAGCTTGGAAGTGCTATGAAGCAGGCAAGCCTGGGAGTGCTGTGAAGCAGGCCAGCTTGGAAGTGCTATGAATCAGACCAGATTGGACATGCTATGAAGCAGGCAGCTTGGAAGAGCTATGGAGCAGGCCAGCTTGGAAGTGCTATGAAGCAGGCCAGCCTGGAAGTGCTATGAAGCAAGCCAGCTTGGAAGTGCTATGAAGCAGGTCAGCTTGGGTGTGCTATGAAGCAGCCAGCCTGGACGTGCTATGAAGCACGCCAGCTTGGAAGTGCTATGAAGCAGGTCAGCTTGGCCGTGCTATGAAGCAGGCCAGCCTGGACGTGTTATGAAGCAGGCCAGCTTGGAAGTGAAGTGAAGCAGGCCAGCCTGGAAGTGCTATGAAGCAGGCCAGCTTGGAAGTGCTATGAAGCAGGCCAGTTTGGAAGTGCTATGAATCAGCCAGTTTGGAAGTGCTATGAAGCAGACCAGCTTGGAAGTGCTATGAAGCAGGAAGCTTGGGAGAACTATGAAGCAGGCCAGCTTGGAAGCACTGTGGAGCAGGCCAGCTTGAAAGTGCTATGAAGCAGGCAGCTTGGAAGTGCGATGAAACCGGCTAACTTGGAAGTGCTATGAAGCAGGCCAGCTTGGAAGTGCTATGAAGCAGACCGCTTGGAAGTGCTATGAAGCAGGAAGCTTGGAAGTGCTATGAAGCAGGAAGCTTGGAAGCGCTATGAAGCAGGCCGGCTTGGAAGCGCTATGAAGCAGGAAGCTTGGAAGCGCTATGAAGCAGGCCAGCTTGGAAGCGCTATGAAGCAGGCCAGCTTGGAAGTGCTATGAAGCAGTCAGCTTGGAAGTGCTACTAAGCAAGCCAGTTTGGAAGTGCTATGAAGCAGGCCAGCTTGGAAGTGCTATGAACCAGGTAGCTTGGAAGTGCTATGAAGCAGGCCCGCTCGCAAGCGCTATGAAGCAGATAGCTTGGAAGAACTCTGAAGCAGACAGCTTGAAAGTGCTATGAAGCAGGCAGCTTGGAAGTGCTTTGAAGCAGGTCAGCTTGGACGTGCTATGAAACAGCCAGCCTGGAAGTGCTATGAAGCAGGCCAGCTTGGAAGTGCTATGAAGCAGACCAGTCTGGAAGTGCTGTGATGCAGGCCAGCTTGGAAGTGCTATGAAGCAGACCAGCTTGGAAGTGCTATGAAGCAGGAAGCTTAGAAGTGCTATGAAGCAGCCAGCCTGGAAGTGCTATGATGTAGGCCAGCCTGGAAGTGCTATAAATCAGGCCAGCTTGGAAGTGCTATGAAGTTGGCAGCTTGGAAGAGCTATGGAGCAGGCCAGCTTGGAAGTGCTATGAAGCAGGCCAGCCTGGAAGTGCTATGAAGCAAGCCAGCTTGGAAGTGCTATGAAGCAGGTCTGCTTGGATGAGCTATGAAGCAGCCAGCCTGGACGTGCTATGAAGCACGCCAGCTTGAAAGTGCTATGAAGCAGGTCAGCTTGGCCGTGCTATGAAGCAGGCCAGTCTGGACGTGTTATGAAGCAGGCCAGCTTGGAAGTGAAGTGAAGCAGGCCAGCCTGGAAGTGCTATGAAGCAGGCCAGCTTGGAAGTGCTATGAAGCAGGCCAGTGAGGAAGTGCTATGAAGCAGGAAGCTTGGAAGTGCTATGAAGCAGGCCAACTTGAAAGTGCTATGAAGCAGGAAGCTTGGAAGAACTATGAAGCAGGCCAGCTTGGAAGCGCTGTGAAGCAGACCAGCTTGGAAGTGCTATGAAGCAGGCAAGCCTGGGAGTGCTGTGAAGCAGGCCAGCTTGGAAGTGCTATGAATCAGACCAGATTGGACATGCTATGAAGCAGGCAGCTTGGAAGAGCTATGGAGCAGGCCAGCTTGGAAGTGCTATGAAGCAGGCCAGCCTGGAAGTGCTATGAAGCAAGCCAGCTTGGAAGTGCTATGAAGCAGGTCAGCTTGGGTGTGCTATGAAGCAGCCAGCCTGGACGTGCTACGAAGCACGCCAGCTTGGAAGTGCTATGAAGCAGGTCAGCTTGGCCGTGCTATGAAGCAGGCCAGCCTGGACGTGTTATGAAGCAGGCCAGCTTGGAAGTGAAGTGAAGCAGGCCAGCCTGGAAGTGCTATGAAGCAGGCCAGCTTGGAAGTGCTATGAAGCAGGCCAGTTTGGAAGTGCTATGAATCAGCCAGTTTGGAAGTGCTATGAAGCAGGCCAGCTTGGAAGTGCTATGAAGCAGGAAGCTTGGGAGAACTATGAAGCAGGCCAGCTTGGAAGCACTGTGGAGCAGGCCAGCTTGAAAGTGCTATGAAGCAGGCAGCTTGGAAGTGCGATGAAACCGGCTAACTTGGAAGTGCTATGAAGCAGGCCGGCTTGGAAGTGCTATGAAGCAAACCGCTTGGAAGTGCTATGAAGCAGGCCGCTTGCTAGTGCTATTAAGCAGACCGGCTTAGGAGTCCTATGAAGCAGGCCGGGCTGGAAGTGCTATGAAGCAGGCTAGCTTGGAAGTGCTATGAAGCATGTCAGCTTGGAAGTGCTATGAAGCAGGCCAGCTTGGAAGTGCTATGAAGCATGTCAGCTTGGAAGTGCTATGAAGCAGGCAGCTTGGAAGTGCTATGAAGCAGGCCAGCTTGGAAGTGCTATGAAGCAGGCCAGCTTGGAAGTGCTATGAAGCAGGCCACTTGAAAGTGCTATGAAGCAGGCCAGCTTGCAAGTTCTATGAAGCAGGTAGCTTAGAAATGCTATGGAGCTGGTCAGCTTGTAAGTGCTATGAAGCAGGCAGCTTGGAGGTGCTATGAAGCAGGCCAGTTTGGAAGTGCTATAAAGCAGACCAGCTTGGAAGTGCTATGAAGCAGTCAGCTTGGAAGTGCTATGAAGCAGCCATCCTGGAAGTGCTATGAAGCAAGACAGCTTGGAAGTGCTATGAAGCAGGCAAGCCTGGGAGTGCTGTGAAGCAGGCCAGCTTGGAAGTGCTATGAATCAGACCAGATTGGACATGCTATGAAGCAGGCAGCTTGGTAGTGCTATTAAGCAGACCAGCTTGGAAGTGCTATGAAGCAGGCCATGAATCAGGCCAGCTTGGAAGTGCCATGCAACAGGCCAGCCTGGGAGTGCTGTGAAGCAGGCCAGCTTGGAAGTGCTACGAAGCAGACAAGCTTGGACATGCTATGAAGCAGGCAGCTTGGTAGTGCTATTAAGCAGGCCCGCTTGGAAGTGCTATGAAGCAGGCCAGCTTGGACGTGCTATGAAGCAGGCCACTTGAAAGTGCTATGAAGCAGGCCAGTTGGAAGTGCTATGAACCAGGTAGCTTGAAAGCGCTATGAAGCAGGCCGGCTTGCAAGCGCTATGAAGCAGGTAGCTTGGAAGTGCTATGAAGCAGGAAGCTTGGAATTGCTATGAAGCAGGTAGCTTGGAAGCGCTATGAAGCAGTCCCGATTGCAAGCGCTATGAAGCAGGTAGCTTGGAAGTGCTATGAAGCAGGAAGCTTGGAGGTGCTATGAAGCAGGAAGCTTCAAAGCGCTATGAAGCAGGCCGGCGTGGAAGCGCTATGAAGCAGGAAGCTTGGAAGCACTATGAAGCTGTCCAGCTTGGAAGCGCTATGAAGCAGGCCAGCTTGGAAGTGCTATGAAGCAGGCAGCTTGGAAGTGCAATGAAGCAGGCCAACTTGAAAGTGCTTCGAAGCAGGCCAGCTTGGAAGTGCTATGAAGCAGACCGCTTGGAAGTGCTATGAAGCAGGAAGTTTGGAAGTGCTATGAAGCAGGAAGCTTGGAAGCGCTATGAAGCAGGCCGGCTTGGAAGCGCTATGAAGCAGGAAGCTTGGAAGCGCTATGAAGCAGGCCAGCTTGGAAGTGCTATGAAGCAGGCCAGCTTGGAAGTGCTATGAAGCAGGCAGCTTGGAAGTGCTACTAAGCAGGCCAGTTTGGAAGTGCTATGAAGCAGGCCAGCTTGGAAGTGCTATGAACCAGGTAGCTTGGAAGTGCTATGAAGCAGGCCCGCTCGCAAGCGCTATGAAGCAGATAGCTTGGAAGAACTCTGAAGCAGACAGCTTGAAAGTGCTATGAAGCAGGCAGCTTGGAAGTGCTTTGAAGCAGATCAGCTTGGACGTGCTATGAAACAGCCAGCCTGGAAGTGCTATGAAGCAGGCCAGCTTGGAAGTGCTATGAAGCAGACCAGCCTGGAAGTGCTGTGATGCAGGCGAGCGTGGAAGTGCTATGAAGCAGACCAGCTTGGAAGTGCTATGAAGCAGGAAGCTTAGAAGTGCTATGAAGCAGCCAGCCTGGAAGTGCTATGATGTAGGCCAGCCTGGAAGTGCTATAAATCAGGCCAGCTTGGAAGTGCTATGAAGTTGGCAGCTTGGAAGAGCTATGGAGCAGGCCAGCTTGGAAGTGCTATGAAGCAGGCCAGCCTGGAAGTGCTATGAAGCAAGCCAGCTTGGAAGTGCTATGAAGCAGGTCTGCTTGGATGAGCTATGAAGCAGCCAGCCTGGACGTGCTATGAAGCACGCCAGCTTGAAAGTGCTATGAAGCAGGTCAGCTTGGCCGTGCTATGAAGCAGGCCAGTCTGGACGTGTTATGAAGCAGGCCAGCTTGGAAGTGAAGTGAAGCAGGCCAGCCTGGAAGTGCTATGAAGCAGGCCAGCTTGGAAGTGCTATGAAGCAGGCCAGTGAGGAAGTGCTATGAAGCAGGAATCTTGGAAGTGCTATGAAGCAGGCCAACTTGGAAGTGCTATGAAGCAGGAAGCTTGGAAGAACTATGAAGCAGGCCAGCTTGGAAGCGCTGTGGAGCAGGCCAGCTTGGAAGTGCTATGAAGCAGGCAGCTTGGTAGTGCTATTAAGCAGGCCCGCTTGGAAGTGCTATGAAGCAGGCCAGCTTGGACGTGCTATGAAGCAGGCCGCTTGAAAGTGCTATGAAGCAGGCCAGTTGGAAGTGCTATGGACCAGATAGCTTGAAAGCGTAATGAAGCAGGCCCGCTTGCAAGTGCTATGAAGCAGGTAGCTTGGAAGTGCTATGAAGCAGACAAGCTTGGACATGCTATGAAGCAGGCAGCTTGGTAGTGCTATTAAGCAGGCCCGCTTGGAAGTGCTATGAAGCAGGCCAGCTTGGAAGTGCTATGAAGCAGGCCGCTTGAAAGTGCTATGAAGTGGGCCAGCTTGCAAGTGCTATGAAGCAGGTAGCTTAGAAGTGCGATGAAGCAGGTCAGCTTGGAAGTGCGATGAAGCAGGCCAGACTGGAAGTGCTATGAAGCAGGCAGCTTGGAGGTGCTCTGAAGCAGCCATCCTGGAAGTGCTATGAAGCAGGCCAGCTTGGAAGTGCTACGAAGCAGACAAGCTTGGACATGCTATGAAGCAGGCAGCTTGGTAGTGATATTAAGCAGGCCTGCTTGGAAATGCTATGATGCAGGCCAGCCTGGACATGCTATGAAGCAGGCCGCCTGAAAGTGCCATGAAGCAGGCCAGTTGGAAGTGCTATGAACCAGGTAGCTTGGAAGCGTTATGAAGCAGGCCCGCTTGCAAGTGCTATGAAGCAGGTAGCTTGGAAGTGCTATGAAGCACGAAGCTTGGAAGTGCTATGAAGCTGGTTGCTTGGAAGCGCTAGGAAGCAGGCACGATTGCAAGCGCTATGAAGCAGGTAGCTTGGAAGTGCTATAAAGCAGGAAGCTTGGAAGTGCTATGAAGCAGGAAGCTTTGAAGTGCTATGAAGCAGGCCAGCTTGGAAGCGCTATGAAGTAGGAAGCTTGGAAGCGCTATGAAGCAGGCCAGCTTGGAAGTGCTATGAAGCAGGCAGCTTGGAAGTGCTATGAAGCATGCCAGCTTGGAAGTGCTATGAAGCAGGCAGCTTGGAAGTGCTATGAAGCAGGCCAGCTTGGAAGTGCTATGAGGCAGGCCAGCTTGGAAGTGCTATGAAGCAGGCCGCTTGAAAGTGATATGAAGTGGGCCAGCTTGCACGTGCTATGAAGCAGGTAGCTTAGAAGTGCTATGGAGCAGGTCAGCTTGGAAGTGCGATGAAGCAGGCCAGACTTCACGTGCTATGAAGCAGGCAGCTTGGAGGTGCTATGAAGCAGCCATCCTGGAAGTGCTATGAAGCAGGTCAGCTTGGAAGTGCTATGAATCAGACCAGCTTGGACATGCTGTGAAGCAGGCAGCTTGGTAGTGCTATTGAGCAGGCCAGCTTGGAAGTGCTATGAAGCAGGCCAGCTTGGACGTGCTATGAAGCAGGCTGCTTGAAAGTGCTATGAAGCAGGCCAGTTGGAAGTGCTATGAACCAGGTAGCTTGAAAGCATTATGAAGCAGGCCCGCTTGCAAGTTCTATGAAGCAGGTAGCTTGGAAGTGCTATGAAGCAGGCCAGCTTGGAAGTGCTATGAAGCAGGCCGCTTGAAAGTGCTATGAGGCAGGCGAGCTTGGAGGTGCTATGAAGCAGCCATCCTGGAAGTGCTATGAAGCAGGCCAGCTTGGAAGTGCTACAAAGCAGAAAAGCTTGGACATGCTATGAAGCAGGCAGCTTGGTAGTGATATTAAGCAGGCCCGCTTGGAAGTGCTATGAAGCAGGCCAGCTTGGAAGTGCTATGAAGGAGACCGCTTGAAAGTGCTATGAAGCGGGCCAGCTTGCAAGTGCTATGAAGCAGTTAGCTTAGAAGTACTATGGAGCAGGTCAGCTTGGAAGTGCGATGAAGCAGGCCAGACTGGAAGTGCTATGAAGCAGGCAGCTTGGAGGTGCTATGAAGCAGCCATCCTGGAAGTGCTATGCAGCAGGCCAGCTTGGAAGTGCTACGAAGCAGACAAGCTTGGACATGCTATGATGCAGGCAGCTTGGTAGTAATATTAAGCAGGCCCGCTTGGAAGTGCTATGAAGCAGGCCAGCTTGGACGTGCTATGAAGCAGGCCGCTTGAAAGTTCCAAGAAGCAGGCCAGTTCGAAGTGCCATGAACCAGGTAGCTTGGAAGCGTTATGAAGCAGGCCTGCTTGCAAGTGCTATGAAGCAGGTAGCTTGGAAGTGCTATGAAGCAGGAAGCTTGGAAGTGCTAAGAAACTGGTTGCTTGGAAGTGCTAGGAAGCTGGCCCGATTGCAAGCGCTATGAAGCAGGTAGCTTGGAAGTGCTATGAAGCAGGAAGCTTGGAAGTGCTATGAAGCAGGAAACTTTGAAGTGCTATGAAGCAAGCCAGCTTGGAAGCGCTATGAAGTAGGAAGCTTGGAAGCACTATGAAGCAGGCCAGCTTGGAAGTGCTATGAAGCAGGCAGCTTGGAAGTGCTATGAAGCATGCCAACTTGGAAGTGCTATGAAGCAGGCAGCTTGGAAGTGCTATGAAGCATGCCAGCTTGGAAGTGCTATGAAGCAGGCCAGCTTGGAAGTGCTATGAAGCAGGCCACTTGAAAGTGCTATGAAGCGGGACAGCTTGTAAGTGCTATGAAGAAGGTAGCTTAGAAGTGCTATGGAGAAGGTCAGCTTGGAAGTGCGATGAAGCAGGCCAGACTGGAAGTGCTATGAAGCAGGCAGCTTGGAGGTGCTATGAAGCAGCCATCTTGGAAGTGCTATGAAGCAGGCCAGCTTGGAAGTGCTATGAATCAGACCAGCTTGGACATGCTGTGAAGCAGGCAGCTTGGTAGTGCTGTTGAGCAGGCCAGCTTGGAAGTGCTATGAAGCAGGCTATGAATCAGGCCAGCTTGGAAGTGCCATGAAGCAGGCCAGCCTGGGAGTGATGTGAAGCAGGCCAGCTTGGAAGTGCTACGTAGCAGACAATCTTGGACATGCTATGAAGCAAGCAGCTTGGTAGTGCTATTAAGCAGGCCCACTTGGAAGTGCTATGAAGCAGGCCAGCTCGGACGTGCTGTGAAGCAGGCCAGCTTGGAAGTGCTATGAAGCAGGCCGCTTGAAAGTGCTATGAAGCAGGCCAATTGGAAGTGCTATGAACCAGGTAGCTTGAAAGCGCTATGAAGCAGGCCGGCTTGCAAGCGCTATAAAGCAGGTAGCTTGGAAGTGCTATGAAGCAGGAAGCTTGGAAGTACTATGAAGCAGGTAGCTTGGAAGCGCTATGAAGCAGGCCGGCTTGCAAGCGCTATAAAGCAGGTAGCTTGGAAGTGCTATGAAGCAGGAAGCTTGGAAGTACTATGAAGCAGGTAGCTTGGAAGTGCTATGAAGAAGGAAGCTTCAAAGCGCTATGAAGCAGGCCGGCATAGAAGCGCTATGAAGCAGGAAGCTTGGAAGCACTATGAAGCAGGAAGCTTGGAAGCGCTATGAAGCAGGCCAGCTTGGAAGCGCTATGAAGCAGGAAGCTTGGGAGTGCTATGAAGCAGGCCAGCTTGGCAGTGCTATGAAGCAGGCCCGCTTAGAAGTGCTATGAAGCAGGCAGCTTGGAAGTGCTATGAAGCAGGCCAACTTGGAAGTGCTATGAAGCAGGCCGGCTTGGAAGTGCTATGAAGCAGACCGCTTGGAAGTGCTATGAAGCAGGCCGCTTGCTAGTGCTATTAAGCAGGTCGACGTGGAAGTGCTATGAAGCAGGAAGCTTGGAAGCGCTATGAAGCAGGCCGGCTTGGAAGCGCTATGAAGCAGGAAGCTTGGAAGTGCTATGAAGCAGGCCAACCTGGAAGCGCTCTGAAGCAGGTCAGTTTGGAAGTGCTCTGAAGCAGGCCAGCTTAGAAGTGATATGAAGCAGGCCAGCTTGGAAGTGCTATGAAGCAGGAAGCTTGGAAGCGCTATGAAGCAGGCCAGCTTGGAAGCGCTATGAAGCTGGCCAGCTTGGAAGTGCTATGAAGCAGGCAGCTTGGAAGTGCTACTAAGCAGGCCAGTTTGGAAGTGCTATGAAGCAGGCCAGCTTGGAAGTGCTATGAACCAGGTAGCTTGGAAGCGCTATGAAGCAGGCCCACTTGCAAGCGCTATGAAGCAGATAGCTTGGAAGTATTCTGAAGAAGACAGCTTGGAAGGGCTATGAAGCAGGCAGCTTGGAAGTGCTTTGAAGCAGGTCAGCTTGGACGTGCTATGAAACAGCCAGCCTGGAAGTGCTGTGAAGCAGGCCAGCTTGAAAGTGCTATGAAGCAGGAAGCTTAGAAGTGCTATGAAGCAGCCAGCCTGGAAGTGCTGTGATGCAGGCCAGCTTGGAAGTGCTATAAAGCAGACCAGCTTGGAAGTGCTATGAAGCAAGAAGCTTAGAAGTGCTATGAAGCAGCCAGCCTGGAAGTGCTATGATGCAGGCCAGCCTGGAAGTGCTATAAATCAGGCCAGCTTGGAAGTGCTATGAAGTTGGCAGCTTGGAAGAGCTATGGAGCAGGCCAGCATGGAAGTGCTATGAAGCAGGCCAGCCTGGAAGTGCTATGAAGCAAGCCAGCTTGGAAGTGCTATGAAGCAGGTCTGCTTGGATGAGCTATGAAGCAGGCCAGCCTGGACGTGTTATGAAGCAGGCCAGCTTGGAAGTGAAGTGAAGCAGGCCAGCCTGGAACTGCTATGAAGCAGGCCAGCTTGGAAGTGCTATGAAGCAGGCCAGTGTGGAAGTGCTATGAAGCAGGAAGCTTGGAAGTGCTATGAAGCAGGCCAACTTGGAAGTGCTATGAAGCAGGAAGCTTGGAACAACTATGAAGCAGGCAGCTTGGTAGTACTATTAAGCAGGCCCGCTTGGAAGTGCTATGAAGCAGGCCAGCTTGGAAGTGCTATGAAGCAGGCCGCTTGAAAGTGCTATGAAGTGGGCCAGCTTGCAAGTGCTATGAAGCTGGTAGCTTAGAAGTGCTATGGAGCAGGTCAGCTTGGAAGTGCGAAGAAGCAGGCCAGACTGGAAGTGCTATGAAGCAGGCAGCTTGGAGGTGCTATGAAGCAGCCATCCTGGAAGTGCTATGAAGCAGGCCAGCTTGGAAGTGCTACGAAGCAGACCAGCTTGCACATGCTATGAAGCAGGCAGCTTGGTAGTGATATTAAGCAGGCCCGCTTGGAAGTGCTATGAAGCAGGCCAGCTTGGACGTGCTATGAAGCAGGCCGCTTGAAAGTGCTATGAAGCAGGCCAGTTGGAATTGCTATGAAGCAGGTAGCTTGGAAGTGCTATGAAGCACGAAGCTTGGAAGGGCTATGAAGCTGGTTGCTTGGAAGCGCTAGGAAGCAGGCCCGATTGCAAGCGCCATGAAGCAGGTAGCTTGGAAGTGCTATGAAGCAGGAAGCTTAGTAGTGCTATGAAGCAGGAAGCTTTGAAGTGCTATGAAGCAGGCCAGCTTGGAAGCGCTATGAAGTAGGAATCTTGGAAGCGCTATGAAGCAGGCCAGCATGGAAGTGCTATGAAGCAGGCAGCTTGGAAGTGCTATGAAGCATGCCAGCTTGGAAGTGCTATGAAGCAGGGAGCTTGGAAGTGCTATGAAGCAGGCCAGCTTGGAAGTGCTATGAAGCAGGCCAGCTTGGAAGTGCTATTAAGTAGGCCCGCTTGCAAGCGCTATGAAGCAGGCATCTTGGAAGTGCTATGAAGCAAACAGTTTGGAAGTGCTATGAAGCACGCAGCTTGGAAGTGCTATGAAGCAGGTCAGCTTGGACTTGCTATGAAACAGCCAGCCTGGAAGTGCTATGAAGCAGGACAGCTTGGAAGTGCTATGAAGCAGACCAGCCTGGAAGTGCTGTGAAGCAGACCAGCTTGGAAGTGCTATGAAGCAGACCAGCTTGGAAGTGCTATGGAGCAGGAAGCTTAGAAGTGCTATGAAGCAGGCCAACTTGGAAGTGCTATGAAGCAGGTCAGCTTGGACGTGCTATGAAGGAGCCAGCCTGGAAGTGCTATGAAGCATGTCAGCTTGGAAGTGCTATGAAGCAGGCCAGCTTGGAAGTGCTATGAAGCATGTCAGCTTGGAAGTACTATGAAGCAGGCAGCTTGGAAGTGCTATGAAGCAGGTCAGCTTGGAAGTGCTATGAAGCAGGCCAGCTTGGAAGTGCTATGAAGCAGGCCACTTGAAAGTGCTATGAAGCAGGCCAGCTTGCAAGTGCTATGAAGCAGGTAGCTTAGAAATGCTATGGAGCTGGTGAGCTTGTAAGTGCTATGAAGCAGGCAGCTTGGAGGTGCTATGAAGCAGGCCAGTTTGGAAGTGCTATAAAGCAGACCAGCTTGGAAGTGCTATGAAGCAGTCAGCTTGGAAGTGCTATGAAGCAGCCATCCTGGAAGTGCTATGAAGCAAGACAGCTTGGAAGTGCTATGAAGCAGGCAAGCCTGGGAGTGCTGTGAAGCAGGCCAGCTTGGAAGTGCTATGAATCAGACCAGATTGGACATGCTATGAAGCAGGCAGCTTGGAAGAGCTATGGAGCAGGCCAGCTTGGAAGTGCTATGAAGCAGGCCAGCCTGGAAGTGCTATGAAGCAAGCCAGCTTGGAAGTGCTATGAAGCAGGTCAGCTTGGGTGTGCTATGAAGCAGCCAGCCTGGACGTGCTATGAAGCACGCCAGCTTGGAAGTGCTATGAAGCAGGTCAGCTTGGCCGTGCTATGAAGCAGGCCAGCCTGGACGTGTTATGAAGCAGGCCAGCTTGGAAGTGAAGTGAAGCAGGCCAGCCTGGAAGTGCTATGAAGCAGGCCAGCTTGGAAGTGCTATGAAGCAGGCCAGTTTGGAAGTGCTATGAATCAGCCAGTTTGGAAGTGCTATGAAGCAGGCCAGCTTGGAAGTGCTATGAAGCAGGAAGCTTGGGAGAACTATGAAGCAGGCCAGCTTGGAAGCACTGTGGAGCAGGCCAGCTTGAAAGTGCTATGAAGCAGGCAGCTTGGAAGTGCGATGAAACCGGCTAACTTGGAAGTGCTATGAAGCAGGCCGGCTTGGAAGTGCTATGAAGCAAACCGCTTGGAAGTGCTATGAAGCAGGCCGCTTGCTAGTGCTATTAAGCAGACCGGCTTAGGAGTCCTATGAAGCAGGCCGGGCTGGAAGTGCTATGAAGCAGGCCAGCTTGGAAGTGCTATGAAGCAGGTCAGCTTAGAAGTGCTATGAAGCAGGCCAGCTTGGAAGTGCTATGAAGCATGTCAGCTTGGAAGTGCTATGAAGCAGGCAGCTTGGAAGTGCTATGAAGCAGGCCAGCTTGGAAGTGCTATGAAGCAGGCCAGCTTGGAAGTGCTATGAAGCAGGCCACTTGAAAGTGCTATGAAGCAGGCCAGCTTGCAAGTTCTATGAAGCAGACCAGCTTGGAAGTGCTATGAAGCAGTCAGCTTGGAAGTGCTATGAAGCAGCCATACTGGAAGTGCTATGAAGCAAGACAGCTTGGAAGTGCTATGAAGCAGGCAAGCCTGGGAGTGCTGTGAAGCAGGCCAGCTTGGAAGTGCTATGAATCAGACCAGATTGGACATGCTATGAAGCAGGCAGCTTGGTAGTGCTATTAAGCAGACCAGCTTGGAAGTGCTATGAAGCAGGCCATGAATCAGGCCAGCTTGGAAGTGCCATGCAACAGGCCAGCCTGGGAGTGCTGTGAAGCAGGCCAGCTTGGAAGTGCTACGAAGCAGACAAGCTTGGACATGCTATGAAGCAGGCAGCTTGGTAGTGCTATTAAGCAGGCCCGCTTGGAAGTGCTATGAAGCAGGCCAGCTTGGACGTGCTATGAAGCAGGCCACTTGAAAGTGCTATGAAGCAGGCCAGTTGGAAGTGCTATGAACCAGGTAGCTTGAAAGCGCTATGAAGCAGGCCGGCTTGCAAGCGCTATGAAGCAGGTAGCTTGGAAGTGCTATGAAGCAGGAAGCTTGGAATTGCTATGAAGCAGGTAGCTTGGAAGCGCTATGAAGCAGTCCCGATTGCAAGCGCTATGAAGCAGGTAGCTTGGAAGTGCTATGAAGCACGAAGCTTGGAGGTGCTATGAAGCAGGAAGCTTCAAAGCGCTATGAAGCAGGCCGGCGTGGAAGCGCTATGAAGCAGGAAGCTTGGAAGCACTATGAAGCAGTCCAGCTTGGAAGCGCTATGAAGCAGGCCAGCTTGGAAGTGCTATGAAGCAGGCAGCTTGGAAGTGCAATGAAGCAGGCCAACTTGAAAGTGCTTCGAAGCAGGCCAGCTTGGAAGTGCTATGAAGCAGACCGCTTGGAAGTGCTATGAAGCAGGAAGCTTGGAAGCGCTATGAAGCAGGCCGGCTTGGAAGCGCTATGAAGCAGGAAGCTTGGAAGCGCTATGAAGCAGGCCAGCTTGGAAGCGCTATGAAGCAGGCCAGCTTGGAAGTGCTATGAAGCAGGCAGCTTGGAAGTGCTACTAAGCAGGCCAGTTTGGAAGTGCTATGAAGCAGGCCAGCTTGGAAGTGCTATGAACCAGGTAGCTTGGAAGTGCTATGAAGCAGGCCCGCTCGCAAGCGCTATGAAGCAGATAGCTTGGAAGAACTCTGAAGCAGACAGCTTGAAAGTGCTATGAAGCAGGCAGCTTGGAAGTGCTTTGAAGCAGGTCAGCTTGGACGTGCTATGAAACAGCCAGCCTGGAAGTGCTATGAAGCAGGCCAGCTTGGAAGTGCTATGAAGCAGACCAGCCTGGAAGTGCTGTGATGCAGGCCAGCTTGGAAGTGCTATGAAGCAGACCAGCTTGGAAGTGCTATGAAGCAGGAAGCTAGCTTAGAAGTGCTATGAAGCAGCCAGCCTGGAAGTGCTATGATGTAGGCCAGCCTGGAAGTGCTATAAATCAGGCCAGCTTGGAAGTGCTATGAAGTTGGCAGCTTGGAAGAGCTATGGAGCAGGCCAGCTTGGAAGTGCTATGAAGCAGGCCAGCCTGGAAGTGCTATGAAGCAAGCCAGCTTGGAAGTGCTATGATGCAGGTCTGCTTGGATGAGCTATGAAGCAGCCAGCCTGGACGTGCTATGAAGCACGCCAGCTTGAAAGTGCTATGAAGCAGGTCAGCTTGGCCGTGCTATGAAGCAGGCCAGTCTGGACGTGTTATGAAGCAGGCCAGCTTGGAAGTGAAGTGAAGCAGGCCAGCCTGGAAGTGCTATGAAGCAGGCCAGCTTGGAAGTGCTATGAAGCAGGCCGGTGAGGAAGTGCTATGAAGCAGGAAGCTTGGAAGTGCTATGAAGCAGGCCAACTTGGAAGTGCTATGAAGCAGGAAGCTTGGAAGTACTATGAAGCAGGCCAGCTTGGAAGCGCTGTGCAGCAGGCCAGCTTGGAAGTGCTATGAAGCAGGCAGCTTGGTAGTGCTATTAAGCAGGCCCGCTTGGAAGTGCTAAGAAGCAGGCCAGCTTGGAAGTGCTATGAAGCAGGCCGCTTGAAAGTGCTATGAAGTGGGCCAGCTTGCAAGTGCTATGAAGCAGGTAGCTTAGAAGTGCGATGAAGCAGGTCAGCTTGGAAGTGCGATGAAGCAGGCCAGACTGGAAGTGCTATGAAGCAGGCAGCTTGGAGGTGCTATGAAGCAGCCATCCTGGAAGTGCTATGAAGCAGGCCAGCTTGGAAGTGCTACGAATCAGACAAGCTTGGACATGCTATGAAGCAGGCAGCTTGGTAGTGATATTAAGCAGGCCTGCTTGGAAATGCTATGATGCAGGCCAGCCTGGACATGCTATGAAGCAGGCCACCTGAAAGTGCTATGAAGCAGGCCAGTTGGAAGTGCTATGAACCAGGTAGCTTGGAAGCGTTATGAAGCAGGCCCGCTTGCAAGTGCTATGAAGCAGGTAGCTTGGAAGTGTAATGAAGCACGAAGCTTGGAAGTGCTATGAAGCTGGTTGCTTGGAAGCGCTAGGAAGCAGGCACGATTGCAAGCGCTATGAAGCAGGTAGCTTGGAAGTGCTATAAAGCAGGAAGCTTGGAAGTGCTATGAAGCAGGAAGCTTTGAAGTGCTATGAAGCAGGCCAGCTTGGAAGCGCTATGAAGTAGGAAGCTTGGAAGCGCTATGAAGCAGGCCAGCTTGGAAGTGCTATGAAGCAGGCAGCTTGGAAGTGCTATGAAGCATGCCAGCTTGGAAGTGCTATGAAGCAGACAGCTTGGAAGTGCTATGAAGCAGGCCAGCTTGGAAGTGCTATGAGGCAGGCCAGCTTGGAAGTGCTATGAAGCAGGCCGCTTGAAAGTGCTATGAAGTGGGCCAGCTTGCACGTGCTATGAAGCAGGTAGCTTAGAAGTGCTATGGAGCAGGTCAGCTTGGAAGTGCGATGAAGCAGGCCAGACTTCACGTGCTATGAAGCAGGCAGCTTGGAGGTGCTATGAAGCAGCCATCCTGGAAGTGCTATGAAGCAGGTCAGCTTGGAAGTGCTATGAATCAGACCAGCTTGGACATGCTGTGAAGCAGGCAGCTTGGTAGTGCTATTGAGCAGGCCAGCTTGGAAGTGCTATGAAGCAGGCCAGCTTGGACGTGCTATGAAGCAGGCTGCTTGAAAGTGCTATGAAGTAGGCCAGTTGGAAGTGCTATGAACCAGGTAGCTTGAAAGCGTTATGAAGCAGGCCCGCTTGCAAGTGCTATGAAGCAGGTAGCTTGGAAGTGCTATGAAGCAGGCCAGCTTGGAAGTGCTATGAAGCAGGCCGCTTGAAAGTGCTATGAGGCAGGCCAGCTTGGAGGTGCTATGAAGCAGCCATCCTGGAAGTGCTATGAAGCAGGCCAGCTTGGAAGTGCTACAAAGCAGAAAAGCTTGGACATGCTATGAAGCAGGCAGCTTGGTAGTGATATTAAGCAGGCCCGCTTGGAAGTGCTATGAAGCAGGCCAGCTTGGAAGTGCTATGAAGGAGACCGCTTGAAAGTGCTATGAAGCGGGCCAGCTTGCAAGTGCTATGAACCAGTTAGCTTAGAAGTACTATGGAGCAGGTCAGCTTGGAAGTGCGATGAAGCAGGCCAGACTGGAAGTGCTATGAAGCAGGCAGCTTGGAGGTGCTATGAAGCAGCCATCCTGGAAGTGCTATGCAGCAGGCCAGCTTGGAAGTGCTACGAAGCAGACAAGCTTGGACATGCTATGATGCAGGCAGCTTGGTAGTAATATTAAGCAGGCCCGCTTGGAAGTGCTATGAAGCAGGCCAGCTTGGACGTGCTATGAAGCAGGCCGCTTGAAAGTTCCAAGAAGCAGGCCAGTTCGAAGTGCCATGAACCAGGTAGCTTGGAAGCGTTATGAAGCAGGCCTGCTTGCAAGTGCTATGAAGCAGGTAGCTTGGAAGTGCTATGAAGCAGGAAGCTTGGAAGTGCTAAGAAGCTGGTTGCTTGGAAGTGCTAGGAAGCTGGCCCGATTGCAAGCGCTATGAAGCAGGTAGCTTGGAAGTGCTATGAAGCAGGAAGCTTGGAAGTGCTATGAAGCAGGAAACTTTGAAGTGCTATGAAGCAAGCCAGCTTGGAAGCGCTATGAAGTAGGAAGCTTGGAAGCACTATGAAGCAGGCCAGCTTGGAAGTGCTATGAAGCAGGCAGCTTGGAAGTGCTATGAAGCATGCCAACTTGGAAGTGCTATGAAGCAGGCAGCTTGGAAGTGCTATGAAGCATGCCAGCTTGGAAGTGCTATGAAGCAGGCCAGCTTGGAAGTGCTATGAAGCAGGCCACTTGAAAGTGCTATGAAGCGGGACAGCTTGTAAGTGCTATGAAGAAGGTAGCTTAGAAGTGCTATGGAGAAGGTCAGCTTGGAAGTGCGATGAAGCAGGCCAGACTGGAAGTGCTATGAAGCAGGCAGCTTGGAGGTGCTATGAAGCAGCCATCTTGGAAGTGCTATGAAGCAGGCCAGCTTGGAAGTGCTATGAATCAGACCAGCTTGGACATGCTGTGAAGCAGGCAGCTTGGTAGTGCTATTGAGCAGGCCAGCTTGGAAGTGCTATGAAGCAGGCTATGAATCAGGCCAGCTTGGAAGTGCCATGAAGCAGGCCAGCCTGGGAGTGCTGTGAAGCAGGCCAGCTTGGAAGTGCTACGTAGCAGACAAGCTTGGACATGCTATGAAGCAAGCAGCTTGGTAGTGCTATTAAGCAGGCCCACTTGGAAGTGCTATGAAGCAGGCCAGCTCGGACGTGCTGTGAAGCAGGCCAGCTTGGAAGTGCTATGAAGCAGGCCGCTTGAAAGTGCTATGAAGCAGGCCAATTGGAAGTGCTATGAACCAGGTAGCTTGAAAGCGCTATGAAGCAGGCCGGCTTGCAAGCGCTATAAAGCAGGTAGCTTGGAAGTGCTATGAAGCAGGAAGCTTGGAAGTACTATGAAGCAGGTAGCTTGGAAGCGCTATGAAGCAGGCCGGCTTGCAAGCGCTATAAAGCAGGTAGCTTGGAAGTGCTATGAAGCAGGAAGCTTGGAAGTACTATGAAGCAGGTAGCTTGGAAGTGCTATGAAGAAGGAAGCTTCAAAGCGCTATGAAGCAGGCCGGCATGGAAGCGCTATGAAGCAGGAAGCTTGGAAGCACTATGAAGCAGGAAGCTTGGAAGCGCTATGAAGCAGGCCAGCTTGGAAGCGCTATGAAGCAGGAAGCTTGGGAGTGCTATGAAGCAGGCCAGCTTGGCAGTGCTATGAAGCAGGCCCGCTTAGAAGTGCTATGAAGCAGGCAGCTTGGAAGTGCTATGAAGCAGGCCAACTTGGAAGTGCTATGAAGCAGGCCGGCTTGGAAGTGTTATGAAGCAGACCGCTTGGAAGTGCTATGAAGCAGGCCGCTTGCTAGTGCTATTAAGCAGGTCGGCGTGGAAGTGCTATGAAGCAGGAAGCTTGGAAGCGCTATGAAGCAGGCCGGCTTGGAAGCGCTATGAAGCAGGAAGCTTGGAAGTGCTATGAAGCAGGCCAACCTGGAAGCGCTCTGAAGCAGGTCAGTTTGGAAGTGCTCTGAAGCAGGCCAGCTTAGAAGTGATATGAAGCAGGCCAGCTTGGAAGTGCTATGAAGCAGGAAGCTTGGAAGCGCTATGAAGCAGGCCAGCTTGGAAGCGCTATGAAGCAGGCCAGCTTGGAAGTGCTATGAAGCAGGCAGCTTGGAAGTGCTACTAAGCAGGCCAGTTTGGAAGTGCTATGAAGCAGGCCAGCTTGGAAGTGCTATGAACCAGGTAGCTTGGAAGCGCTATGAAGCAGGCCCACTTGCAAGCGCTATGAAGCAGATAGCTTGGAAGTATTCTGAAGAAGACAGCTTGGAAGGGCTATGAAGCAGGCAGCTTGGAAGTGCTTTGAAGCAGGTCAGCTTGGACGTGCTATGAAACAGCCAGCCTGGAAGTGCTGTGAAGCAGGCCAGCTTGAAAGTGCTATGAAGCAGGAAGCTTAGAAGTGCTATGAAGCAGCCAGCCTGGAAGTGCTGTGATGCAGGCCAGCTTGGAAGTGCTATAAAGCAGACTAGCTTGGAAGTGCTATGAAGCAAGAAGCTTAGAAGTGCTATGAAGCAGCCAGCCTGGAAGTGCTATGATGCAGGCCAGCCTGGAAGTGCTATAAATCAGGCCAGCTTGGAAGTGCTATGAAGTTGGCAGCTTGGAAGAGCTATGGAGCAGGCCAGCTTGGAAGTGCTATGAAGCAGGCCAGCCTGGAAGTGCTATGAAGCAAGCCAGCTTGGAAGTGCTATGAAGCAGGTCTGCTTGGATGAGCTATGAAGCAGCCAGCCTGGACGTGCTATGAAGCACGCCAGCTTGGAAGTGCTATGAAGCAGGTCAGCTTGGCCGTGCTATGAAGCAGGCCAGCCTGGACGTGTTATGAAGCAGGCCAGCTTGGAAGTGAAGTGAAGCAGGCCAGCCTGGAAGTGCTATGAAGCAGGCCAGCTTGGAAGTGCTATGAAGCAGGCCAGTGTGGAAGTGCTATGAAGCAGGAAGCTTGGAAGTGCTATGAAGCAGGCCAACTTGGAAGTGCTATGAAGCAGGAAGCTTGGAAGAACTATGAAGCAGGCAGCTTGGTAGTACTATTAAGCAGGCCCGCTTGGAAGTGCTATGAAGCAGGCCAGCTTGGAAGTGCTATGAAGCAGGCCGCTTGAAAGTGCTATGAAGCGGGCCAGCTTGCAAGTGCTATGAAGCTGGTAGCTTAGAAGTGCTATGGAGCAGGTCAGACTGGAAGTGCTATGAAGCAGGCAGCTTGGAGGTGCTATGAAGCAGCCATCCTGGAAGTGCTATGAAGCAGGCCAGCTTGGAAGTGCTACGAAGCAGACCAGCTTGCACATGCTATGAAGCAGGCAGCTTGGTAGTGATATTAAGCAGGCCCGCTTGGAAGTGCTATGAAGCAGGCCAGCTTGGACGTGCTATGAACAAGGCCGCTTGAAAGTGCTATGAAGCAGGCCAGTTGGAATTGCTATGAAGCAGGTAGCTTGGAAGTGCTATGAAGCACGAAGCTTGGAAGGGCTATGAAGCTGGTTGCTTGGAAGCGCTAGGAAGCAGGCCCGATTGCAAGCGCCATGAAGCAGGTAGCTTGGAAGTGCTATGAAGCAGGAAGCTTAGTAGTGCTATGAAGCAGGAAGCTTTGAAGTGCTATGAAGCAGGCCAGCTTGGAAGCGCTATGAAGTAGGAATCTTGGAAGCGCTATGAAGCAGGCCAGCTTGGAAGTGCTATGAAGCAGGCAGCTTGGAAGTGCTATGAAGCATGCCAGCTTGGAAGTGCTATGAAGCAGGGAGCTTGGAAGTGCTATGAAGCAGGCCAGCTTGGAAGTGCTATGAAGCAGGCCAGCTTGGAAGTGCTATTAAGTAGGCCCGCTTGCAAGCGCTATGAAGCAGGTATCTTGGAAGTGCTATGAAGCAAACAGTTTGGAAGTGCTATGAAGCACGCAGCTTGGAAGTGCTATGAAGCAGGTCAGCTTGGACTTGCTATGAAACAGCCAGCCTGGAAGTGCTATGAAGCAGGACAGCTTGGAAGTGCTATGAAGCAGACCAGCCTGGAAGTGCTGTGAAGCAGACCAGCTTGGAAGTGCTATGAAGCAGACCAGCTTGGAAGTGCTATGGAGCAGGAAGCTTAGAAGTGCTATGAAGCAGGCCAACTTGGAAGTGCTATGAAGCAGGTCAGCTTGGACGTGCTATGAAGGAGCCAGCCTGGAAGTGCTATGAAGCAGGACAGCCTGGAAGTGCTATAAATCAGGCCAGCTTGGAAGTGCTATGAAGCTGGCAGCTTGGAAGAGCTATGAAGCAGGCCAGCTTGGAAGTGCTATGAAGCAGGCCAGCCTGGAAGTGCTATGAAGCAACGCCAGCTTGGAAGTGCTATGAAGCAGGTCAGCTTGGATGTGCTATGAAGCAGCCAGCCTGGACGTGTTATGAATGCAGGCCAGCTTGGAAGTGCTATGAAGCAGGCCAGCTTGGAAGTGCTATGAAGCAGGAAGCTTAGAAGTGCTATGAAGCAGGCCAGCCTGGAAGTGCTATGAAGCAGGCCAGCTTGGAAGTGCTATGAAGCAGGAAGCTTAGAAGTGCTATGAAGCAGGCCAGCTTGGAAGTGCTATGAAGCAGGAAGCTTGGAAGAACTATGAAGCAGGCCAGCTTAGACGTGCTATGAAGCAGCCAGCCTGGAAGTGCTATGGAGCAGGACAGCCTGGAAGTGCTATAAATCAGGCCAGCTTGGAAGTGCTATGAAGCTGGCAGCTTGGAAGAGCTATGAAGCAGGCAGCTTGGAAGAGCTATGAAGCAGGCCAACTTGGAAGTGCTATGAAGCAGGCCAGCTTGGAAGTGCTATGAAGCAGGTCAGCTTGGATGTGCTATGAAGCAGCCAGCCTGGACATGTTATGAAGCAGGCCAGCTTGGAAGTCAAGTGAAGCAGGCCAGCCTGGAAGTGCTATGAAGCAGGCCAGCTTGGAAGTGCTATGAAGCAGGAATCTTAGAAGTGCTATGAAACCGGCTAACTTGGAAGTGGTATGAAGCAGGCCTGCTTAGAAGTGCTATGAAGCAGACCACTTGGAAGTGCTATGAAGCAGGCCGCTTGCTAGTACTATTAAGCAGACCGGCTTGGGAGTGCTATGAAGCAGGCCGGGCTGGAAGTGCTATGAAGGAGGCAGTTTGGAAGTGCTATGAAGGAGGCAGCTTGGAAGTTCTATGAAGCAGGCCAGCCTGGAACTGCTATGGAAGCAGGCCGGCTTGGTAGTGCTATGAAGCAGGTCATCTTGGATGTGCTACGAAGCAGGCCAGCCTGGAAGTGCTACGAAGAAGGCCAGCTAGGAAGTGCCATGAAGCAGTTAGCTTGGAAGTGCTATGAAGCAGACTAGCTTGGAAGTGCTATGACCCAGGAAGCTTGGAAGTGCTATGAAGCAGTCCAGCTTGGAAGTGCTATGAAGCATGCAGCTTGGAAGGGCTATTAAGCAGATCAGTTTGGAAGTGCTATGAAGCAGGCCAGCTTGGAAGTTCTATGAAGCAGTCCAGCCTGGAAGTGCTATGAAGCAGGCTGCTTGAAAGTGCTATGAAGCAGGCCAGCTTGCAAGTGCTATGAAGCAGGCAGCTTAGAAGTGCTATGGAGCAGGTCAGCTTGGAAGTACGATGAAGCAGGCCAGCCTGGAAGTGCTATGACACAGGCAGCTTGGAGGTGCTATGAAGCAGGCCAGTTTGGAAGTGCTATAAAGCAGACCAGCTTGGAAGTGCTATGAAGCAGGCAGCTTGGAAGTGCTATGAAGCAGGTCAACTTGAACGTGTTATGAAGCAGCCAGCCTGGAAGTGCTATGAAGCAGGCCTGCTTGGAAGTGCTATGAAGCAGGCCTGCTTGGAAGTGCTATGAAGCAGGCCAGCCTCGAAGTGATGTGAAGCGGCCCAGCTTGGAAGTGCTATTAAGCAGGCCAGCTTGGAAGTGCTGTGAACCAGGTAGCTTGAAAGCGTTATGAAGCAGGCCCGCTTGCAATCGCTAAGAAGCAGGCAGCTTGGAAATGCTATGAAGCAGGCAGCTTGGAAGTGCTATGAAGCAGGTCAAATTGAACGTGCTATGAAGCAGCCAGCCTGGAAGTGCTATGAAGCAGGCCCGCTTGGAAGTGCTATGAAGCAGGCCAGCCTGGAAGTGCTATGAAGCAGGCCAGCTTGGAAGTGCTGTGAACCAGGTAGCTTGGAAGCGTTATGAAGCAGGCCCACTTGCAAGCACTATGAAGCAGGCCCGATTGCAAGCGCTATGAAGCAGGAAGCTTGGAAGTGCTATGAAGCAGGCCAGCTTGGAAGCGCTATGAAGCAGTAAGCTTGGAAGCGCTATGAAGCAGGCCAGCTTGCAAGTGCTATGAAGCAGGCCAGCTTGGAAGTGCTATGAAGCAGGCAGCTTGGAAGTGCTATGAAGCATGTCAGCTTGGAAGTGCTATGAAGCAGGCAGCTTGGAAGTGCTATGAAGCAGGCCAGCTTGGAAGTGCTATGAAGCAGGCCAGCTTGGAAGTGCTATGAAGCCGACCGCTTGAAAGTGCTATGAAGCGGGCCAGCTTGCAAGTGCTATGAAGCAGGTAGCTTAGAAGTGCTATGGAGCTGGTCAGCTTGGACGTGCTATGAAGCAGGCAGCTTGGAGCTGCTATGAAGCAGGCCAGTTTGGAAGTGCTATAAAGCAGACCAGCTTGGAAGTGCTATGAAGCAGTCAGCTTGGAAGTGCTATGAAGCAGGTCAGCTTGGACGTGCTATGAAGCAGTCATCCTGGAAGTGCTATGAAGCAGGCCAGCTTGGAAGTGCTATGAAGCAGGCCAGCCTGGGAGTGCCGTGAAGCAGGCCAGCTTGGAAGTGCTATGAATCAGACCAGCTTGGACATGCTATGAAGCAGGCAGCTTGGTAATGCTATTAAGCAGGCCAGCTTGGAAGTGCCATGGAGAAGGCCATGAATCAGGCCAGCTTGGAAGTGCCATGCAGCATGCCAGCCTGGGAGTGCTGTGAAGCATGCCAGCTTGGAAGTGCTACGAAGCAGACAAGCTTGGACATGCTATGAAGCAGGCAGCTTGGTAGTGCTATTAAGCAGGCCCGCTTGGAAGTGCTATGAAGCAGGCCAGCTTGGACGTGCTATGAAGCAGGCTGCTTGAAAGTGCTATGAAGCAGGCCAGTTGGAAGTGCTATGAACCAGGTAGCTTGAAAGCGCTATGAAGCAGGCCGGCTTGCAAGCGCAATGAAGCAGGTAGCTTGGAAGTGCTATGAAGCAGGAAGCTTGGAAGTGCTATGAAGCAGGTAGCTTGGAAGCGCTATGAAGCAGTCCCGATTGCAAGCGCTATGAAGCAGGTAGCTTGGAAGTGCTATGAAGCAGGAAGCTTGGAAATGCTATGAAGCAGGAAACTTCGAAGCGCCATGATGCAGGCTGGCATGGAAGCGCTATGAAGCAGGAAGCTTGGAAGCACTATGAAGCAGTCCAGCTTGGAAGCGCTATGAAGCAGGCCAGCTTGGAAGTGCTATGAAGCAGGCAGCTTGGAAGTGCTATGAAGCAGGCCAACTTGGAAGTGCTTCAAAGCAGGCCGGCTTGAAGTGCTATGAAGCAGACCGCTTGGAAGTGCTATGAAGCAGGAAGCTTGGAAGCGCTATGAAGCAGGCTGGCTTGGAAGTGCAATGAAGCAGGAAGCTCGGAAGCGCTATGAAGCAGGCCAGCTTGGAAGCGTTATGAAGCAGGCCAGCTTGGAAGTGCTATGAAGTAGGCAGCTTGGAAGTGCTATGAAGCAGGCCAACTTGGAAGTGCTATGAAGCAGGCCAGCTTGGGAGTGCTATTAAGTAGGCCAGATTGGAAGTGCTATTAAGCAGGCCAGTTTGGAAGAGCTATGAGGCAGGCAGCTTGGAAGTGCTACTAAGCAGGCCAGTTTGGAAGTGCTATGAAGCAGGCCAGCTTGGAAGTGCTATGAACCAGGTAGCTTGGAAGCGCTATGAAGCATGCCCGCTTGCAAGCGCTATGAAACAGGTAGCTTGGAAGAACTCTGAAGCAGACAGCTTGGAAGTGCTATGAAGCAGGCAGCTTGGAAGTGCTTTGAAGCAGGTCAAC
Source organism: Ambystoma mexicanum (assembly GCF_040938575.1). Taxonomy (NCBI): domain Eukaryota; kingdom Metazoa; phylum Chordata; class Amphibia; order Caudata; family Ambystomatidae; genus Ambystoma; species Ambystoma mexicanum. The sequence goes on from NC_090936.1 coordinate 355,939,778, forward strand.
TTGGACAAGCTGTGAAACAGCCAGCCTGGAAGTGCTATGAAGCAGGCCAGCTTGGAAATGCTATGAAGCAGACCAGCCTGAAAGTGCTGTGATGCAGGCCAGCTTGGAAGTGCTATGAAGCAGACCAGCTCTGAAGTGCTATGAAGCAGGAAGCTTAGAAGTGCTATGAAGCAGCCAGCCTGGAAGTGCTATGATGCAGGCCAGCCTGGAAGTGCTATAAATCAGGCCAGCTTGGAAGTGCTATGAAGCTGGAAGCTTGGAAGAGCTATGGAGCAGGCCAGATTGGAAGTGCTATGAAGCAGGCCAGCCTGTAAGTGCTATGAAGCAAGCCAGCTTGGAAGTGCTATGAAGCAGGTCAGCTTGGAAGTGCTATGAAGCAGGCAGCTTGGAAGTGCTATGAAGCAGGCCAACTTGGAAGTGCTTCAAAGCAGGCCGGCTTGAAGTACTATGAAGCAGGAAGCTCGGAAGCACTATGAAGCAGGCCAGCTTGGAAGCGCTATGAAGCAGGCCAGCTTGGAAGTGCTATGAAGCAGGCAGCTTTTAAGTGCTATGAAGCAGGCCAACTTGGAAGTGCTATGAAGCAGGCCAGCTTGGAAGTGCTATTAAGTAGGCCAGATTGGAAGTGCTATTAAGCAGGCCAGCCTGGAAGTGCTATGAAGCAGGCAGCTTGGAAGTGCTACTAAGCAGGCCAGTTTGGAAGTGCTATGAAGCAGGCCAGCTTTGAAGTGCTATGAACCAGGTAGCTTGGAAGCGCTATGAAGCAGGCCCGCTTGCAAGCGCTATGAAACAGGTAGCTTGGAAGAACTCTGAAGCAGACAGCTTGGAAGTGCTATGAAGCAGGCAGCTTGCAAGTGCTGTGAAGCAGGTCAACTTGGACGTGCTGTGAAACAGCCAGCCCGGAAGTGCTATGAAGCAGGCCAGCTTGGAAGTGCTTCAAAGCAGGCCGGCTTGAAGTGCTATGAAGCAGACCGCTTGGAAGTGCTATGAAGCAGGAAGCTTGGAAGTGCTATGAAGCAGGAAGCTTGGAAGTGCTATGAAGCAGGTAGCTTGGAAGCGCTATGAAGCAGTCCCGATTGCAAGCACTATGAAGCAGGTAGCTTGGAAGTGCTATGAAGCAGAAAGCTTGGAAATGCTATGAAGCAGGAAGCTTCGAAGAGCCATGATGCAGGCCGGCATGGAAGCGCTATGAAGCAGTCCAGCTTGGAAGCGCTATGAAGCAGGCCAGCTTGGAAGTGCTATGAAGCAGGCAGCTTGGAAGTGCTATGAAGCAGTCCAGCCTGGAAGTGCTATAAAGCAGGCCGGCTTGAAGTGCTATGAAGCAGGCCAGCTTGCAAGTGCTATGAAGCAGGCAGCTTAGAAGTGCTATGGAGCAGGTCAACTTGGAAGTACGATGAAGCAGGCCAGCTTGGAAGTGCTATGAAACAGGCAGCTTGGAGGTGCTATGAAGCAGGCCAGTTTGGAAGTGCTATAAAGCAGACCAGCTTGGAAGTGCTATGAAGCAGGCAGCTTGGAAGTGCTATGAAGCAGGTCAACTTGAACGTGCTATGAAGCAGCCAGCCTGGAAGTGCTATGAAACAGGCCTGCTTAGAAGTGCTATGAAGCAGGCCAGCCTCGAAGTGATGTGAAGCGGCCCAGCTTGGAAGTGCTATGAAGCAGGCCAGCTTGGAAGTGCTGTGAACCAGGTAGCTTGAAAGCGTTATGAAGCAGGCCCGCTTGCAATCGCTAAGAAGCAGGCAGCTTGGAAATGCTATGAAGCAGGAAGCTTGGAAGTGCTATGAAGCAGGTCAAATTGAACGTGCTATGAAGCAGCCAGCCTGGAAGTGCTATGAAGCAGGCCCGCTTGGAAGTGCTATGAAGCAGGCCAGCCTCGAAGTGATGTGAAGCGGCCCAGCTTGGAAGTGCTATGAAGCAGGCCAGCTTGGAAGTGCTGTGAACCAGGTAGCTTGGAAGCGTTATGAAGCAGGCCCACTTGCAAGCACTATGAAGCAGGCCTGATTGCAAGCGTTATGAAGCAGGAAGCTTGGAAGTGCTATGAAGCAGGAAGCTTGGAAGTGCTATGAAGCAGGCCAGCTTGGAAGCGCTATGAAGCAGTAAGCTTGGAAGCGCTATGAAGCAGGCCAGCTTGCAAGTGTTATGAAGCAGGCCAGCTTGGAAGTGCTATGAAGCAGGCAGCTTGGAAGTGCTATGAAGCATGTCAGCTTGGAAGTGCTATGAAGCAGGCAGCTTGGAAGTGCTATGAAGCTGGCCAGCTTGGAAGTGCTATGCAGCAGGCCAGCTTGGAAGTGCTATGAAGCCGGCCGCTTGAAAGTGCTATGAAGCCGGCCGCTTGAAAGTGCTATGAAGCAGGTAGCTTAGAAGTGCTATGGAGCTGGTCAGCTTGGAAGTGCTATGAAGCAGGCAGCTTCGAGCTGCTATGAAGCAGGCCAGTTTGGAAGTGCTATAAAGCAGACCAGCTTGTTAGTGCTATGAAGCAGTCAGCTTGGAAGTGCTATGAAGCAGGTCAGCTTGGACGTGCTATGAAGCAGCCATCCTGGAAGTGCTATGAAGCAGGCCAGCTTGGAAGTGCTATGAAGCAGGCCAGCCTGGGAGTGCTGTGAAGCAGGCCAGCTTGGAAGTGCTATGAATCAGACCAGCTTGGACATGCTATGAAGCAGGCAGCTTGGTAGTGCTATTAAGCAGGCCAGCTTGGAAGTGCCATGAAGCAGGCCATGAATCAGGCCAGCTTGGAAGTGCCATGCAGCAGGCCAGCCTGGGAGTGCTGTGAAGCAGGCCAGCTTGGAAGTGCTACGAAGCAGACAAGCTTGGACATGCTATGAAGCAGGCAGCTTGGTAGTGCTATTAAGGGGGCCCGCTTGGAAGTGCTATGAAGCAGGCCAGCTTGGACGTGCTATGAAGCAGGCCGCTTGAAAGTGCTATGAAGCAGGCCAGTTGGAAGTGCTATGAACCAGGTAGCTTGAAAGCGCTATGAAGCAGGCTGGCTTGCAAGCGCAATGAAGCAGGTAGCTTGGAAGTGCTATGAAGCAGGAAGCTTGGAAGTGCTATGAAGCAGGTAGCTTGGAAGCGCTATGAAGCAGTCCCGATTGCAAGCGCTATGAAGCAGGTAGCTTGGAAGTGCTATGAAGCAGGAAGCTTGGAAATGCTATGAAGCAGGAAGCTTCGAAGCGCCATGATGCAGGCCGGCATGGAAGCGCTAGGAAGCAGGAAGCTTGGAAGCACTATGAAGCAGTCCAGCTTGGAAGCGCTATGAAGCTGGCCAGCTTGGAAGTGCTATGAAGCAGGCAGCTTGGAAGTGCTATGAAGCAGGCCAACTTGGAAGTGCTTCAAAGCAGGCCGGCTTGAAGTGCTATGAAGCAGACTGCTTGGAAGTTCTATGAAGCAGGAAGCTTGGAAGTGCTATGAAGCAGGAAGCTTGGAAGCGCTATGATGCAGGCTGGCTTGGAAGTGCTATGAAGCAGGAAGCTCGGAAGCGCTATGAAGCAGGCCAGCTTGGAAGCGTTATGAAGCAGGCCAGCTTGGAAGTGCTATGAAGCAGGCAGCTTGGAAGTGCTATGAAGCAGGCCAACTTGGAAGTGCTATGAAGCAGGCCAGCTTGGAAGTGCTTTTATGTAGGCCAGATTGGAAGTGCTATTAAGCAGGCCAGCTTGGAAGTGCTATGAAGCAGGCAGCTTGGAAGTGCTACTAAGCAGGCCAGTTTGGAAGTGCTATGAAGCAGGCCAGCTTGGAAGTGCTATGAACCAGGTAGCTTGGAAGCGCTATGAAGCAGGCCCGCTTGCAAGCGCTATGAAACAGGTAGCTTGGAAGCACTCTGAAGCAGACAGCTTGGAAGTGCTATGAAGCAGGCAACTTGGAAGTGCTTTGAAGCAGGTCAACTTGGACGTGCTGTGAAACAGCCAGCCTGGAAGTGCTATGAAGCAGGCCGGCTTGGAAATGCTATGAAGCAGACCAGCCTGGAAGTGCTGTGATGCAGGCCAGCTTGGAAGTGCTATGAAGCAGGCCAGCTTGGAAGTGCTGTGAACCAGGTAGCTTGAAAGCGTTATGAAGCAGGCCCGCTTGCAATCGCTAAGAAGCAGGCAGCTTGGAAATGCTATGAAGCAGGAAGCTTGGAAGTGCTATGAAGCAGGTCAAATTGAACGTGCTATGAAGCAGCCAGCCTGGAAGTGCTATGAAGCAGGCCCGCTTGGAAATGCTATGAAGCAGGCCAGCCTCGAAGTGATGTGAAGCAGCCCAGCTTGGAAGTGCTATGAAGCAGGCCAGCTTGGAAGTGCTGTGAACCAGGTAGCTTGGAAGCGTTATGAAGCAGGCCCACTTGCAAGCACTATGAAGCAGGCCTGATTGCAAGCGTTATGAAGCAGGAAGCTTGGAAGTGCTATGAAGCAGGAAGCTTGGAAGTGCTATGAAGCAGGCCAGCTTGGAAGCGCTATGAAGCAGTAAGCTTGGAAGCGCTATGAAGCAGGCCAGCTTGCAAGTGCTATGAAGCAGGCCAGCTTGGAAGTGCTATGAAGCAGGCAGCTTGGAAGTGCTATGAAGCATGTCAGCTTGGAAGTGCTATGAAGCAGGCAGCTTGGAAGTGCTATGAAGCTGGCCAGCTTGGAAGTGCTATGCAGCAGGCCAGCTTGGAAGTGCTATGAAGCCGGCCGCTTGAAAGTGCTATGAAGCCGGCCGCTTGAAAGTGCTATGAAGCAGGTAGCTTAGAAGTGCTATGGAGCTGGTCAGCTTGGAAGTGCTATGAAGCAGGCAGCTTCGAGCTGCTATGAAGCAGGCCAGTTTGGAAGTGCTATAAAGCAGACCAGCTTGTTAGTGCTATGAAGCAGTCAGCTTGGAAGTGCTATGAAGCAGGTCAGCTTGGACGTGCTATGAAGCAGCCATCCTGGAAGTGCTATGAAGCAGGCCAGCTTGGAAGTGCTATGAAGCAGGCCAGCCTGGGAGTGCTGTGAAGCAGGCCAGCTTGGAAGTGCTATGAATCAGACCAGCTTGGACATGCTATGAAGCAGGCAGCTTGGTAGTGCTATTAAGCAGGCCAGCTTGGAAGTGCCATGAAGCAGGCCATGAATCAGGCCAGCTTGGAAGTGCCATGCAGCAGGCCAGCCTGGGAGTGCTGTGAAGCAGGTTAGCTTGGAAGTGCTATTAAGGGGGGCCGCTTGGAAGTGCTATGAAGCAGGCCAGCTTGGACGTGCTATGAAGCAGGCCGCTTGAAAGTGCTATGAAGCAGGCCAGTTGGAAGTGCTATGAACCAGGTAGCTTGAAAGCGCTATGAAGCAGGCTGGCTTGCAAGCGCAATGAAGCAGGTAGCTTGGAAGTGCTATGAAGCAGGAAGCTTGGAAGTGCTATGAAGCAGGTAGCTTGGAAGCGCTATGAAGCAGTCCCGATTGCAAGCGCTATGAAGCAGGTAGCTTGGAAGTGCTATGAAGCAGGAAGCTTGGAAATGCTATGAAGCAGGAAGCTTGGAAGCGCCATGATGCAGGCCGGCATGGAAGCGCTAGGAAGCAGGAAGCTTGGAAGCACTATGAAGCAGTCCAGCTTGGAAGCGCTATGAAGCTGGCCAGCTTGGAAGTGCTATGAAGCAGGCAGCTTGGAAGTGCTATGAAGCAGGCCAACTTGGAAGTGCTTCAAAGCAGGCCGGCTTGAAGTGCTATGAAGCAGATTACTTGGAAGTTCTATGAAGCAGGAAGCTTGGAAGTGCTATGAAGCAGGAAGCTTGGAAGCGCTATGATGCAGGCTGGCTTGGAAGTGCTATGAAGCAGGAAGCTCGGAAGCGCTATGAAGCAGGCCAGCTTGGAAGCGTTATGAAGCAGGCCAGCTTGGAAGTGCTATGAAGCAGGCAGCTTGGAAGTGCTATGAAGCAGGCCAACTTGGAAGTGCTATGAAGCAGGCCAGCTTGGAAGTGCTATTATGTAGGCCAGATTGGAAGTGCTATTAAGCAGGCCAGCTTGGAAGTGCTATGAAGCAGGCAGCTTGGAAGTGCTACTAAGCAGGCCAGTTTGGAAGTGCTATGAAGCAGGCCAGCTTGGAAGTGCTATGAACCAGGTAGCTTGGAAGCGCTATGAAGCAGGCCCGCTTGCAAGCGCTATGAAACAGGTTGCTTGGAAGCACTCTGAAGCAGACAGCTTGGAAGTGCTATGAAGCAGGCAGCTTGGAAGTGCTTTGAAGCAGGTCAACTTGGACGTGCTGTGAAACAGCCAGCCTGGAAGTGCTATGAAGCAGGCCGGCTTGGAAATGCTATGAAGCAGACCAGCCTGGAAGTGCTGTGATGCAGGCCAGCTTGGAAGTGCTATGAAGCAGACCAGCTTGGAAGTGCTATGAAGCAGGAAGCTTAGAAGTGCTATGAAGCAGCCAGCCTGGAAGTGCTATGATGCAGGCCGGCCTGGAAGTGCTATAAATCAGGCCAGCTTGGAAGTGCTATGAAGCTGGAAGCTTGGAAGAGCTATGGAGCAGGCCAGCTTGGAAGTGCTATGAAGCAGGCCAGTTTGGAAGTGCTATGAAGCAAGCCAGCTTGGAAGTGCTATGAAGCAGGTCATCTTGGAAGTGCTATGAAGCAGGCAGCTCAGAAGTGCTATGAAGCAGGACAACTTGGAAGTGCTTCAAAGCAGGCCGGCTTGAAGTGCTATGAAGCAGGAAGCTTGGAAGTGATATGAAGCAGGAAGCTTGGAAGTGCTATGAAGCAGGAAGCTTGGAAGCGATATGAATCAGGCCGGCTTGGAAGCGCTATGAAGCAGGCCAGCTTGGAACCGCTATGAAGCAGGCCAGCTTGGAAGTGCTATGAAGCAGGCAGCTTGGAAGTGCTATGAAGCAGGCCATCTTGGAAGTGCTATGAAGCAGGCCAGCTTGGAAGTGCTATTAAGTAGGCCAGATTAGAAGTGCTATTAAGCAGGCCAGCTTGGAAGTGCTATGAAGCAGGCAGCTTGGAAGTGCTACTAAGCAGGCCAGTTTGGAAGTGCTATGAAACAGGTAGATTGGAAGCGCTATGAAGCAGGCCCGCTTGCAAGCGCTATGAAACAGGTAGCTTGGAAGAACTCTGAAGCAGACAGCTTGGAAGTGCTATTAAGCAGGCAGCTTGGAAGTGCTTTGAAGCAGGTCAACTTGGACGTGCTGTGAAACAGCCAGCCTGGAAGTGCTATGAAGCAGGCCAGCTTGGAAGTGCTTCAAAGCAGTCCGGCTTGAAGTGCTATGAAGCAGACCGCTTGGAAGTGCTATGAAGCAGGAAGCTTGGAAGCGTTATGAAGCAGGCCGGCTTGGAAGCGCTATGAAGCAGGCCCGCTTGCAAGCGCTATGAAACAGGTAGCTTGGAAGAACTCTGAAGCAGACAGCTTGGAAGTGCTATTAAGCAGGCAGCTTGGAAGTGCTTTGAAGCAGGTCAACTTGGACGTGCTGTGAAACAGCCAGCCTGGAAGTGCTATGAAGCAGGCCAGCTTGGAAGTGCTTCAAAGCAGACCGGTTTGAAGTGCTATGAAGCAGACCGCTTGGAAGTGCTATGAAGCAGGAAGCTTGGAAGTGCTATGAAGCAGGAAGCTTGGAAGTGCTATGAAGCAGGAAGCTTGGAAGCACTATGAAGCAGTCCAGCTTGGAAGCGCTATGAAGCAGGCCAGCTTCGAAGTGCTATGAAGCAGGCAGCTTGGAAGTGCTATGAAGCAGGTCAACTTGGAAGTGCTTCAAAGCAGGCCGGCTTGAAGTGCTATGAAGCAGACCGCTTGGAAGTGCTATGAAGCAGGAAGCTTGGAAGTGCTATGAAGCAGGAAGCTTGGAAGCGCTATGAAGCAGGCTGGCTTGGAAGTGCTATGAAGCAGGAAGCTCGGAAGCGCTATGAAGCAGGCCAGCTTGGAAGCGCTATGAAGCAGGCCAGCTTGGAAGTCCTATGAAGCGGGCAGCTTGGAAGTGCTATGAAGCAGGCCAACTTGGAAGTGCTATGAAGGAGGCCAGCTTGGAAGTGCTATTAAGTAGGCCAGATTGGAAGTGCTATTAAGCAGGCCAGCTTGGAAGTGCTATGAAGCAGGCAGCTTGGAAGTGCTATGAACCAGGTAGCTTGGAAGCGCTATGAAGCAGGCCCGCTTGCAAGCGCTATGAAACAGGTAGCTGGGAAGAACTCTGAAGCAGACAGCTTGGAAGTGCTATGAAGCAGGCAGCTCGGAAGTGCTTTGAAGCAGGTCAACTTGGACGTGCTGTGAAACAGCCAGCCTGGAAGTGCTATGAAGCAGGCCAGCTTGGAAATGCTATGAAGCAGACTAGCCTGGAAGTGCTGTGATGCAGGCCAGCTTGGAAGTGCTATGAAGCAGACCAGCTTGGAAGTGCTATGAAGCAGGAAGCTTAGAAGTGCTATGAAGCAGCAGGCCTGGAAGTGATATGATGCAGGCCAGCCTGGAAGTGCTATAAATCAGGCCAGCTTGGAAGTGCTATGAAGCTGGAAGCTTGGAAGAGCTATGGAGCAGGCTAGCTTGGAAGTGCTATGAAGCAGGCCAGCCTGGAAGTGCTATGAAGCAAGCCAGCTTGGAAGTGCTATGAAGCAGGTCAGCTTGGAAGTGCTAAAAAGCAGGCAGCTTGGAAGTGCTATGAAGCAGGCCAACTTTGAAGTGCTTCAAAGCAGGCCGGCTTGAAGTGCTATGAAGCAGACCGCTTGGAAGTGCTATGAAGCAGGAAGCTTGGAAGTGCTATGAAGCAGGAAGCTTGGAAGCGCTATGAAGCAGGCCGGCTTGGAAGCGCTATGAATCAGGAAGCTCGGAAGCGCCATGAAGCAGGCCAGCTTGGAAGCGCTATGAAGCAGGCCAGCTTGGAAGTGCTATGAAGCAGGCAGCTTGGAAGTGCTATGAAGCAGGCTAGCTTGGTAGTGCTATTAAGTAGGCCAGATTGGAAGTGCTATTAAGCAGGCCAGCTTGGAAGTGCTATGAAGCAGGCAGCTTGGAAGTGCTACTAAGCAGGCCAGTTTGGAAGTGCTATGAAGCAGGCCAGCTTGGAAGTGCTATGAACCAGGTAGCTTGGAAGCGCTATGAAGCAGGCCCGCTTGCAAGCGCTATGAAACAGGTAGCTTGGAAGAACTCTGAAGCAGACAGCTTGGAAGTGCTATGAAGCAGGCAGCTTGGAAGTGCTTTGAAGCAGGTCAACTTGGACGTGCTGTGAAACAGCCAGCCTGGAAGTGCTATGAAGCAGGCCAGCTTGGAAATGCTATGAAGCAGACCAGCCTGGAAGTGCTGTGATGCAGGCCAGCTTGGAAGTGCTATAAAGCAGACCAGCTTGGAAGTGCTATGAAGCAGGAAGCTTAGAAGTGCTATGAAGCAGCCAGCCTGGAAGTGCTATAAATCAGGCCAACTTGGAAGTGCTATGAAGCTGGCAGTTTGGAAGAGCTATGGAGCAGGCCAGCTTGGAAGTGCTATGAAGCAGGCCAGCCTGGAAGTGCTATGAAGCAAGCCAGCTTGGAAGTGCTATGAAGCAGGTCAGCTTGGGTGTGCTATGAAGCAGCCAGCCTGGACGTGCTATGAAGCACGCCAGCTTGGAAGTGCTATGAAGCAGGTCAGCTTGGCCGTGCTATGAAGCAGGCCAGCCTGGACGTGTTATGAAGCAGGCAGCTTGGAAGTGAAGTGAAGCAGGCCAGCCTGGAAGTGCTATGAAGCAGGCCAGTTTGGAAGTGCTATGAATCAGCCAGTTTGGAAGTGCTATGAAGCAGGCCAGCTTGGAAGTGCTATGAACCAGGTAGATTGGAAGCGCTATGAAGCAGGCCTGCTTGCAAGCGCTATGAAACAGGTAGCTTGGAAGAACTCTGAAGCAGACAGCTTGGAAGTGCTATGAAGCAGGCAGCTTGGAAGTGCTTTGAAGCAGGTCAACTTGGACGTGCTGTGAAACAGCCAGCCTGGAAGTGCTAGGAAGCAGGCCAGCTTGGAAGTGCTTCAAAGCAGGCCGGCTTGAAGTGCTATGAAGCAGACCGCTTGGAAGTGCTATGAAGCAGGAAGCTTGGAAGTGCTATGAAGCAGGAAGCTTTGAAGCGCCATGATGCAGGCCGGCATGGAGCGCTATGAAGCAGGAAGCTTGGAAGCACTATGAAGCAGTCCAGCTTGGAAGCGCTATGAAGCAGGCCAGCTTCGAAGTGCTATGAAGCAGGCAGCTTGGAAGTGCTATGAAGCAGGTCAACTTGGAAGTGCTTCAAAGCAGGCCGGCTTGAAGTGCTATGAAGCAGACCGCTTGGAAGTGCTATGAAGCAGGAAGCTTGGAAGTGCTATGAAGCAGGCAGCTTGGAAGTGCTATGAAGCATGTCAGCTTGGAAGTGCTATGAAGCAGGCAGCTTGGAAGTGCTATGAAGCAGGCCAGCTTGGAAGTGCTATGAAGCAGGCCAGCTTGGAATTGCTATGAAGCCGGCCGCTTGAAAGTGCTATGAAGCCGGCCGCTTGAAAGTGCTATGAAGCGGGCCAGCTTGCAAGTGCTATGAAGCAGGTAGCTTAGAAGTGCTATGAAGCAGGCAGCTTGGAGCTGCTATGAAGCAGGCCAGCTTGGAAGTGCTATAAAGCAGACCAGCTTGGAAGTGCAATGAAGCAGTCAGCTTGGAAGTGCTATGAAGCAGGTCAGCTTGGACGTGCTATGAAGCAGCCATCCTGGAAGTGCTATGAAGCAGGCCAGCTTGGAAGTGCTATGAAGCAGGCCAGCCTGGGAGTGCTGTGAAGCAGGCCAGCTTGGAAGTGCTATGAATCAGACCAGCTTGGACATGCTATGAAGCAGGCAGCTTGGTAGTGCTATTAAGCAGGCCAGCTTGGAAGTGCCATGAAGAAGGCTATGAATCAGGCCAGCTTGGAAGTGCCATGCAGCATGCCAGCCTGGGAGTGCTGTGAAGCATGCCAGCTTGGAAGTGCTACGAAGCAGACAAGTTGGACATGCTATGAAGCAGGCAGCTTGGTAGTGCTATTAAGCAGGCCCGCTTGGAAGTGCTATGAAGCAGGCCAGCTTGGACGTGCTATGAAGCAGGCTGCTTGAAAGTGCTATGAAGCAGGCCAGTTGGAAGTGCTATGAACCAGGTAGCTTGAAAGCGCTATGAAGCAGGCCGGCTTGCAAGCGCAATGAAGCAGGTAGCTTGGAAGTGCTATGAAGCAGGAAGCTTGGAAGTGCTATGAAGCAGGTAGCTTGGAAGCGCTATGAAGCAGTCCCGATTGCAAGCGCTATGAAGCAGGTAGCTTGGAAGTGCTATGAAGCAGGAAGCTTGGAAATGCTATGAAGCAGGAAACTTCGAAGTGCCATGATGCAAGCTGGCATGGAAGCGCTATGAAGCAGGAAGCTTGGAAGCTCTATGAAGCAGTCCAGCTTGGAAGCGCTATGAAGCAGGCCAGCTTGGAAGTGCTATGAAGCAGGCAGCTTGGAAGTGCTATGAAGCAGGCCAACTTGGAAGTGCTTCAAAGCAGGCCGGCTTGAAGTGCTATGAAGCAGACCGCTTGGAAGTGCTATGAAGCAGGAAGCTTGGAAGCGCTATGAAGCAGGCTGGCTTGGAAGTGCAATGAAGCAGGAAGCTCGGAAGCGCTATGAAGCAGGCCAGCTTGGAAGCGTTATGAAGCAGGCCAGCTTGGAAGTGCTATGAAGCAGGCAGCTTGGAAGTGCTATGAAGCAGGCCAACTTGGAAGTGCTATGAAGCAGGCCAGCTTGGGAGTGCTATTAAGTAGGCCAGATTGGAAGTGCTATTAAGCAGGCCAGTTTGGAAGAGCTATGAGGCAGGCAGCTTGGAAGTGCTACTAAGCAGGCCAGTTTGGAAGTGCTATGAAGCAGGCCAGCTTGGAAGTGCTATGAACCAGGTAGCTTGGAAGCGCTATGAAGCATGCCCGCTTGCAAGCGCTATGAAACAGGTAGCTTGGAAGAACTCTGAAGCAGACAGCTTGGAAGTGCTATGAAGAAGGCAGCTTGGAAGTGCTTTGAAGCAGGTCAACTTGGACGAGCTGTGAAACAGCCAGCCTGGAAGTGCTATGAAGCAGGCCAGCTTGGAAATACTATGAAGCAGACCAGACTGAAAGTGCTGTGATGCAGGCCAGCTTGGAAGTGCTATGAAGCAGACCAGCTCTGAAGTGCTATGAAGCAGGAAGCTTAGAAGTGCTATGAAGCAGCCAGCCTGGAAGTGCTATGATGCAGGCCAGCCTGGAAGTGCTATAAATCAGGCCAGCTTGGAAGTGCTATGAAGCTGGAAGCTTGGACGAGCTATGGAGCAGGCCAGCTTGGAAGTGCTATGAAGCAGGCCAGCCTGGAAGTGCTATGAAGCAAGCCAGCTTGGAAGTGCTATGAAGCAGGTCAGCTTGGAAGTGCTATGAAGCAGGCAGCTTGGAAGTGCTATGAAGCAGGCCAACTTGGAAGTGCTTCAAAGCAGGCCGGCTTGAAGTGCTATGAAGCAGACCGCTTGGAAGTGCTATGAAGCAGGAAGCTTGGAAGTGCTATGAAGCAGGAAACTTGGAAGCGCTATGAAGCAGGCCGGCTTGGAAGCGCTATGAAGCAGGAAGCTCGGAAGCGCTATGAAGCAGGCCAGCTTGGAAGCGCTATGAAGCAGGCCAGCTTGGAAGTGCTATGAAGCAGGCAGCTTTTAAGTGCTATGAAGCAGGCCAACTTGGAAGTGCTATGAAGCAGGCCAGCTTGGAAGTGCTATTAAGTAGGCCAGATTGGAAGTGCTATTAAGCAGGCCAGCTTGGAAGTGCTATGAAGCAGGCAGCTTGGAAGTGCTACTAAGCAGGCCAGTTTGGAAGTGCTATGAAGCAGGCCAGCTTCGAAGTGCTATGAACCAGGTAGCTTGGAAGCGCTATGAAGCAGGCCCGCTTGCAAGCGCTATGAAACAGGTAGCTTGGAAGAACTCTGAAGCAGACAGCTTGGAAGTGCTATGAAGCAGGCAGCTTGGAAGTGCTGTGAAGCAGGTCAACTTGGACGTGCTGTGAAACAGCCAGCCCGGAAGTGCTATGAAGCAGGCCAGCTTGGAAGTGCTTCAAAGCAGGCCGGCTTGAAGTGCTATGAAGCAGACCGCTTGGAAGTGCTATGAAGCAGGAAGCTTGGAAATGTTATGAAGCAGGAAGCTTGGAAGTGCTATGAAGCAGGTAGCTTGGAAGCGCTATGAAGCAGTCCCGATTGCAAGCACTATGAAGCAGGTAGCTTGGAAGTGCTATGAAGCAGGAAGCTTGGAAATGCTATGAAGCAGGAAGCTTCGAAGAGCCATGATGCAGGCCGGCATGGAAACGCTATGAAGCAGGAAGCTTGGAAGCACTATGAAGCAGTCCAGCTTGGAAGCGCTATGAAGCAGGCCAGCTTGGAAGTGCTATGAAGCAGGCAGCTTGGAAGTGCTATGAAGCAGTCCAGCCTGGAAGTGCTATAAAGCAGGCCGGCTTGAAGTGCTATGAAGCAGGCCAGCTTGCAAGTGCTATGAAGCAGGCAGCTTAGAAGTGCTATGGAGCAGGTCAGCTTGGAAGTACGATGAAGCAGGCCAGCTTGGAAGTGCTATGAAACAGGCAGCTTGGAGGTGCTATGAAGCAGGCCAGTTTGGAAGTGCTATAAAGCAGACCAGCTTGGAAGTGCTATGAAGCAGGCAGCTTGGAAGTGCTATGAAGCAGGTCAACTTGAACGTGCTATGAAGCAGCCAGCCTGGAAGTGCTATGAAACAGGCCTGCTTGGAAGTGCTATGAAGCAGGCCAGCCTCGAAGTGATGTGAAGCGGCCCAGCTTGGAAGTGCTATGAAGCAGGCCAGCTTGGAAGTGCTGTGAACCAGGTAGCTTGAAAGCGTTATGAAGCAGACCCGGTTGCAATCGCTAAGAAGCAGGCAGCTTGGAAATGCTATGAAGCAGGAAGCTTGGAAGTTCTATGAAGCAGGTCAAATTGAACGTGCTATGAAGCAGCCAGCCTGGAAGTGCTATGAAGCAGGCGCGCTTGGAAGTGCTATGAAGCAGGCCAGCCTCGAAGTGATGTGAAGCGGCCCAGCTTGGAAGTACTATGAAGCAGGCCAGCTTGGAAGTGCTGTGAACCAGGTAGCTTGGAAGCGTTATGAAGCAGGCCCACTTGCAAGCACTATGAAGCAGGCCTGATTGCAAGCGTTAAGAAGCAGGAAGCTTGGAAGTGCTATGAAGCAGGAAGCTTGGAAGTGCTATGAAGCAGGCCAGCTTGGAAGCGCTATGAAGCAGTAAGCTTGGAAGCGCTATGAAGCAGGCCAGCTTGCAAGTGCTATGAAGCAGGCCAGCTTGGAAGTGCTATGAAGCAGGCAGCTTGGAAGTGCTATGAAGCATGTCAGCTTGGAAGTGCTAAGAAGCAGGCAGCTTGGAAGTGCTATGAAGCTGGCCAGCTTGGAAGTGCTATGCAGCAGGCCAGCTTGGAAGTGCTATGAAGCCGGCCGCTTGAAAGTGCTATGAAGCAGTAGCTTAGAAGTGCTATGGAGCTGGTCAGCTTGGAAGTGCTATGAAGCAGGCAGCTTCGAGCTGCTATGAAGCAGGCCAGTTTGGAAGTGCTATAAAGCAGACCAGCTTGTTAGTGCTATGAAGCAGTCAGCTTGGAAGTGCTATGAAGCAGGTCAGCTTGGACGTGCTATGAAGCAGCCATCCTGGAAGTGCTATGAAGCAGGCCAGCTTGGAAGTGCTATGAAGCAGGCCAGCCTGGGAGTGCTGTGAAGCAGGCCAGCTTGGAAGTGCTATGAATCAGACCAGCTTGGACATGCTATGAAGCAGGCAGCTTGGTAGTGCTATTAAGCAGGCCAGCTTGGAAGTGCCATGAAGCAGGCCATGAATCAGGCCAGCTTGGAAGTGCCATGCAGCAGGCCAGCCTGGGAGTGCTGTGAAGCAGGCCAGCTTGGAAGTGCTACGAAGCAGACAAGCTTGGACATGCTATGAAGCAGGCAGCTTGGTAGTGCTATTAAGCAGGCCCGCTTGGAAGTGCTATGAAGCAGGCCAGCTTGGACGTGCTATGAAGCAGGCCGCTTGAAAGTGCTATGAAGCAGGCCAGTTGGAAGTGCTATGAACCAGGTAGCTTGAAAGCGCTATGAAGCAGGCTGGCTTGCAAGCGCAATGAAGCAGGTAGCTTGGAAGTGCTATGAAGCAGGAAGCTTGGAAGTGCTATGAAGCAGGTAGCTTGGAAGCGCTATGAAGCAGTCCCGATTGCAAGCGCTATGAAGCAGGTAGCTTGGAAGTGCTATGAAGCAGGAAGCTTCGAAGCGCCATGATGCAGGCCGGCATGGAAGCGCTAGGAAGCAGGAAGCTTGGAAGCACTATGAAGCAGTCCAGCTTGGAAGCGCTATGAAGCTGGCCAGCTTGGAAGTGCTATGAAGCAGGCAGCTTGGAAGTGCTATGAAGCAGGCCAACTTGGAAGTGCTTCAAAGCAGGCCGGCTTGAAGTGCTATGAAGCAGACTGCTTGGAAGTGCTATGAAGCAGGAAGCTTGGAAGTGCTATGAAGCAGGAAGCTTGGAAGCGCTATGATGCAGGCTGGCTTGGAAGTGCTATGAAGCAGGAAGCTCGGAAGCGCTATGAAGCAGGCCAGCTTGGAAGCGTTATGAAGCAGGCCAGCTTGGAAGTGCTATGAAGCAGGCAGCTTGGAAGTGCTATGAAGCAGGCCAACTTGGAAGTGCTATGAAGCAGGCCAGCTTGGAAGTGCTATTATGTAGGCCAGATTGGAAGTGCTATTAAGCAGGCCAGCTTGGAAGTGCTATGAAGCAGGCAGCTTGGAAGTGCTACTAAGCAGGCCAGTTTGGAAGTGCTATGAAGCAGGCCAGCTTGGAAGTGCTATGAACCAGGTAGCTTGGAAGCGCTATGAAGCAGGCCCGCTTGCAAGAGCTATGAAACAGGTAGCTTGGAAGCACTCTGAAGCAGACAGCTTGGAAGTGCTATGAAGCAGGCAGCTTGGAAGTGCTTTGAAGCAGGTCAACTTGGACGTGCTGTGAAACAGCCAGCCTGGAAGTGCTATGAAGCAGGCCGGCTTGGAAATGCTATGAAGCAGACCAGCCTGGAAGTGCTGTGATGCAGGCCAGCTTGGAAGTGCTATGAAGCAGGAAGCTTAGAAGTGCTATGAAGCAGCCAGCCTGGAAGTGCTATGATGCAGGCCAGCCTGGAAGTGCTATAAATCAGGCCAGCTTGGAAGTGCTATGAAGCTGGAAGCTTGGAAGAGCTATGGAGCAGGCCAGCTTGGAAGTGCTATGAAGCAGGCCAGCCTGGAAGTGCTATGAAGCAAGCCAGCTTGGAAGTGCTATGAAGCAGGTCAGCTTGGAAGTGCTATGAAGCAGCCAGCCTGGAAGTGCTATGAAGCAGGCCCGCTTGGAAATGCTATGAAGCAGGCCAGCCTCGAAGTGATGTGAAGCAGCCCAGCTTGGAAGTGCTATGAAGCAGGCCAGCTTGGAAGTGCTGTGAACCAGGTAGCTTGGAAGCGTTATGAAGCAGGCCCACTTGCAAGCACTATGAAGCAGGCCTGATTGCAAGCGTTATGAAGCAGGAAGCTTGGAAGTGCTATGAAGCAGGAAGCTTGGAAGTGCTATGAAGCAGGCCAGCTTGGAAGCGCTATGAAGCAGTAAGCTTGGAAGCGCTATGAAGCAGGCCAGCTTGCAAGTGCTATGAAGCAGGCCAGCTTGGAAGTGCTATGAAGCAGGCAGCTTGGAAGTGCTATGAAGCATGTCAGCTTGGAAGTGCTATGAAGCAGGCAGCTTGGAAGTGCTATGAAGCTGGCCAGCTTGGAAGTGCTATGCAGCAGGCCAGCTTGGAAGTGCTATGAAGCCGGCCGCTTGAAAGTGCTATGAAGCCGGCCGCTTGAAAGTGCTATGAAGCAGGTAGCTTAGAAGTGCTATGGAGCTGGTCAGCTTGGAAGTGCTATGAAGCAGGCAGCTTCGAGCTGCTATGAAGCAGGCCAGTTTGGAAGTGCTATAAAGCAGACCAGCTTGTTAGTGCTATGAAGCAGTCAGCTTGGAAGT
The DNA here is from genome assembly GCF_040938575.1 of Ambystoma mexicanum. Lineage (NCBI taxonomy): Eukaryota > Metazoa > Chordata > Amphibia > Caudata > Ambystomatidae > Ambystoma > Ambystoma mexicanum. Next base: position 355,956,637 of record NC_090936.1, read on the forward strand.
GCTATGAAGCAGGTCAGCTTGGACGTGCTATGAAGCAGCCATCCTGGAAGTGCTATGAAGCAGGCCAGCTTGGAAGTGCTATGAAGCAGGCCAGCCTGGGAGTGCTGTGAAGCAGGCCAGCTTGGAAGTGCTATGAATCAGACCAGCTTGGACATGCTATGAAGCAGGCAGCTTGGTAGTGCTATTAAGCAGGCCAGCTTGGAAGTGCCATGAAGCAGGCCATGAATCAGGCCAGCTTGGAAGTGCCATGCAGCAAGCCAGCCTGGGAGTGCTGTGAAGCAGGCCAGCTTGGAAGTGCTATTAAGGGGGGCCGCTTGGAAGTGCTATGAAGCAGGCCAGCTTGGACGTGCTATGAAGCAGGCCGCTTGAAAGTGCTATGAAGCAGGCCAGTTGGAAGTGCTATGAACCAGGTAGCTTGAAAGCGCTATGAAGCAGGCTGGCTTGCAAGCGCAATGAAGCAGGTAGCTTGGAAGTGCTATGAAGCAGGAAGCTTGGAAGTGCTATGAAGCAGGTAGCTTGGAAGCGCTATGAAGCAGTCCCGATTGCAAGCGCTATGAAGCAGGTAGCTTGGAAGTGCTATGAAGCAGGAAGCTTGGAAATGCTATGAAGCAGGAAGCTTCGAAGCGCCATGATGCAGGCCGGCATGGAAGCGCTAGGAAGCAGGAAGCTTGGAAGCACTATGAAGCAGTCCAGCTTGGAAGCGCTATGAAGCTGGCCAGCTTGGAAGTGCTATGAAGCAGGCAGCTTGGAAGTGCTATGAAGCAGGCCAACTTGGAAGTGCTTCAAAGCAGGCCGGCTTGAAGTGCTATGAAGCAGATTACTTGGAAGTTCTATGAAGCAGGAAGCTTGGAAGTGCTATGAAGCAGGAAGCTTGGAAGCGCTATGATGCAGGCTGGCTTGGAAGTGCTATGAAGCAGGAAGCTCGGAAGCGCTATGAAGCAGGCCAGCTTGGAAGCGTTATGAAGCAGGCCAGCTTGGAAGTGCTATGAAGCAGGCAGCTTGGAAGTGCTATGAAGCAGGCCAACTTGGAAGTGCTATGAAGCAGGCCAGCTTGGAAGTGCTATTATGTAGGCCAGATTGGAAGTGCTATTAAGCAGGCCAGCTTGGAAGTGCTATGAAGCAGGCAGCTTGGAAGTGCTACTAAGCAGGCCAGTTTGGAAGTGCTATGAAGCAGGTCAGCTTGGAAGTGCTATGAACCAGGTAGCTTGGAAGCGCTATGAAGCAGGCCCGCTTGCAAGCGCTATGAAACAGGTTGCTTGGAAGCACTCTGAAGCAGACAGCTTGGAAGTGCTATGAAGCAGGCAGCTTGGAAGTGCTTTGAAGCAGGTCAACTTGGACGTGCTGTGAAACAGCCAGCCTGGAAGTGCTATGAAGCAGGCCGGCTTGGAAATGCTATGAAGCAGACCAGCCTGGAAGTGCTGTGATGCAGGCCAGCTTGGAAGTGCTATGAAGCAGACCAGCTTGGAAGTGCTATGAAGCAGGAAGCTTAGAAGTGCTATGAAGCAGCCAGCCTGGAAGTGCTATGATGCAGGCCGGCCTGGAAGTGCTATAAATCAGGCCAGCTTGGAAGTGCTATGAAGCTGGAAGCTTGGAAGAGCTATGGAGCAGGCCAGCTTGGAAGTGCTATGAAGCAGGCCAGTTTGGAAGTGCTATGAAGCAAGCCAGCTTGGAAGTGCTATGAAGCAGGTCATCTTGGAAGTGCTATGAAGCAGGCAGCTCAGAAGTGCTATGAAGCAGGACAACTTGGAAGTGCTTCAAAGCAGGCCGGCTTGAAGTGCTATGAAGCAGGAAGCTTGGAAGTGATATGAAGCAGGAAGATTGGAAGTGCTATGAAGCAGGAAGCTTGGAAGCGATATGAATCAGGCCGGCTTGGAAGCGCTATGAAGCAGGCCAGCTTGGAACCGCTATGAAGCAGGCCAGCTTGGAAGTGCTATGAAGCAGGCAGCTTGGAAGTGCTATGAAGCAGGCCATCTTGGAAGTGCTATGAAGCAGGCCAGCTTGGAAGTGCTATTAAGTAGGCCAGATTAGAAGTGCTATTAGGCAGGCCAGCTTGGAAGTGCTATGAAGCAGGCAGCTTGGAAGTGCTACTAAGCAGGCCAGTTTGGAAGTGCTATGAAACAGGTAGATTGGAAGCGCTATGAAGCAGGCCCGCTTGCAAGCGCTATGAAACAGGTAGCTTGGAAGAACTCTGAAGCAGACAGCTTGGAAGTGCTATTAAGCAGGCAGCTTGGAAGTGCTTTGAAGCAGGTCAACTTGGACGTGCTGTGAAACAGCCAGCCTGGAAGTGCTATGAAGCAGGCCAGCTTGGAAGTGCTTCAAAGCAGGCCGGCTTGAAGTGCTATGAAGCAGACCGCTTGGAAGTGCTATGAAGCAGGAAGCTTGGAAGCGTTATGAAGCAGGCCGGCTTGGAAGCGCTATGAAGCAGGCCCGCTTGCAAGCGCTATGAAACAGGTAGCTTGGAAGAACTCTGAAGCAGACAGCTTGGAAGTGCTATTAAGCAGGCAGCTTGGAAGTGCTTTGAAGCAGGTCAACTTGGACGTGCTGTGAAACAGCCAGCCTGGAAGTGCTATGAAGCAGGCCAGCTTGGAAGTGCTTCAAAGCAGACCGGTTTGAAGTGCTATGAAGCAGACCGCTTGGAAGTGCTATGAAGCAGGAAGCTTGGAAGTGCTATGAAGCAGGAAGCTTGGAAGTGCTATGAAGCAGGAAGCTTGGAAGCACTATGAAGCAGTCCAGCTTGGAAGCGCTATGAAGCAGGCCAGCTTCGAAGTGCTATGAAGCAGGCAGCTTGGAAGTGCTATGAAGCAGGTCAACTTGGAAGTGCTTCAAAGCAGGCCGGCTTGAAGTGCTATGAAGCAGACCGCTTGGAAGTGCTATGAAGCAGGAAGCTTGGAAGTGCTATGAAGCAGGAAGCTTGGAAGCGCTATGAAGCAGGCTGGCTTGGAAGTGCTATGAAGCAGGAAGCTCGGAAGCGCTATGAAGCAGGCCAGCTTGGAAGCGCTATGAAGCAGGCCAGCTTGGAAGTCCTATGAAGCGGGCAGCTTGGAAGTGCTATGAAGCAGGCCAACTTGGAAGTGCTATGAAGGAGGCCAGCTTGGAAGTGCTATTAAGTAGGCCAGATTGGAAGTGCTATTAAGCAGGCCAGCTTGGAAGTGCTATGAAGCAGGCAGCTTGGAAGTGCTATGAACCAGGTAGCTTGGAAGCGCTATGAAGCAGGCCCGCTTGCAAGCGCTATGAAACAGGTAGCTGGGAAGAACTCTGAAGCAGACAGCTTGGAAGTGCTATGAAGCAGGCAGCTCGGAAGTGCTTTGAAGCAGGTCAACTTGGACGTGCTGTGAAACAGCCAGCCTGGAAGTGCTATGAAGCAGGCCAGCTTGGAAATGCTATGAAGCAGACTAGCCTGGAAGTGCTGTGATGCAGGCCAGCTTGGAAGTGCTATGAAGCAGACCAGCTTGGAAGTGCTATGAAGCAGGAAGCTTAGAAGTGCTATGAAGCAGCAGGCCTGGAAGTGATATGATGCAGGCCAGCCTGGAAGTGCTATAAATCAGGCCAGCTTGGAAGTGCTATGAAGCTGGAAGCTTGGAAGAGCTATGGAGCAGGCTAGCTTGGAAGTGCTATGAAGCAGGCCAGCCTGGAAGTGCTATGAAGCAAGCCAGCTTGGAAGTGCTATGAAGCAGGTCAGCTTGGAAGTGCTAAAAAGCAGGCAGCTTGGAAGTGCTATGAAGCAGGCCAACTTTGAAGTGCTTCAAAGCAGGCCGGCTTGAAGTGCTATGAAGCAGACCGCTTGGAAGTGCTATGAAGCAGGAAGCTTGGAAGTGCTATGAAGCAGGAAGCTTGGAAGCGCTATGAAGCAGGCCGGCTTGGAAGCGCTATGAAGCAGGAAGCTCGGAAGCGCCATGAAGCAGGCCAGCTTGGAATCGCTATGAAGCAGGCCAGCTTGGAAGTGCTATGAAGCAGGCAGCTTGGAAGTGCTATGAAGCAGGCTAGCTTGGTAGTGCTATTAAGTAGGCCAGATTGGAAGTGCTATTAAGCAGGCCAGCTTGGAAGTGCTATGAAGCAGGCAGCTTGGAAGTGCTACTAAGCAGGCCAGTTTGGAAGTGCTATGAAGCAGGCCAGCTTGGAAGTGCTATGAACCAGGTAGCTTGGAAGCGCTATGAAGCAGGCCCGCTTGCAAGCGCTATGAAACAGGTAGCTTGGAAGAACTCTGAAGCAGACAGCTTGGAAGTGCTATGAAGCAGGCAGCTTGGAAGTGCTTTGAAGCAGGTCAACTTGGACGTGCTGTGAAACAGCCAGCCTGGAAGTGCTGTGATGCAGGCCAGCTTGGAAGTGCTATAAAGCAGACCAGCTTGGAAGTGCTATGAAGCAGGAAGCTTAGAAGTGCTATGAAGCAGCCAGCCTGGAAGTGCTATAAATCAGGCCAACTTGGAAGTGCTATTAAGCTGGCAGTTTGGAAGAGCTATGGAGCAGGCCAGCTTGGAAGTGCTATGAAGCAGGCCAGCCTGGAAGTGCTATGAAGCAAGCAAGCTTGGAAGTGCTATGAAGCAGGTCAGCTTGGGTGTGCTATGAAGCAGCCAGCCTGGACGTGCTATGAAGCACGCCAGCTTGGAAGTGCTATGAAGCAGGTCAGCTTGGCCGTGCTATGAAGCAGGCCAGCCTGGACGTGTTATGAAGCAGGCAGCTTGGAAGTGAAGTGAAGCAGGCCAGCCTGGAAGTGCTATGAAGCAGGCCAGTTTGGAAGTGCTATGAATCAGCCAGTTTGGAAGTGCTATGAAGCAGGCCAGCTTGGAAGTGCTATGAACCAGGTAGATTGGAAGCGCTATGAAGCAGGCCCGCTTGCAAGCGCTATGAAACAGGTAGCTTGGAAGAACTCTGAAGCAGACAGCTTGGAAGTGCTATGAAGCAGGCAGCTTGGAAGTGCTTTGAAGCAGGTCAACTTGGACGTGCTGTGAAACAGCCAGCCTGGAAGTGCTAGGAAGCAGGCCAGCTTGGAAGTGCTTCAAAGCAGGCCGGCTTGAAGTGCTATGAAGCAGACCGCTTGGAAGTGCTATGAAGCAGGAAGCTTGGAAGTGCTATGAAGCAGGAAGCTTCGAAGCGCCATGATGCAGGCCGGCATGGAGCGCTATGAAGCAGGAAGCTTGGAAGCACTATGAAGCAGTCCAGCTTGGAAGCGCTATGAAGCAGGCCAGCTTCGAAGTGCTATGAAGCAGGCAGCTTGGAAGTGCTATGAAGCAGGTCAACTTGGAAGTGCTTCAAAGCAGGCCGGCTTGAAGTGCTATGAAGCAGACCGCTTGGAAGTGCTATGAAGCAGGAAGCTTGGAAGTGCTATGAAGCAGGCAGCTTGGAAGTGCTATGAAGCATGTCAGCTTGGAAGTGCTATGAAGCAGGCAGCTTGGAAGTGCTATGAAGCAGGCCAGCTTGGAAGTGCTATGAAGCAGGCCAGCTTGGAATTGCTATGAAGCCGGCCGCTTGAAAGTGCTATGAAGCCGGCCGCTTGAAAGTGCTATGAAGCGGGCCAGCTTGCAAGTGCTATGAAGCAGGTAGCTTAGAAGTGCTATGAAGCAGGCAGCTTGGAGCTGCTATGAAGCAGGCCAGTTTGGAAGTGCTATAAAGCAGACCAGCTTGGAAGTGCTATGAAGCAGTCAGCTTGGAAGTGCTATGAAGCAGGTCAGCTTGGACGTGCTATGAAGCAGCCATCCTGGAAGTGCTATGAAGCAGGCCAGCTTGGAAGTGCTATGAAGCAGGCCAGCCTGGGAGTGCTGTGAAGCAGGCCAGCTTGGAAATGCTATGAATCAGACCAGCTTGGACATGCTATGAAGCAGGCAGCTTGGTAGTGCTATTAAGCAGGCCAGCTTGGAAGTGCCATGAAGAAGGCCATGAATCAGGCCAGCTTGGAAGTGCCATGCAGCATGCCAGCCTGGGAGTGCTGTGAAGCATGCCAGCTTGGAAGTGCTACGAAGCAGACAAGCTTGGACATGCTATGAAGCAGGCAGCTTGGTAGTGCTATTAAGCAGGCCCGCTTGGAAGTGCTATGAAGCAGGCCAGCTTGGACGTGCTATGAAGCAGGCTGCTTGAAAGTGCTATGAAGCAGGCCAGTTGGAAGTGCTATGAACCAGGTAGCTTGAAAGCGCTATGAAGCAGGCCGGCTTGCAAGCGCAATGAAGCAGGTAGCTTGGAAGTGCTATGAAGCAGGAAGCTTGGAAGTGCTATGAAGCAGGTAGCTTGGAAGCGCTATGAAGCAGTCCCGATTGCAAGCGCTATGAAGCAGGTAGCTTGGAAGTGCTATGAAGCAGGAAGCTTGGAAATGCTATGAAGCAGGAAACTTCGAAGTGCCATGATGCAAGCTGGCATGGAAGCGCTATGAAGCAGGAAGCTTGGAAGCTCTATGAAGCAGTCCAGCTTGGAAGCGCTATGAAGCAGGCCAGCTTGGAAGTGCTATGAAGCAGGCAGCTTGGAAGTGCTATGAAGCAGGCCAACTTGGAAGTGCTTCAAAGCAGGCCGGCTTGAAGTGCTATGAAGCAGACCGCTTGGAAGTGCTATGAAGCAGGAAGCTTGGAAGCGCTATGAAGCAGGCTGGCTTGGAAGTGCAATGAAGCAGGAAGCTCGGAAGCGCTATGAAGCAGGCCAGCTTGGAAGCGTTATGAAGCAGGCCAGCTTGGAAGTGCTATGAAGCAGGCAGCTTGGAAGTGCTATGAAGCAGGCCAACTTGGAAGTGCTATGAAGCAGGCCAGCTTGGGAGTGCTATTAAGTAGGCCAGATTGGAAGTGCTATTAAGCAGGCCAGTTTGGAAGAGCTATGAGGCAGGCAGCTTGGAAGTGCTACTAAGCAGGCCAGTTTGGAAGTGCTATGAAGCAGGCCAGCTTGGAAGTGCTATGAACCAGGTAGCTTGGAAGCGCTATGAAGCATGCCCGCTTGCAAGCGCTATGAAACAGGTAGCTTGGAAGAACTCTGAAGCAGACAGCTTGGAAGTGCTATGAAGAAGGCAGCTTGGAAGTGCTTTGAAGCAGGTCAACTTGGACGAGCTGTGAAACAGCCAGCCTGGAAGTGCTATGAAGCAGGCCAGCCTGGAAGTGCTATAAATCAGGCCAGCTTGGAAGTGCTATGAAGCTGGAAGCTTGGACGAGCTATGGAGCAGGCCAGCTTGGAAGTGCTATGAAGCAGGCCAGCCTGGAAGTGCTATGAAGCAAGCCAGCTTGGAAGTGCTATGAAGCAGGTCAGCTTGGAAGTGCTATGAAGCAGCCAGCCTGGAAGTGCTATGATGCAGGCCAGCCTGGAAGTGCTATAAATCAGGCCAGCTTGGAAGTGCTATGAAGCTGGAAGCTTGGACGAGCTATGGAGCAGGCCAGCTTGGAAGTGCTATGAAGCAGGCCAGCCTGGAAGTGCTATGAAGCAAGCCAGCTTGGAAGTGCTATGAAGCAGGTCAGCTTGGAAGTGCTATGAAGCAGGCAGCTTGGAAGTGCTATGAAGCAGGCCAACTTGGAAGTGCTATGAAGCAGGCCAGCCTGGAAGTGCTATGAAGCAAGCCAGCTTGGAAGTGCTATGAAGCAGGTCAGCTTGGAAGTGCTATGAAGCAGGCAGCTTGGAAGTGCTATGAAGCAGGCCAACTTGGAAGTGCTTCAAAGCAGGCCGGCTTGAAGTGCTATGAAGCAGACCGCTTGGAAGTGCTATGAAGCAGGAAGCTTGGAAGTGCTATGAAGCAGGAAACTTGGAAGCGCTATGAAGCAGGCCGGCTTGGAAGCGCTATGAAGCAGGAAGCTCGGAAGCGCTATGAAGCAGGCCAGCTTGGAAGCGCTATGAAGCAGGCCAGCTTGGAAGTGCTATGAAGCAGGCAGCTTTTAAGTGCTATGAAGCAGGCCAACTTGGAAGTGCTATGAAGCAGGCCAGCTTGGAAGTGCTATTAAGTAGGCCAGATTGGAAGTGCTATGAAGCAGGCAGCTTGGAAGTGCTACTAAGCAGGCCAGTTTGGAAGTGCTATGAAGCAGGCCAGCTTCGAAGTGCTATGAACCAGGTAGCTTGGAAGCGCTATGAAGCAGGCCCGCTTGCAAGCGCTATGAAACAGGTAGCTTGGAAGAACTCTGAAGCAGACAGCTTGGAAGTGCTATGAAGCAGGCAGCTTGGAAGTGCTGTGAAGCAGGTCAACTTGGACGTGCTGTGAAACAGCCAGCCCGGAAGTGCTATGAAGCAGGCCAGCTTGGAAGTGCTTCAAAGCAGGCCGGCTTGAAGTGCTATGAAGCAGACCGCTTGGAAGTGCTATGAAGCAGGAAGCTTGGAAATGTTATGAAGCAGGAAGCTTGGAAGTGCTATGAAGCAGGTAGCTTGGAAGCGCTATGAAGCAGTCCCGATTGCAAGCACTATGAAGCAGGTAGCTTGGAAGTGCTATGAAGCAGGAAGCTTGGAAATGCTATGAAGCAGGAAGCTTCGAAGAGCCATGATGCAGGCCGGCATGGAAGCGCTATGAAGCAGGAAGCTTGGAAGCACTATGAAGCAGTCCAGCTTGGAAGCGCTATGAAGCAGGCCAGCTTGGAAGTGCTATGAAGCAGGCAGCTTGGAAGTGCTATGAAGCAGTCCAGCCTGGAAGTGCTATAAAGCAGGCCGGCTTGAAGTGCTATGAAGCAGGCCAGCTTGCAAGTGCTATGAAGCAGGCAGCTTAGAAGTGCTATGGAGCAGGTCAGCTTGGAAGTACGATGAAGCAGGCCAGCTTGGAAGTGCTATGAAACAGGCAGCTTGGAGGTGCTATGAAGCAGGCCAGTTTGGAAGTGCTATAAAGCAGACCAGCTTGGAAGTGCTATGAAGCAGGCAGCTTGGAAGTGCTATGAAGCAGGTCAACTTGAACGTGCTATGAAGCAGCCAGCCTGGAAGTGCTATGAAACAGGCCTGCTTGGAAGTGCTATGAAGCAGGCCAGCCTCGAAGTGATGTGAAGCGGCCCAGCTTGGAAGTGCTATGAAGCAGGCCAGCTTGGAAGTGCTGTGAACCAGGTAGCTTGAAAGCGTTATGAAGCAGACCCGGTTGCAATCGCTAAGAAGCAGGCAGCTTGGAAATGCTATGAAGCAGGAAGCTTGGAAGTTCTATGAAGCAGGTCAAATTGAACGTGCTATGAAGCAGCCAGCCTGGAAGTGCTATGAAGCAGGCGCGCTTGGAAGTGCTATGAAGCAGGCCAGCCTCGAAGTGATGTGAAGCGGCCCAGCTTGGAAGTACTATGAAGCAGGCCAGCTTGGAAGTGCTGTGAACCAGGTAGCTTGGAAGCGTTATGAAGCAGGCCCACTTGCAAGCACTATGAAGCAGGCCTGATTGCAAGCGTTAAGAAGCAGGAAGCTTGGAAGTGCTATGAAGCAGGAAGCTTGGAAGTGCTATGAAGCAGGCCAGCTTGGAAGCGCTATGAAGCAGTAAGCTTGGAAGCGCTATGAAGCAGGCCAGCTTGCAAGTGCTATGAAGCAGGCCAGCTTGGAAGTGCTATGAAGCAGGCAGCTTGGAAGTGCTATGAAGCATGTCAACTTGGAAGTGCTAAGAAGCAGGCAGCTTGGAAGTGCTATGAAGCTGGCCAGCTTGGAAGTGCTATGCAGCAGGCCAGCTTGGAAGTGCTATGAAGCCGGCCGCTTGAAAGTGCTATGAAGCCGGCCGCTTGAAAGTGCTATGAAGCAGTAGCTTAGAAGTGCTATGGAGCTGGTCAGCTTGGAAGTGCTATGAAGCAGGCAGCTTCGAGCTGCTATGAAGCAGGCCAGTTTGGAAGTGCTATAAAGCAGACCAGCTTGTTAGTGCTATGAAGCAGTCAGCTTGGAAGTGCTATGAAGCAGGTCAGCTTGGACGTGCTATGAAGCAGCCATCCTGGAAGTGCTATGAAGCAGGCCAGCTTGGAAGTGCTATGAAGCAGGCCAGCCTGGGAGTGCTGTGAAGCAGGCCAGCTTGGAAGTGCTATGAATCAGACCAGCTTGGACATGCTATGAAGCAGGCAGCTTGGTAGTGCTATTAAGCAGGCCAGCTTGGAAGTGCCATGAAGCAGGCCATGAATCAGGCCAGCTTGGAAGTGCCATGCAGCAGGCCAGCCTGGGAGTGCTGTGAAGCAGGCCAGCTTGGAAGTGCTACGAAGCAGACAAGCTTGGACATGCTATGAAGCAGGCAGCTTGGTAGTGCTATTAAGCAGGCCCGCTTGGAAGTGCTATGAAGCAGGCCAGCTTGGACGTGCTATGAAGCAGGCCGCTTGAAAGTGCTATGAAGCAGGCCAGTTGGAAGTGCTATGAACCAGGTAGCTTGAAAGCGCTATGAAGCAGGCTGGCTTGCAAGCGCAATGAAGCAGGTAGCTTGGAAGTGCTATGAAGCAGGAAGCTTGGAAGTGCTATGAAGCAGGTAGCTTGGAAGCGCTATGAAGCAGTCCCGATTGCAAGCGCTATGAAGCAGGTAGCTTGGAAGTGCTATGAAGCAGGAAGCTTCGAAGCGCCATGATGCAGGCCGGCATGGAAGCGCTAGGAAGCAGGAAGCTTGGAAGCACTATGAAGCAGTCCAGCTTGGAAGCGCTATGAAGCTGGCCAGCTTGGAAGTGCTATGAAGCAGGCCAACTTGGAAGTGCTTCAAAGCAGGCCGGCTTGAAGTGCTATGAAGCAGACTGCTTGGAAGTGCTATGAAGCAGGAAGCTTGGAAGTGCTATGAAGCAGGAAGCTTGGAAGCGCTATGATGCAGGCTGGCTTGGAAGTGCTATGAAGCAGGAAGCTCGGAAGCGCTATGAAGCAGGCCAGCTTGGAAGCGTTATGAAGAAGGCCAGCTTGGAAGTGCTATGAAGCAGGCAGCTTGGAAGTGCTATGAAGCAGGCCAACTTGGAAGTGCTATGAAGCAGGCTAGCTTGGAAGTGCTATTATGTAGGCCAGATTGGAAGTGCTATTAAGCAGGCCAGCTTGGAAGTGCTATGAAGCAGGCAGCTTGGAAGTGCTACTAAGCAGGCCAGTTTGGAAGTGCTATGAAGCAGGCCAGCTTGGAAGTGCTATGAACCAGGTAGCTTGGAAGTGCTATGAAGCAGGCCCGCTTGCAAGAGCTATGAAACAGGTAGCTTGGAAGCACTCTGAAGCAGACAGCTTGGAAGTGCTATGAAGCAGGCAGCTTGGAAGTGCTTTGAAGCAGGTCAACTTGGACGTGCTGTGAAACAGCCAGCCTGGAAGTGCTATGAAGCAGGCCGGCTTGGAAATGCTATGAAGCAGACCAGCCTGGAAGTGCTGTGATGCAGGCCAGCTTGGAAGTGCTATGAAGCAGGAAGCTTAGAAGTGCTATGAAGCAGCCAGCCTGGAAGTGCTATGATGCAGGCCAGCCTGGAAGTGCTATAAATCAGGCCAGCTTGGAAGTGCTATGAAGCTGGAAGCTTGGAAGAGCTATGGAGCAGGCCAGCTTGGAAGTGCTATGAAGCAGGCCAGCCTGGAAGTGCTATGAAGCAAGCCAGCTTGGAAGTGCTATGAAGCAGGTCAGCTTGGAAGTGTGATGAAGCAGGCAGCTCAGAAGTGCTATGAAGCAGGACAACTTGGAAGTGCTTCAAAGCAGGCCGGCTTGAAGTGCTATGAAGCAGGAAGCTTGGAAGTGCTATGAAGCAGGAAGCTTGGAAGTGCTATGAAGCAGGAAGCTTGGAAGCGTTATGAAGCAGGCCGGCTTGGAAGCGCTATGAAGCAGGCCAGCTTGGAACCGCTATGAAGCAGGCCAGCTTGGAAGTGCTATGAAGCAGGCAGCTTGGAAGTGCTATGAAGCAGGCCAACTTGGAAGTGCTATGAAGCAGGCCAGCTTGGAAGTGCTATTAAGTAGGCCAGATTAGAAGTGCTATTAAGCAGGCCAGCTTGGAAGTGCTATGAAGCAGGCTGCTTGGAAGTGCTACTAAGCAGGCCAGTTTGGAAGTGCTATGAAACAGGTAGATTGGAAGCGCTATGAAGCAGGCCCGCTTGCAAGCGCTATGAAACAGGTAGCTTGGAAGAACTCTGAAGCAGACAGCTTGGAAGTGCTATGAAGCAGGCAGCTTGGAAGTTCTTTGAAGCAGGTCAACTTGGACGTGCTGTGAAACAGCCAGCCTGGAAGTGCTATGAAGCAGGCCAGCTTGGAAGTGCTTCAAAGCAGGCCGGCTTGAAGTGCTATGAAGCAGACCGCTTGGAAGTGCTATGAAGCAGGAAGCTTGGAAGTGCTATGAAGCAGGAAGCTTGGAAGTGCTATGAAGCAGGAAGCTTCGAAGCGCCATGATGCAGGCCGGCATGGAAGCGCTATGAAGCAGGAAGCTTGGAAGCACTATGAAGCAGTCCAGCTTGGAAGCGCTATGAAGCAGGCCAGCTTCGAAGTGCTATGAAGCAGGCAGCTTGGAAGTGCTATGAAGCAGGTCAACTTGGAAGTGCTTCAAAGCAGGCCGGCTTGAAGTGCTATGAAGCAGACCGCTTGGAAGTGCTATGAAGCAGCAAGCTTGGAAGTGCTATGAAGCAGGAAGCTTGGAAGCGCTATGAAGCAGGCTGGCTTGGAAGTGCTATGAAGCAGGAAGCTCGGAAGCGCTATGAAGCATGCCAGCTTGGAAGCGCTATGAAGCAGGCCAGCTTGGAAGTCCTATGAAGCGGGCAGCTTGGAAGTGCTATGAAGCAGGCCAACTTGGAAGTGCTATGAAGGAGGCCAGCTTGGAAGTGCTATTAAGTAGGCCAGATTGGAAGTGCTATTAAGCAGGCCAGCTTGGAAGTGCTATGAAGCAGGCAGCTTGGAAGTGCTATGAACCAGGTAGCTTGGAAGCGCTATGAAGCAGGCCCGCTTGCAAGCGCTATGAAACAGGTAGCTTGGAAGAACTCTGAAGCAGACAGCTTGGAAGTGCTATGAAGCAGGCAGCTTGGAAGTGCTTTGAAGCAGGTCAACTTGGACGTGCTGTGAAACAGCCAGCCTGGAAGTGCTATGAAGCAGGCCAGCTTGGAAATGCTATGAAGCAGACCAGCCTGGAAGTGCTGTGATGCAGGCCAGCTTGGAAGTGCTATGAAGCAGACCAGCTGGAAGTGCTATGAAGCAGGAAGCTTAGAAGTGCTATGAAGCAGCAGGCCTGGAAGTGATATGATGCAGGCCAGCCTGGAAGTGCTATAAATCAGGCCAGCTTGGAAGTGCTATGAAGCTGGAAGCTTGGAAGAGCTATGGAGCAGGCTAGCTTGGAAGTGCTATGAAGCAGGCCAGCCTGGAAGTGCTATGAAGCAAGCCAGCTTGGAAGTGCTATGAAGCAGGTCAGCTTGGAAGTGCTATGAATCAGGCAGCTTGGAAGTGCTATGAAGCAGGCCAACTTTGAAGTGCTTCAAAGCAGGCCGGCTTGAAGTGCTATGAAGCAGACTGCTTGGAAGTGCTATGAAGCAGGAAGCTTGGAAGTGCTATGAAGCAGGAAGCTTGGAAGCGCTATGAAGCAGGCCGGCTTGGAAGCGCTATGAAGCAGGAAGCTCGGAAGCGCCATGAAGCAGGCCAGCTTGGAAGCGCTATGAAGCAGGCCAGCTTGGAAGTGCTATGAAGCAGGCAGCTTGGAAGTGCTATGAAGCAGGCCAGCTTGGTAGTGCTATTAAGTAGGCCAGATTGGAAGTGCTATTAAGCAGGCCAGCTTGGAAGTGCTATGAAGCAGGCAGCTTGGAAGTGCTACTAAGCAGGCCAGTTTGGAAGTGCTATGAAGCAGGCCAGCTTGGAAGTGCTATGAACCAGGTAGCTTGGAAGCGCTATGAAGCAGGCCCGCTTGCAAGCGCTATGAAACAGGTAGCTTGGAAGAACTCTGAAGCAGACAGCTTGGAAGTGCTATGAAGCAGGCAGCTTGGAAGTGCTTTGAAGCAGGTCAACTTGGACGTGCTGTGAAAAAGCCAGCCTGGAAGTGCTATGAAGCAGGCCAGCTTGGAAATGCTATGAAGCAGACCAGCCTGGAAGTGCTGTGATGCAGGCCAGCTTGGAAGTGCTATAAAGCAGACCAGCTTGGAAGTGCTATGAAGCAGGAAGCTTAGAAGTGCTATGAAGCAGCCAGCCTGGAAGTGCTATAAATCAGGCCAACTTGGAAGTGCTATGAAGCTGGCAGTTTGGAAGAGCTATGGAGCAGGCCAGCTTGGAAGTGCTATGAAGCAGGCCAGCCTGGAAGTGCTATGAAGCAAGCCAGCTTGGAAGTGCTATGAAGCAGGTCAGCTTGGCCGTGCTATGAAGCAGGCCAGCCTGGACGTGTTATGAAGCAGGCAGCTTGGAAGTGAAGTGAAGCAGGCCAGTTTGGAAGTGCTATCAATCAGCCAGTTTGGAAGTGCTATGAAGCAGGCCAGCTTGGAAGCGCTATGAAGCAGGCCAGCTTCGAAGTGCTATGAAGCAGGCAGCTTGGAAGTGCTATGAAGCAGGTCAACTTGGAAGTGCTTCAAAGCAGGCCGGCTTGAAGTGCTATGAAGCAGACCGCTTGGAAGTGCTATGAAGCAGGAAGCTTGGAAGTGCTATGAAGCAGGAAGCTTGGAAGGGCTATGAAGCAGGCTGGCTTGGAAGTGCTATGGAGCAGGAAGCTCGGAAGCGCTATGAAGCAGGCCAGCTTGGAAGCGCTATGAAGCAGGCCAGCTTGGAAGTCCTATGAAGCAGGTAGCTTGGAAGTGCTAGGAAGCAGGCCAACTTGGAAGTGCTATGAAGCAGGCCAGCTTGGAAGTGCTATTAAGTAGGCCAGATTGGAAGTGCTATTAAGCAGGCCAGCTTGGAAGTGCTATGAAGCAGGCAGCTTGGAAGTGCTACTAAGCAGGCCAGTTTGGAAGTGCTATGAAGCAAGCCAGCTTGGAAGTGCTATGAACCAGGTAGCTTGGAAGCGCTATGAAGCAGGCCCGCTTGCAAGCGCTATGAAACAGGTAGCTTGGAAGAACTCTGAAGCAGACAGCTTGGAAGTGCTATGAAGCAGGCAGCTTGGAAGTGCTTTGAAGCAGGTCAACTTGGACGTGCTGTGAAACAGCCAGCCTGGAAGTGCTATGAAGCAGGCCAGCTTGGAAATGCTATGAAGCAGACCAGCCTGGAAGTGCTGTGATGCAGGCCAGCTTGGAAGTGCTATGAAGCAGACCAGCTTGGAAGTGCTATGAAGCAGGAAGCTTAGAAGTGCTATGAAGCAGCCAGCCTGGAAGTGCTATGATGCAGGCCAGCCTGGAAGTGCTATAAATCAGGCCAGCTTGGAAGTGCTATGAAGCTGGAAGCTTAGAAGTGCTATGAAGCAAGCCAGCTTGGAAGTGCTATGAAGCAGGTCAGCTTGGAAGTGCTATGAAGCAGGCAGCTTGGAAGTGCTATGAAGCAGGCCAACTTTGAAGTGCTTCAAAGCAGGCCGGCTTGAAGTGCTATGAAGCAGACCGCTTGGAAGTGCTATGAAGCAGGAAGCTTGGAAGTTCTATGAAGCAGGAAGCTTGGAAGCGCTATGAAGCAGGCCCGCTTGCAAGTGCTATGAAACAGGTAGCTTGGAAGAACTCTGAAGCAGACAGCTTGGAAGGGCTATGAAGCAGGCAGCTTGGAAGTGCCATGAAGCAGGCAGTTTGGAAGTGCTATGAAGAAGGCTAGCTTGGAAGTGCTATGACGCAGGAAGCTTGGAAGTGCTATGAAGCAGGTCAGCTTGGAAGTGCTATGAAGCAGGCAGCTTGGAAGTGCTATGAAGCAGGCCAACTTTGAAGTGCTTCACAGCAGGCCGGCTTGAAGTGCTATGAAGCAGACCGCTTGGAAGTGCTATGAAGCAGGAAGCTTGGAAGTGCTATGAAACAGGAAGCATGGAAGCGCTATGAAGCAGGCCGGCTTGGAAGCGCTATGAAGCAGGAAGCTCGGAAGCGCTATGAAGCAGGCCAGCTTGGAAGCGCTATGAAGCAGGCCAGCTTGGAAGTGCTATGAAGCAGGCAGCTTGGAAGTGCTATGAAGCAGGCCAACTTGGAAGTGCTATGAAGCAGGCCAGCTTGGAAGTGCTATTAAGTAGGCCAGATTGGAAGTGCTATTAAGCAGGCCAGCTTGGAAGTGCTATGAAGCAGGCAGCTTGCAAGTGCTACTAAGCAGGCCAGTTTGGAAGTGCTATGAAGCAGGCCAGCTTGGAAGTGCTATGAACCAGGTAGCTTGGAAGCGCTATGAAGCAGGCCCGCTTGCAAGCGCTATGAAACAGGTAGCTTGGAAGAACTCTGAAGCAGACAGCTTGGGAGTGCTATGAAGCAGGCAGCTTGGAAGTGCTTTGAAGCAGGTCAACTTGGACGTGCTGTGAAACAGACAGCCTGGAAGTGCTATGAAGCAGGCCAGCTTGGAAATGCTATGAAGCAGGCCAGCCTGGAAGTGCTGTGATGCAGGCCAGCTTGGAAGTGCTATAAAGCAGACCAGCTTGGAAGTGCTATGAAGCAGGAAGCTTAGAAGTGCTATGAATCAGCCAGCCTGGAAGTGCTATGATGCAGGCCAGCCTGGAAGTGTTATAAATCAGGCCAGCTTGGAAGTGCTATGAAGCTGGCAGCTTGGAAGAGCTATGGAGCAGGCCAGCTTGGAAGTGCTATGAAGCAGGCCAGAGTGGAAGTGCTATGAAGCAAGCCAGCTTGGAAGTGCTATGAAGCAGGTCAGCTTGGGTGTGCTATGAAGCAGCCAGCCTGGACGTGCTATGAAGCACGCCAGCTTGGAAGTGCTATGAAGCAGGTCAGCTTGGCCGTGCTATGAAGCAGGCCAGCCTGGACGTGTTTTGAAGCAGGCCAGCTTGGAAGTGAAGTGAAGCAGGCCAGCCTGGAAGTGCTATGAAGCAGGCCAGCTTGGAAGTGCTATGAAGCAGGCCAGTTTGGAAGTGCTATGAATCAGCCAGTTTGGAAGTGCTATGAAGCAGGCCAGCTTGGAAGTGCTATGAAGCAGGAAGCTTGGGAGAACTATGAAGCAGGCCAGCTTGGAAGCACTGTGGAGCAGGCCAGCTTGAAAGTGCTATGAAGCAGGCAGCTTGGAAGTGCGATGAAACCGGCTAACTTGGAAGTGCTATGAAGCAGGCCGGCTTGGAAGTGCTATGAAGCAAACCGCTTGGAAATGCTATGAAGCAGGCCGCTTGCTAGTGCTATTAAGCAGACCGGCTTAGGAGTCCTATGAAGCAGGCCGGGCTGGAAGTGCTATGAAGGAGGCAGTTTGGAAGTGCTATGAAGGAGGCAGCTTGGAAGTTCTCTGAAGCAGGCCAGCTAGGAAGTGCTATGGAAGCAGGCCGGCTTGGTAGTGCTATGAAGCAGGTCATCTTGGATGTGCTATGAAGCAGGCCAGCCTGGAAGTGCTACAAAGCAGGCCAGCTTGGAAGTGCCATGAAGCAGGCAGTTTGGAAGTGCTATGAAGAAGGCTAGCTTGGAAGTGCTATGACGCAGGAAGCTTGGAAGTGCTATGAAGCAGTCCAGCTTGGAAGTGCTATGAAGCAGGCAGCGTGGAAGGGCTATTAAGCAGGCCAGTTTGGAAGTGCCATGAAGCAGGCCAGCTTGGCAGTTCTATGAAGCAGTCCAGCTTGCAAGTGCTATGAAGCAGGCAGCTTAGAAGTGCTATGGAGCAGGTCAGCTTGGAGCTTGGAAGCGCTATGAAGCAGGCCCGATTGCAAGCGCTATGAAGCAGGTAGCATGGAAGTGCTATGAAGCAGGAAGATTGGAAGTACTATGAAGCTGGAAGCTTTGAAGTGCTATGAAGCAGGCCAGCTTGGAAGCGCTATGAAGCAGGAAGCTTGGAAGCGCTATGAAGCAGGCCAGCTTGCAAGTGCTATGAAGCAGGCAGCTTAGAAGTGCTATGGAACAGGTCAGCTTGGAAGTGCGATGAAGCAGGCCAGCTTGGAAGTGATATGACGCAGGAAGCTTGGAAGTGCTATGAAGCAGTCCAGCTTGGAAGTGCTATGAAGCACGCAGCGTGGAAGGGCTATTAAGCAGGCCAGTTTGGAAGTGCTATGAAGCAGGCCAGCTTGGCAGTTCTATGAAGTAGTCCAGCCTGGATGTGCTATGAAGCAGGCTCCTTGAAAGTGCTATGAAGCAGGCCAGCTTGCAAGTGCTATGAAGCAGGCAGCTTAGAAGTGCTATGGAGCAGGTCAGCTTGGAGCTTGGAAGTGCGATGAAGCAGGCCAGCTTGGAAGTGCTATGAAACAGGCAGCTTGGAGGTGCTATGAAGCAGGCCAGTTTGGAAGTGCTATAAAGCAGACCAGCTTGGAAGTGCTATGAAGCAGGCAGCTTGGAAGTGCTATGAAGCAGGTCAACTTGAACGTGCTATGAAGCAGCCAGCCTGGAAGTGCTATGAAGCAGGCCCGCTTGGAAGTGCTATGAAGCAGGCCAGCCTGGAAGTGATGTGAAGCGGCCGAGCTTGGAAATGCTATGAAGCAGACCAGCTTGGAAGTACTGTGAACCAGGTAGCTTGGAAGCATTATGAAGCAGGCCCGCTTGCAAGCGCTATGAAGCAGGTAGCTTGGAAGTGCTATAAAGCAGGAAGCTTGGAAGTGCTAAGAAGCTGGTTGCTTTGAAGCGCTATGAAGCAGGCCCGATTGCAAGCGCTATGAAGCAGGTAGCATGGAAGTGCTATGAAGCAGGAAGCTTGGAAGTGCTATGAAGCAGGAAGCTTTGAAGTGCTATGAAGCAGGCCAGCTTGGAAGCGCTATGAAGCAGGAAGCTTGGAAGCGCTATGAAGCAGGCCAGCTTGCAAGTGCTATGAAGCAGGCAGCTTAGAAGTGCTATGGAGCAGGTCAGCTTGGAAGTGCGATGAAGCAGGCCAGCTTGGAAGTGCTATGAAACAGGCAGCTTGGAGGTGCTATGAAGCAGGCCAGTTTGGAAGTGCTATAAAGCAGACCTGCTTGGAAGTGCTATGAAGCAGGCAGCTTGGAAGTGCTATGAAACAGGTCAACTTGAACGTGCTATGAAGCAGCCAGCCTGGAAGTGCTATGAAGCAGGCCCGCTTGGAAGTACTATGAAGCAGGCCAGCCTGGAAGTGATGTGAAGCGGCGCAGCTTGGAAGTGCTATGAAGCAGGCCAGCTTGGAAGTGCTGTAAACCAGGTAGCTTGGAAGCGTTATGAAGCAGGCCTACTTGCAAGCGCTATGAAGCAGGTAGCTTGGAAGTGCTATGAAGCAGGAAGCTTGGAAGTGCTATGAAGCTGGTTGCTTGGAAGTGCTATGAAGCAGGAAGCTTGGAAGTGCTATGAAGCTGGTTGCTTGGAAGCGCTGTGAAGCAGGCCCGATTGCAAGCGCTATGAAGCAAGTAGCTTGGAAGTGCTATGAAGAAGGAAGCTTGGAAGTGCTATGAAGCAGGAAGCTTTGAAGTGCTATGAAGCAGGCCAGCTTGGAAGCGCTATAAAGCAGGAAGCTTGTAAGCGCTATGAAGCAGGCCAGCTTGGAAGTGCTATGAAGCAGGCAGCTTGGAAGAGCTATGAAGCATGCCAGCTTGGAAGTGCTATGAAGCAGGCAGCTTGGAAGTGCTATGAAGCAGGCCAGCTTGGAAGTGCTATGAAGCAGGCCGCTTGAAAGTGCTGTGAAGCGGGCCAGCTTGCAAGTGCTATGAAGCAGGTAGCTAAGAAGTGCTATGGCGCAGGTCAGCTTGGAAGTGCGATGAAGCAGGCCAGACTGGAAGTGCTATGGAGCAGGCAGCTTGGAGGTGCTATGAAGCAGCCATCATGGAAGTGCTATGAAGCAGGCCAGCTTGGAAGTGCTATGAATCAGACCAGCTTGGACATGCTGTGAAGCAGGCAGCTTGGTAGTGCTATTAAGCAGGCCAGCTTGGAAGTGCTATGAAGCAGGCCATGAATCAGGGCAGCTTCGAAGTGCCATGCAGCAGGCCAGCCTGGGAGTGCTGGAAGCAGGCCAGCTTGGAAGTGCTACGCAGCAGACAAGCTTGGACATGCTATGAAGCAGGCAGCTTGGTAGTGCTATTAAGCAGGCCCGCTTGGAAGTGCTATGAAGCAGGCCAGCTTGGACGTGCTGTGAAGCAGGCCAGCTTGGAAGTGCTATGATCCAGGCCACTTGAAAGTGCTATGAAGCAGGCCAATTGGAAGTGCTATGAACCAGGTAGCTTGAAAGCGCTATGAAGCAGGCTGGCTTGCAAGCGCTATGAAGCAGGTAGCTTAGAAGTGCTATGAAGCAGGAAGCTTGGAAGTGCTATGAAGCAGGTAGCTTGGAAACGCTATGAAGCAGTCCTGATTGCAAGCGCTATGAAGCAGGTAGCTTGGAAGTGCTATGAAGCAGGAAGCTTGGAAGTGCTATGAAGCAGGAAGTTTCAAAGCGCTATGAAGCAGGCCAGCATGGAAGCGCTATGAAGCAGGAAGCTTGGAAGCACTATGAAGCAGGAAGCTTGGAAGCACTATGAAGCAGGCCGGCTTGGAAGCGCTATGAAGCAGGAAGCTTGGAAGTGCTATGAAGCAGGCCAGCTTGGAAGCGCTATGAAGCAGGCCCGCTTGGAAGTGCTATGAAGCAGGCAGCTTGGAAGTGCTATGAAGCAGGCCAACTTGGAAGTGCTATGAAGCAGGCCGGCTTGGAAGTGCTATGAAGCAGACTGCTTGGAAGTGCTATGAAGCAGGCCACTTGCTAGTGCTATTAAGCAGGCCACCGTGGAAGTGCTATGAGGCAGGCCAACTTGGAAGTGCTATGAAGCAGGCCGGCTTGGAAGTGCTATGAAGCAGACTGCTTGGAAGTGCTATGAAGCAGGCCACTTGCTAGTGCTATGAAGCAGACCGCTTGGAAGTGCTATGAAACAGGCCACTTGCTAGTGCTATGAAGCAGGCCAGCTTGGAAGTGCTATGAAGCAGGAAGCTTGGAAGTGCTATGAAGCAGGCCAGCTTGGAAGTGCTATGAAGCAGGCCAGCTTGGAAGTGCTATGAACAAGGCATCTTGGAAGTGCTATGAAGCAGGCCCGCTTGGAAGTGCTATGAAGCAGACCAGCTTGCAAGTGCTATGAAGCAGGCAGCTTGGAAGTGCTATGAAGCAGGCAGCTTGGAAGTGCAGCTTGCAGGCCAGCTTGGAAGTGCTATGAAGCAGGCCATCTTGCAAGTGCTATGAAGCAGGCCAACCTGGAAGCGCTCTGAAGCAGGTCAGCTTGGAAGTGCTATGAAGCTTGCCAGCTTAGAAGTGCTATGAAGCAGGCCAGCTTGGAAGTGCTATTAAGTAGACCAGCTTGGAAGTGCTATTAAGCAGGCCAGCTTGGACGTTCTATGAAACAGGCAGCTTGGAAGTGCGATTAAGCAGGCCAGTTTGGAAGTGCTATGAAGCAGGCCAGCTTGGAAGTGCTATGAACCAGGTAGCTTAGAAGCGCTATGAAGCAGGCCCACTTGGAAGCGCTATGACGCAGGTAGCTTGGAAGTGCTATGAAGCAGACAGCTAGGAAGTGCTATGAAGCAGGCAGCTTGGAAGTGCTAAGAATCAGATCAGCTTGGACGTGCTATGAACGAGACAGCCTGGAAGTGCTATGAAGCAGGCCAGCTTGGAAGTGCTATGAAGCAGACCAGCCTGGAAGTGCTGTGAAGCAGCCCTGCTTGGAAGTGCTATGAAGCAGACCAGCTTGGAAGTGCTATGAAGCAGGAAGCTTAAAAGTGCTATGAGGCAGGCCAGCTTGGAAGTGCTAAGAATCAGGTCAGCTCGAACGTGCTATGAAGCATCCAGCCTGGAAGTGCTATGAAGCAGGTCAGCCTGGAAGTGCTATAAATCAGGCCGGCTTGGAAGTGCTATGAAGCAAACCGCTTGGAAGTGCTATGAAGCAGGCCGCTTGCTACTACTATTAAGCAGACCGGCTTGGGAGTCCTATGAAGCAGGCCGGGCTGGAAGTGCTATGAAGGCGGCAGTTTGGAAGTGCTATGAAGGAGGAAGCTTGGAAGTTCTCTGAAGCAGGCCAGCTTGGAAGTGCTATGGAAGCAGGCCGGCTTGGTAGTGCTATGAATCAGGTCATCTTGGATGTGCTATGAAGCAGGCCTGCCTGGAAGTGCTACAAAGCAGGCCAGCTTGGAAGTTCCATGAAGCAGGCAGCTTGGAAGTGCTATGAAGCAGGCTAGCTTGGAAGTGCTATGACGCAGGAAGCTTGGAAGTGATATGAAGCAGTCCAGCTTGGAAGTGCTATGAAGCAGGCAGCGTGGAAGGGCTATTAAGCAGGCCAGTTTGGAAGTGCTATGAAGCAAGCCAGCTTGGCAGTTCTATGAAGCAGTACAGCCTGGAAGTGCTATGAAGCAGGCTGCTTGAAAGTGCTACAAAGCAGGCCAGCTTGCAAGTGCTATGAAGCAGGCAGCTTAGAAGTGCTATGGAGCAGGTCAACTTGAAGCTTGGAAGTGCGATGAAGAAGGCCAGCTTGGAAGTGCTATGAAAAAGGCAGCTTGGAGGTTCTATGAAGCAGGCCAGTTTGGAAGTGCTATAAAGCAGACCAGCTTGGAAGTGCTATGAAGCAGGCAGCTTGGAAGCGCTATGAAGCAGGCCCGATTGCAAGCGCTATGAAGCAGGTAGCATGGAAGTACTATGAAGCTGGAAGCTTTGAAGTGCTATGAAGCAGGCCAGCTTGGAAGCGCTATGAAGCAGGAAGCTTGGAAGCGCTATGAAGCAGGCCAGCTTGCAAGTGCTATGAAGCAGGCAGCTTAGAAGTGCTATGGAACAGGTCAGCTTGGAAGTGCGATGAAGCAGGCCAGCTTGGAAGTGATATGACGCAGGAAGCTTGGAAGTGCTATGAAGCAGTCCAGCTTGGAAGTGCTATGAAGCACGCAGCGTGGAAGGGCTATTAAGCAGGCCAGTTTGGAAGTGCTATGAAGCAGGCCAGCTTGGCAGTTCTATGAAGTAGTCCAGCCTGGAAGTGCTATGAAGCAGGCTCCTTGAAAGTGCTATGAAGCAGGCCAGCTTGCAAGTGCTATGAAGCAGGCAGCTTAGAAGTGCTATGGAGCAGGTCAGCTTGGAGCTTGGAAGTGCGATGAAGCAGGCCAGCTTGGAAGTGCTATGAAACAGGCAGCTTGGAGGTGCTATGAAGCAGGCCAGTTTGGAAGTGCTATAAAGCAGACCAGCTTGGAAGTGCTATGAAGCAGGCAGCTTGGAAGTGCTATGAAGCAGGTCAACTTGAACGTGCTATGAAGCAGCCAGCCTGGAAGTGCTATGAAGCAGGCCCGCTTGGAAGTGCTATGAAGCAGGCCAGCCTGGAAGTGATGTGAAGCGGCCGAGCTTGGAAATGCTATGAAGCAGACCAGCTTGGAAGTACTGTGAACCAGGTAGCTTGGAAGCATTATGAAGCAGGCCCGCTTGCAAGCGCTATGAAGCAGGTAGCTTGGAAGTGCTATAAAGCAGGAAGCTTGGAAGTGCTAAGAAGCTGGTTTCTTCGAAGCGCTATGAAGCAGGCCCGATTGCAAGCGCTATGAAGCAGGTAGCATGGAAGTGCTATGAAGCAGGAAGCTTGGAAGTACTATGAAGCTGGAAGCTTTGAAGTGCTATGAAGCAGGCCAGCTTGGAAGCGCTATGAAGCAGGAAGCTTGGAAGCGCTATGAAGCAGGCCAGCTTGCAAGTGCTATGAAGCAGGCAGCTTAGAAGTGCTATGGAACAGGTCAGCTTGGAAGTGCGATGAAGCAGGCCAGCTTGGAAGTGATATGACGCAGGAAGCTTGGAAGTGCTATGAAGCAGTCCAGCTTGGAAGTGCTATGAAGCACGCAGCGTGGAAGGGCTATTAAGCAGGCCAGTTTGGAAGTGCTATGAAGCAGGCCAGCTTGGCAGTTCTATGAAGTAGTCCAGCCTGGAAGTGCTATGAAGCAGGCTCCTTGAAAGTGCTATGAAGCAGGCCAGCTTGCAAGTGCTATGAAGCAGGAAGCTTAGAAGTGCTATGAATCAGCCAGCCTGGAAGTGCTATGATGCAGGCCAGCCTGGAAGTGTTATAAATCAGGCCAGCTTGGAAGTGCTATGAAGCTGGCAGCTTGGAAGAGCTATGGAGCAGGCCAGCTTGGAAGTGCTATGAAGCAGGCCAGAGTGGAAGTGCTATGAAGCAAGCCAGCTTGGAAGTGCTATGAAGCAGGTCAGCTTGGGTGTGCTATGAAGCAGCCAGCCTGGACGTGCTATGAAGCACGCCAGCTTGGAAGTGCTATGAAGCAGGTCAGCTTGGCCGTGCTATGAAGCAGGCCAGCCTGGACGTGTTTTGAAGCAGGCCAGCTTGGAAGTGAAGTGAAGCAGGCCAGCCTGGAAGTGCTATGAAGCAGGCCAGCTTGGAAGTGCTATGAAGCAGGCCAGTTTGGAAGTGCTATGAATCAGCCAGTTTGGAAGTGCTATGAAGCAGGCCAGCTTGGAAGTGCTATGAAGCAGGAAGCTTGGGAGAACTATGAAGCAGGCCAGCTTGGAAGCACTGTGGAGCAGGCCAGCTTGAAAGTGCTATGAAGCAGGCAGCTTGGAAGTGCGATGAAACCGGCTAACTTGGAAGTGCTATGAAGCAGGCCGGCTTGGAAGTGCTATGAAGCAAACCGCTTGGAAATGCTATGAAGCAGGCCGCTTGCTAGTGCTATTAAGCAGACCGGCTTAGGAGTCCTATGAAGCAGGCCGGGCTGGAAGTGCTATGAAGGAGGCAGTTTGGAAGTGCTATGAAGGAGGCAGCTTGGAAGTTCTCTGAAGCAGGCCAGCTAGGAAGTGCTATGGAAGCAGGCCGGCTTGGTAGTGCTATGAAGCAGGTCATCTTGGATGTGCTATGAAGCAGGCCAGCCTGGAAGTGCTACAAAGCAGGCCAGCTTGGAAGTGCCATGAAGCAGGCAGTTTGGAAGTGCTATGAAGAAGGCTAGCTTGGAAGTGCTATGACGCAGGAAGCTTGGAAGTGCTATGAAGCAGTCCAGCTTGGAAGTGCTATGAAGCAGGCAGCGTGGAAGGGCTATTAAGCAGGCCAGTTTGGAAGTGCCATGAAGCAGGCCAGCTTGGCAGTTCTATGAAGCAGTCCAGCTTGCAAGTGCTATGAAGCAGGCAGCTTAGAAGTGCTATGGAGCAGGTCAGCTTGGAGCTTGGAAGCGCTATGAAGCAGGCCCGATTGCAAGCGCTATGAAGCAGGTAGCATGGAAGTGCTATGAAGCAGGAAGATTGGAAGTACTATGAAGCTGGAAGCTTTGAAGTGCTATGAAGCAGGCCAGCTTGGAAGCGCTATGAAGCAGGAAGCTTGGAAGCGCTATGAAGCAGGCCAGCTTGCAAGTGCTATGAAGCAGGCAGCTTAGAAGTGCTATGGAACAGGTCAGCTTGGAAGTGCGATGAAGCAGGCCAGCTTGGAAGTGATATGACGCAGGAAGCTTGGAAGTGCTATGAAGCAGTCCAGCTTGGAAGTGCTATGAAGCACGCAGCGTGGAAGGGCTATTAAGCAGGCCAGTTTGGAAGTGCTATGAAGCAGGCCAGCTTGGCAGTTCTATGAAGTAGTCCAGCCTGGATGTGCTATGAAGCAGGCTCCTTGAAAGTGCTATGAAGCAGGCCAGCTTGCAAGTGCTATGAAGCAGGCAGCTTAGAAGTGCTATGGAGCAGGTCAGCTTGGAGCTTGGAAGTGCGATGAAGCAGGCCAGCTTGGAAGTGCTATGAAACAGGCAGCTTGGAGGTGCTATGAAGCAGGCCAGTTTGGAAGTGCTATAAAGCAGACCAGCTTGGAAGTGCTATGAAGCAGGCAGCTTGGAAGTGCTATGAAGCAGGTCAACTTGAACGTGCTATGAAGCAGCCAGCCTGGAAGTGCTATGAAGCAGGCCCGCTTGGAAGTGCTATGAAGCAGGCCAGCCTGGAAGTGATGTGAAGCGGCCGAGCTTGGAAATGCTATGAAGCAGACCAGCTTGGAAGTACTGTGAACCAGGTAGCTTGGAAGCATTATGAAGCAGGCCCGCTTGCAAGCGCTATGAAGCAGGTAGCTTGGAAGTGCTATAAAGCAGGAAGCTTGGAAGTGCTAAGAAGCTGGTTGCTTCGAAGCGCTATGAAGCAGTCCCGATTGCAAGCGCTATGAAGCAGGTAGCATGGAAGTGCTATGAAGCAGGAAGCTTGGAAGTGCTATGAAGCAGGAAGCTTTGAAGTGCTATGAAGCAGGCCAGCTTGGAAGCGCTATGAAGCAGGAAGCTTGGAAGCGCTATGAAGCAGGCCAGCTTGCAAGTGCTATGAAGCAGGCAGCTTAGAAGTGCTATGGAGCAGGTCAGCTTGGAAGTGCGATGAAGCAGGCCAGCTTGGAAGTGCTATGAAACAGGCAGCTTGGAGGTGCTATGAAGCAGGCCAGTTTGGAAGTGCTATAAAGCAGACCTGCTTGGAAGTGCTATGAAGCAGGCAGCTTGGAAGTGCTATGAAACAGGTCAACTTGAACGTGCTATGAAGCAGCCAGCCTGGAAGTGCTATGAAGCAGGCCCGCTTGGAAGTACTATGAAGCAGGCCAGCCTGGAAGTGATGTGAAGCGGCCCAGCTTGGAAGTGCTATGAAGCAGGCCAGCTTGGAAGTGCTGTAAACCAGGTAGCTTGGAAGCGTTATGAAGCAGGCCTACTTGCAAGCGCTATGAAGCAGGTAGCTTGGAAGTGCTATGAAGCAGGAAGCTTGGAAGTGCTATGAAGCTGGTTGCTTGGAAGTGCTATGAAGCAGGAAGCTTGGAAGTGCTATGAAGCTGGTTGCTTGGAAGCGCTGTGAAGCAGGCCCGATTGCAAGCGCTATGAAGCAAGTAGCTTGGAAGTGCTATGAAGAAGGAAGCTTGGAAGTGCTATGAAGCAGGAAGCTTTGAAGTGCTATGAAGCAGGCCAGCTTGGAAGCGCTATAAAGCAGGAAGCTTGTAAGCGCTATGAAGCAGGCCAGCTTGGAAGTGCTATGAAGCAGGCAGCTTGGAAGAGCTATGAAGCATGCCAGCTTGGAAGTGCTATGAAGCAGGCAGCTTGGAAGTGCTATGAAGCAGGCCAGCTTGGAAGTGCTATGAAGCAGGCCGCTTGAAAGTGCTGTGAAGCGGGCCAGCTTGCAAGTGCTATGAAGCAGGTAGCTAAGAAGTGCTATGGCGCAGGTCAGCTTGGAAGTGCGATGAAGCAGGCCAGACTGGAAGTGCTATGGAGCAGGCAGCTTGGAGGTGCTATGAAGCAGCCATCATGGAAGTGCTATGAAGCAGGCCAGCTTGGAAGTGCTATGAATCAGACCAGCTTGGACATGCTGTGAAGCAGGCAGCTTGGTAGTGCTATTAAGCAGGCCAGCTTGGAAGTGCTATGAAGCAGGCCATGAATCAGGGCAGCTTCGAAGTGCCATGCAGCAGGCCAGCCTGGGAGTGCTGGAAGCAGGCCAGCTTGGAAGTGCTACGCAGCAGACAAGCTTGGACATGCTATGAAGCAGGCAGCTTGGTAGTGCTATTAAGCAGGCCCGCTTGGAAGTGCTATGAAGCAGGCCAGCTTGGACGTGCTGTGAAGC
The DNA here is from genome assembly GCF_040938575.1 of Ambystoma mexicanum. Taxonomy (NCBI): domain Eukaryota; kingdom Metazoa; phylum Chordata; class Amphibia; order Caudata; family Ambystomatidae; genus Ambystoma; species Ambystoma mexicanum. Next base: position 355,983,881 of record NC_090936.1, read on the forward strand.
AGGCCAGCTTGGAAGTGCTATGATCCAGGCCACTTGAAAGTGCTATGAAGCAGGCCAATTGGAAGTGCTATGAACCAGGTAGCTTGAAAGCGCTATGAAGCAGGCTGGCTTGCAAGCGCTATGAAGCAGGTAGCTTAGAAGTGCTATGAAGCAGGAAGCTTGGAAGTGCTATGAAGCAGGTAGCTTGGAAACGCTATGAAGCAGTCCTGATTGCAAGCGCTATGAAGCAGGTAGCTTGGAAGTGCTATGAAGCAGGAAGCTTGGAAGTGCTATGAAGCAGGAAGTTTCAAAGCGCTATGAAGCAGGCCAGCATGGAAGCGCTATGAAGCAGGAAGCTTGGAAGCACTATGAAGCAGGAAGCTTGGAAGCACTATGAAGCAGGCCGGCTTGGAAGCGCTATGAAGCAGGAAGCTTGGAAGTGCTATGAAGCAGGCCAGCTTGGAAGCGCTATGAAGCAGGCCCGCTTGGAAGTGCTATGAAGCAGGCAGCTTGGAAGTGCTATGAAGCAGGCCAACTTGGAAGTGCTATGAAGCAGGCCGGCTTGGAAGTGCTATGAAGCAGACTGCTTGGAAGTGCTATGAAGCAGGCCACTTGCTAGTGCTATTAAGCAGGCCACCGTGGAAGTGCTATGAGGCAGGCCAACTTGGAAGTGCTATGAAGCAGGCCGGCTTGGAAGTGCTATGAAGCAGACTGCTTGGAAGTGCTATGAAGCAGGCCACTTGCTAGTGCTATGAAGCAGACCGCTTGGAAGTGCTATGAAACAGGCCACTTGCTAGTGCTATGAAGCAGGCCAGCTTGGAAGTGCTATGAAGCAGGAAGCTTGGAAGTGCTATGAAGCAGGCCAGCTTGGAAGTGCTATGAAGCAGGCCAGCTTGGAAGTGCTATGAACAAGGCATCTTGGAAGTGCTATGAAGCAGGCCCGCTTGGAAGTGCTATGAAGCAGACCAGCTTGCAAGTGCTATGAAGCAGGCAGCTTGGAAGTGCTATGAAGCAGGCAGCTTGGAAGTGCAGCTTGCAGGCCAGCTTGGAAGTGCTATGAAGCAGGCCATCTTGCAAGTGCTATGAAGCAGGCCAACCTGGAAGCGCTCTGAAGCAGGTCAGCTTGGAAGTGCTATGAAGCTTGCCAGCTTAGAAGTGCTATGAAGCAGGCCAGCTTGGAAGTGCTATTAAGTAGACCAGCTTGGAAGTGCTATTAAGCAGGCCAGCTTGGACGTTCTATGAAACAGGCAGCTTGGAAGTGCGATTAAGCAGGCCAGTTTGGAAGTGCTATGAAGCAGGCCAGCTTGGAAGTGCTATGAACCAGGTAGCTTAGAAGCGCTATGAAGCAGGCCCACTTGGAAGCGCTATGACGCAGGTAGCTTGGAAGTGCTATGAAGCAGACAGCTAGGAAGTGCTATGAAGCAGGCAGCTTGGAAGTGCTAAGAATCAGATCAGCTTGGACGTGCTATGAACGAGACAGCCTGGAAGTGCTATGAAGCAGGCCAGCTTGGAAGTGCTATGAAGCAGACCAGCCTGGAAGTGCTGTGAAGCAGCCCTGCTTGGAAGTGCTATGAAGCAGACCAGCTTGGAAGTGCTATGAAGCAGGAAGCTTAAAAGTGCTATGAGGCAGGCCAGCTTGGAAGTGCTAAGAATCAGGTCAGCTCGAACGTGCTATGAAGCATCCAGCCTGGAAGTGCTATGAAGCAGGTCAGCCTGGAAGTGCTATAAATCAGGCCGGCTTGGAAGTGCTATGAAGCAAACCGCTTGGAAGTGCTATGGAAGCAGGCCGGCTTGGTAGTGCTATGAATCAGGTCATCTTGGATGTGCTATGAAGCAGGCCTGCCTGGAAGTGCTACAAAGCAGGCCAGCTTGGAAGTTCCATGAAGCAGGCAGCTTGGAAGTGCTATGAAGCAGGCTAGCTTGGAAGTGCTATGACGCAGGAAGCTTGGAAGTGATATGAAGCAGTCCAGCTTGGAAGTGCTATGAAGCAGGCAGCGTGGAAGGGCTATTAAGCAGGCCAGTTTGGAAGTGCTATGAAGCAGGCAGCGTGGAAGGGCTATTAAGCAGGCCAGTTTGGAAGTGCTATGAAGCAAGCCAGCTTGGCAGTTCTATGAAGCAGTACAGCCTGGAAGTGCTATGAAGCAGGCTGCTTGAAAGTGCTACAAAGCAGGCCAGCTTGCAAGTGCTATGAAGCAGGCAGCTTAGAAGTGCTATGGAGCAGGTCAACTTGAAGCTTGGAAGTGCGATGAAGAAGGCCAGCTTGGAAGTGCTATGAAAAAGGCAGCTTGGAGGTTCTATGAAGCAGGCCAGTTTGGAAGTGCTATAAAGCAGACCAGCTTGGAAGTGCTATGAAGCAGGCAGCTTGGAAGCGCTATGAAGCAGGCCCGATTGCAAGCGCTATGAAGCAGGTAGCATGGAAGTACTATGAAGCTGGAAGCTTTGAAGTGCTATGAAGCAGGCCAGCTTGGAAGCGCTATGAAGCAGGAAGCTTGGAAGCGCTATGAAGCAGGCCAGCTTGCAAGTGCTATGAAGCAGGCAGCTTAGAAGTGCTATGGAACAGGTCAGCTTGGAAGTGCGATGAAGCAGGCCAGCTTGGAAGTGATATGACGCAGGAAGCTTGGAAGTGCTATGAAGCAGTCCAGCTTGGAAGTGCTATGAAGCACGCAGCGTGGAAGGGCTATTAAGCAGGCCAGTTTGGAAGTGCTATGAAGCAGGCCAGCTTGGCAGTTCTATGAAGTAGTCCAGCCTGGAAGTGCTATGAAGCAGGCTCCTTGAAAGTGCTATGAAGCAGGCCAGCTTGCAAGTGCTATGAAGCAGGCAGTTTAGAAGTGCTATGGAGCAGGTCAGCTTGGAGCTTGGAAGTGCGATGAAGCAGGCCAGCTTGGAAGTGCTATGAAACAGGCAGCTTGGAGGTGCTATGAAGCAGGCCAGTTTGGAAGTGCTATAAAGCAGACCAGCTTGGAAGTGCTATGAAGCAGGCAGCTTGGAAGTGCTATGAAGCAGGTCAACTTGAACGTGCTATGAAGCAGCCAGCCTGGAAGTGCTATGAAGCAGGCCCGCTTGGAAGTGCTATGAAGCAGGCCAGCCTGGAAGTGATGTGAAGCGGCCGAGCTTGGAAATGCTATGAAGCAGACCAGCTTGGAAGTACTGTGAACCAGGTAGCTTGGAAGCATTATGAAGCAGGCCCGCTTGCAAGCGCTATGAAGCAGGTAGCTTGGAAGTGCTATAAAGCAGGAAGCTTGGAAGTGCTAAGAAGCTGGTTGCTTCGAAGCGCTATGAAGCAGGCCCGATTGCAAGCGCTATGAAGCAGGTAGCATGGAAGTGCTATGAAGCAGGAAGCTTGGAAGTACTATGAAGCTGGCAGCTTTGAAGTGCTATGAAGCAGGCCAGCTTGGAAGCGCTATGAAGCAGGAAGCTTGGAAGCGCTATGAAGCAGGCCAGCTTGCAAGTGCTATGAAGCAGGCAGCTTAGAAGTGCTATGGAACAGGTCAGCTTGGAAGTGCGATGAAGCAGGCCAGCTTGGAAGTGATATGACGCAGGAAGCTTGGAAGTGCTATGAAGCAGTCCAGCTTGGAAGTGCTATGAAGCACGCAGCGTGGAAGGGCTATTAAGCAGGCCAGTTTGGAAGTGCTATGAAGCAGGCCAGCTTGGCAGTTCTATGAAGTAGTCCAGCCTGGAAGTGCTATGAAGCAGGCTCCTTGAAAGTGCTATGAAGCAGGCCAGCTTGCAAGTGCTATGAAGCAGGCAGCTTAGAAGTGCTATGGAGCAGGTCAGCTTGGAGCTTGGAAGTGCGATGAAGCAGGCCAGCTTGGAAGTGCTATGAAACAGGCAGCTTGGAGGTGCTATGAAGCAGGCCAGTTTGGAAGTGCTATAAAGCAGACCAGCTTGGAAGTGCTATGAAGCAGGCAGCTTGGAAGTGCTATGAAGCAGGTCAACTTGAACGTGCTATGAAGCAGCCAGCCTGGAAGTGCTATGAAGCAGGCCCGCTTGGAAGTGCTATGAAGCAGGCCAGCCTGGAAGTGATGTGAAGCGGCCGAGCTTGGAAATGCTATGAAGCAGACCAGCTTGGAAGTACTGTGAACCAGGTAGCTTGGAAGCATTATGAATCAGGCCCGCTTGCAAGCGCTATGAAGCAGGTAGCTTGGAAGTGCTATAAAGCAGGAAGCTTGGAAGTGCTAAGAAGCTGGTTGCTTCGAAGCGCTATGAAGCAGGCCCGATTGCAAGCGCTATGAAGCAGGTAGCATGGAAGTGCTATGAAGCAGGAAGCTTGGAAGTGCTATGAAGCAGGAAGCTTTGAAGTGCTATGAAGCAGGCCAGCTTGGAAGCGCTATGAAGCAGGAAGCTTGGAAGCGCTATGAAGCAAGCCAGCTTGCAAGTGCTATGAAGCAGGCAGCTTAGAAGTGCTATGGAGCAGGTCAGCTTGGAAGTGCGATGAAGCAGGCCAGCTTGGAAGTGCTATGAAACAGGCAGCTTGGAGGTGCTATGAAGCAGGCCAGTTTGGAAGTGCTATAAAGCAGACCTGCTTGGAAGTGCTATGAAGCAGGCAGCTTGGAAGTGCTATGAAACAGGTCAACTTGAACGTGCTATGAAGCAGGCAGCCTGGAAGTGCTATGAAGCAGGCCCGCTTGGAAGTACTATGAAGCAGGCCAGCCTGGAAGTGATGTGAAGCGGCCCAGCTTGGAAGTGCTATGAAGCAGGCCAGCTTGGAAGTGCTGTAAACCAGGTAGCTTGGAAGCGTTATGAAGCAGGCCTACTTGCAAGCGCTATGAAGCAGGTAGCTTGGAAGTGCTATGAAGCAGGAAGCTTGGAAGTGCTATGAAGCTGGTTGCTTGGAAGTGCTATGAAGCAGGAAGCTTGGAAGTTCTATGAAGCTGGTTGCTTGGAAGCGCTATGAAGCAGGCCCGATTGCAAGCGCTATGAAGCAAGTAGCTTGGAAGTGCTATGAAGAAGGAAGCTTGGAAGTGCTATGAAGCAGGAAGCTTTGAAGTGCTATGAAGCAGGCCAGCTTGGAAGCGCTATAAAGCAGGAAGCTTGTAAGCGCTATGAAGCAGGCCAGCTTGGAAGTGCTATGAAGCAGGCAGCTTGGAAGAGCTATGAAGCATGCCAGCTTGGAAGTGCTATGAAGCAGGCAGCTTGGAAGTGCTATGAAGCAGGCCAGCTTGGAAGTGCTATGAAGCAGGCCGCTTGAAAGTGCTGTGAAGCGGGCCAGCTTGCAAGTGCTATGAAGCAGGTAGCTAAGAAGTGCTATGGCGCAGGTCAGCTTGGAAGTGCGATGAAGCAGGCCAGACTGGAAGTGCTATGAAGCAGGCAGCTTGGAGGTGCTATGAAGCAGCCATCATGGAAGTGCTATGAAGCAGGCCAGCTTGGAAGTGCTATGAATCAGACCAGCTTGGACATGCTGTGAAGCAGGCAGCTTGGTAGTGCTATTAAGCAGGCCAGCTTGGAAGTGCTATGAAGCAGGCCATGAATCAGGGCAGCTTCGAAGTGCCATGCAGCAGGCCAGCCTGGGAGTGCTGGAAGCAGGCCAGCTTGGAAGTGCTACGCAGCAGACAAGCTTGGACATGCTATGAAGCAGGCAGCTTGGTAGTGCTATTAAGCAGGCCCGCTTGGAAGTGCTATGAAGCAGGCCAGCTTGGACGTGCTGTGAAGCAGGCCAGCTTGGAAGTGCTATGATCCAGGCCACTTGAAAGTGCTATGAAGCAGGCCAATTGGAAGTGCTATGAACCAGGTAGCTTGAAAGCGCTATGAAGCAGGCCGGCTTGCAAGCGCTATGAAGCAGGTAGCTTAGAAGTGCTATGAAGCAGGAAGCTTGGAAGTGCTATGAAGCAGGTAGCTTGGAAACGCTATGAAGCAGTCCTGATTGCAAGCGCTATGAAGCAGGTAGCTTGGAAGTGCTATGAAGCAGGAAGCTTGGAAGTGCTATGAAGCAGGAAGTTTCAAAACGCTATGAAGCAGGCCAGCATGGAAGCGCTATGAAGCAGGAAGCTTGGAAGCACTATGAAGCAGGCCAGCTTGGAAGTACTGTGAACAAGGTAGCTTGGAAGCACTATGAAGCAGGCCGGCTTGGAAGCACTATGAAGCAGGAAGCTTGGAAGTGCTATGAAGCAGGCCAGCTTGGAAGCGCTATGAAGCAGGCCCGCTTGGAAGTGCTATGAAGCAGGCAGCTTGGAAGTGCTATGAAGCAGGCCAACTTGGAAGTGCTATGAAGCAGGCCGGCTTGGAAGTGCTATGAAGCAGACTGCTTGGAAGTGCTATGAAGCAGGCCACTTGCTAGTGCTATTAAGCAGGCCACCGTGGAAGTGCTATGAGGCAGGCCAACTTGGAAGTGCTATGAAGCAGGCCGGCTTGGAAGTGCTATGAAGCAGACTGCTTGGAAGTGCTATGAAGCAGGCCACTTGCTAGTGCTATTAAGCAGGCCACCGTGGAAGTGCTATGAGGCAGGCCAACTTGGAAGTGCTATGAAGCAGGCCGGCTTGGAAGTGCTATGAAGCAGACCGCTTGGAAGTGCTATGAAACAGGCCACTTGCTAGTGCTATGAAGCAGGCCAGCTTGGAAGTGCTATGAAGCAGGAAGCTTGGAAGTGCTATGAAGCAGGCCAGCTTGGAAGTGCTATGAAGCAGGCCAGCTTGGAAGTGCTATGAACAAGGCATCTTGGAAGTGCTATGAAGCAGGCCCGCTTGGAAGTGCTATGAAGCAGACCAGCTTGCAAGTGCTATGAAGCAGGCAGCTTGGAAGTGCTATGAAGCAGGCAGCTTGGAAGTGCAGCTTGCAGGCCAGCTTGGAAGTGCTATGAAGCAGGCCATCTTGCAAGTGCTATGAAGCAGGCCAACCTGGAAGCGCTCTGAAGCAGGTCAGCTTGGAAGTGCTATGAAGCTTGCCAGCTTAGAAGTGCTATGAAGCAGGCCAGCTTGGAAGTGCTATTAAGTAGACCAGCTTGGAAGTGCTATTAAGCAGGCCAGTTTGGAAGTTCTATGAAACAGGCAGCTTGGAAGTGCGATTAAGCAGGCCAGTTTGGAAGTGCTATGAAGCAGGCCAGCTTGGAAGTGCTATGAACCAGGTAGCTTAGAAGCGCTATGAAGCAGGCCCACTTGGAAGCGCTATGACGCAGGTAGCTTGGAAGTGCTATGAAGCAGACAGCTAGGAAGTGCTATGAAGCAGGCAGCTTGGAAGTGCTAAGAATCAGATCAGCTTGGACGTGCTATGAATGAGACAGCCTGGAAGTGCTATGAAGCAGGCCAGCTTGGAAGTGCTATGAAGCAGACCAGCCTGGAAGTGCTGTGAAGCAGCCCAGCTTGGAAGTGCTATGAAGCAGACCAGCTTGGAAGTGCTATGAAGCAGGAAGCTTAAAAGTGCTATGAGGCAGGCCAGCTTGGAAGTGCTAAGAATCAGGTCAGCTCGAACGTGCTATGAAGCATCCAGCCTGGAAGTGCTATGAAGCAGGTCAGCCTGGAAGTGCTATAAATCAGGCCGGCTTGGAAGTGCTATGAAGCAAACCGCTTGGAAGTGCTATGAAGCAGGCCGCTTGCTACTACTATTAAGCAGACCGGCTTGGGAGTCCTATGAAGCAGCCCGGGCTGGAAGTGCTATGAAGGCGGCAGTTTGGAAGTGCTATGAAGGAGGAAGCTTGGAAGTTCTCTGAAGCAGGCCAGCTTGGAAGTGCTATGGAAGCAGGCCGGCTTGGTAGTGCTATGAATCAGGTCATCTTGGATGTGCTATGAAGCCGGCCTGCCTGGAAGTGCTACAAAGCAGGCCAGCTTGGAAGTTCCATGAAGCAGGCAGCTTGGAAGTGCTATGAAGCAGGCTAGCTTGGAAGTGCTATGACGCAGGAAGCTTGGAAGTGATATGAAGCAGTCCAGCTTGGAAGTGCTATGAAGCAGGCAGCGTGGAAGGGCTATTAAGCAGGCCAGTTTGGAAGTGCTATGAAGCAGGCCAGCTTGGCAGTTCTATGAAGCAGTACAGCCTGGAAGTGCTATGAAGCAGGCTGCTTGAAAGTGCTACGAAGCAGGCCAGCTTGCAAGTGCTATGAAGCAGGCAGCTTAGAAGTGCTATGGAGCAGGTCAACTTGGAGCTTGGAAGTGCGATGAAGAAGGCCAGCTTGGAAGTGCTATGAAAAAGGCAGCTTGGAGGTTCTATGAAGCAGGCCAGTTTGGAAGTGCTATAAAGCAGACCAGCTTGGAAGTGCTATGAAGCAGGCAGCTTGGAAGTGCTATGAAGCAGGTCAACTTGAACGTGCTATGAAGCAGCCAGCCTGGAAGAGCTATGAAGCAGGCCCGCTTGGAAGTGCTATGAAGCAGGCCAGCCTGGAAGTGATGTGAAGCGGCCGAGCTTGGAAGTGCTATGAAGCAGGCCAGCTTGGAAGTACTGTGAACCAGGTAGCTTGGAAGCATTATGAAGCAGGCCCGCTTGCAAGCGCTATGAAGCAGGTAGCTTGGAAGTGCTATAAAGCAGGAAGCTTGGAAGTGCTAAGAAGCTGGTTGCTTGGAAGCGCTATGAAGCAGGCCCGATTGCAAGCGCTATGAAGCAGGTAGCTTGGAAGTGCTATGAAGCAGGAAGCTTGGAAGTGCTATGAAGCAGGAAGCTTTGAAGTACTATGAAGCAGGCCAGCTTGGAAGTACTGTGAACAAGGTAGCTTGGAAGCATTATGAAGCAGGCCCGCTTGCAAGCGCTATGAAGCAGGTAGCTTGGAAGTGCTATAAAGCAGGAAGCTTGGAAGTGCTAAGAAGCTGGTTGCTTGGAAGTGCTATGAAGCAGGCCCGCTTGCAAGCGCTATGAAGCAGGTAGCTTGGAAGTGCTATAAAGCAGGAAGCTTGGAAGTGCTATGAAGCAGGAAGCTTTGAAGTGCTATGAAGCAGGCCAACTTGGAAGCGCTATGAAGCAGGAAGCTTGGAAACGCTATGAAGCAGGCCAGCTTGCAAGTGCTATGAAGCAGGCAGCTTAGAAGTGCTATGGAGCAGGTCAGCTTGGACGTGCGATGAAGCAGGCCAGCTTGGAAATGCTATGAAACAGGCAGCTTGGAGGTGCTATGAAGCAGGCCAGTTTGGAAGTGCTATATAGCAGACCAGCTTGGAAGTGCTATGAAGCAGGCAGCTTGGAAGTGCTATGAAGCAGCCAGCCTGGAAGTGATGTGAAGCGGCCCAGCTTGGAAGTGCTATGAAGCAGGCCAGCTTGGAAGTGCTGTCAACAAAGTAGCTTGGAAGCGTTATGAAGCAGGCCCGCTTGCAAGCGCTATGAAGCAGGTAGCTTGGAAGTGCTATGAAGCAGGAAGCTTGGAAGTGCTATGAAGCTGGTTGCTTGGAAGCACTATGAAGCAGGCCCGATTGCAAGCACTATGAAGCAGGTAGCTTGGAAGTGCTATGAAGCAGGAAGCTTGGAAGTGCTATGAAGCTGGTTGCTTGGAAGTGCTATGAAGCAGGAAGCTTGGAAGTGCTATGAAGCTGGTTGCTTGGAAGCGCTATGAAGCAGGCCCGATTGCAAGCGCTATGAAGCAAGTAGCTTGGAAGTGCTATGAAGAAGGAAGCTTGGAAGTGCTATGAAGCAGGAAGCTTTGAAGTGCTATGAAGCAGGCCAGCTTGGAAGCGCTATAAAGCAGGAAGCTTGTAAGCGCTATGAAGCAGGCCAGCTTGGAAGTGCTATGAAGCAGGCAGCTTGGAAGAGCTATGAAGCATGCCAGCTTGGAAGTGCTATGAAGCAGGCAGCTTGGAAGTGCTATGAAGCAGGCCAGCTTGGAAGTGCTATGAAGCAGGCCGCTTGAAAGTGCTGTGAAGCGGGCCAGCTTGCAAGTGCTATGAAGCAGGTAGCTAAGAAGTGCTATGGCGCAGGTCAGCTTGGAAGTGCGATGAAGCAGGCCAGACTGGAAGTGCTATGAAGCAGGCAGCTTGGAGGTGCTATGAAGCAGCCATCATGGAAGTGCTATGAAGCAGGCCAGCTTGGAAGTGCTATGAATCAGACCAGCTTGGACATGCTGTGAAGCAGGCAGCTTGGTAGTGCTATTAAGCAGGCCAGCTTGGAAGTGCTATGAAGCAGGCCATGAATCAGGGCAGCTTCGAAGTGCCATGCAGCAGGCCAGCCTGGGAGTGCTGGAAGCAGGCCAGCTTGGAAGTGCTACGCAGCAGACAAGCTTGGACATGCTATGAAGCAGGCAGCTTGGTAGTGCTATTAAGCAGGCCCGCTTGGAAGTGCTATGAAGCAGGCCAGCTTGGACGTGCTGTGAAGCAGGCCAGCTTGGAAGTGCTATGATCCAGGCCACTTGAAAGTGCTATGAAGCAGGCCAATTGGAAGTGCTATGAACCAGGTAGCTTGAAAGCGCTATGAAGCAGGCCGGCTTGCAAGCGCTATGAAGCAGGTAGCTTAGAAGTGCTATGAAGCAGGAAGCTTGGAAGTGCTATGAAGCAGGTAGCTTGGAAACGCTATGAAGCAGTCCTGATTGCAAGCGCTATGAAGCAGGTAGCTTGGAAGTGCTATGAAGCAGGAAGCTTGGAAGTGCTATGAAGCAGGAAGTTTCAAAGCGCTATGAAGCAGGCCAGCATGGAAGCGCTATGAAGCAGGAAGCTTGGAAGCACTATGAAGCAGGCCAGCTTGGAAGTACTGTGAACAAGGTAGCTTGGAAGCACTATGAAGCAGGCCGGCTTGGAAGCACTATGAAGCAGGAAGCTTGGAAGTGCTATGAAGCAGGCCAGCTTGGAAGCGCTATGAAGCAGGCCCGCTTGGAAGTGCTATGAAGCAGGCAGCTTGGAAGTGCTATGAAGCAGGCCAACTTGGAAGTGCTATGAAGCAGGCCGGCTTGGAAGTGCTATGAAGCAGACTGCTTGGAAGTGCTATGAAGCAGGCCACTTGCTAGTGCTATTAAGCAGGCCACCGTGGAAGTGCTATGAGGCAGGCCAACTTGGAAGTGCTATGAAGCAGGCCGGCTTGGAAGTGCTATGAAGCAGACTGCTTGGAAGTGCTATGAAGCAGGCCACTTGCTAGTGCTATTAAGCAGGCCACCGTGGAAGTGCTATGAGGCAGGCCAACTTGGAAGTGCTATGAAGCAGGCCGGCTTGGAAGTGCTATGAAGCAGACCGCTTGGAAGTGCTATGAAACAGGCCACTTGCTAGTGCTATGAAGCAGGCCAGCTTGGAAGTGCTATGAAGCAGGAAGCTTGGAAGTGCTATGAAGCAGGCCAGCTTGGAAGTGCTATGAAGCAGGCCAGCTTGGAAGTGCTATGAACAAGGCATCTTGGAAGTGCTATGAAGCAGGCCCGCTTGGAAGTGCTATGAAGCAGACCAGCTTGCAAGTGCTATGAAGCAGGCAGCTTGGAAGTGCTATGAAGCAGGCAGCTTGGAAGTGCAGCTTGCAGGCCAGCTTGGAAGTGCTATGAAGCAGGCCATCTTGCAAGTGCTATGAAGCAGGCCAACCTGGAAGCGCTCTGAAGCAGGTCAGCTTGGAAGTGCTATGAAGCTTGCCAGCTTAGAAGTGCTATGAAGCAGGCCAGCTTGGAAGTGCTATTAAGTAGACCAGCTTGGAAGTGCTATTAAGCAGGCCAGCTTGGAAGTTCTATGAAACAGGCAGCTTGGAAGTGCGATTAAGCAGGCCAGTTTGGAAGTGCTATGAAGCAGGCCAGCTTGGAAGTGCTATGAACCAGGTAGCTTAGAAGCGCTATGAAGCAGGCCCACTTGGAAGCGCTATGACGCAGGTAGCTTGGAAGTGCTATGAAGCAGACAGCTAGGAAGTGCTATGAAGCAGGCAGCTTGGAAGTGCTAAGAATCAGATCAGCTTGGACGTGCTATGAATGAGACAGCCTGGAAGTGCTATGAAGCAGGCCAGCTTGGAAGTGCTATGAAGCAGACCAGCCTGGAAGTGCTGTGAAGCAGCCCAGCTTGGAAGTGCTATGAAGCAGACCAGCTTGGAAGTGCTATGAAGCAGGAAGCTTAAAAGTGCTATGAGGCAGGCCAGCTTGGAAGTGCTAAGAATCAGGTCAGCTCGAACGTGCTATGAAGCATCCAGCCTGGAAGTGCTATGAAGCAGGTCAGCCTGGAAGTGCTATAAATCAGGCCGGCTTGGAAGTGCTATGAAGCAAACCGCTTGGAAGTGCTATGAAGCAGGCCGCTTGCTACTACTATTAAGCAGACCGGCTTGGGAGTCCTATGAAGCAGGCCGGGCTGGAAGTGCTATGAAGGCGGCAGTTTGGAAGTGCTATGAAGGAGGAAGCTTGGAAGTTCTCTGAAGCAGGCCAGCTTGGAAGTGCTATGGAAGCAGGCCGGCTTGGTAGTGCTATGAATCAGGTCATCTTGGATGTGCTATGAAGCCGGCCTGCCTGGAAGTGCTACAAAGCAGGCCAGCTTGGAAGTTCCATGAAGCAGGCAGCTTGGAAGTGCTATGAAGCAGGCTAGCTTGGAAGTGCTATGACGCAGGAAGCTTGGAAGTGATATGAAGCAGTCCAGCTTGGAAGTGCTATGAAGCAGGCAGCGTGGAAGGGCTATTAAGCAGGCCAGTTTGGAAGTGCTATGAAGCAGGCCAGCTTGGCAGTTCTATGAAGCAGTACAGCCTGGAAGTGCTATGAAGCAGGCTGCTTGAAAGTGCTACGAAGCAGGCCAGCTTGCAAGTGCTATGAAGCAGGCAGCTTAGAAGTGCTATGGAGCAGGTCAACTTGGAGCTTGGAAGTGCGATGAAGAAGGCCAGCTTGGAAGTGCTATGAAAAAGGCAGCTTGGAGGTTCTATGAAGCAGGCCAGTTTGGAAGTGCTATAAAGCAGACCAGCTTGGAAGTGCTATGAAGCAGGCAGCTTGGAAGTGCTATGAAGCAGGTCAACTTGAACGTGCTATGAAGCAGCCAGCCTGGAAGAGCTATGAAGCAGGCCCGCTTGGAAGTGCTATGAAGCAGGCCAGCCTGGAAGTGATGTGAAGCGGCCGAGCTTGGAAGTGCTATGAAGCAGGCCAGCTTGGAAGTACTGTGAACCAGGTAGCTTGGAAGCATTATGAAGCAGGCCCGCTTGCAAGCGCTATGAAGCAGGTAGCTTGGAAGTGCTATAAAGCAGGAAGCTTGGAAGTGCTAAGAAGCTGGTTGCTTGGAAGCGCTATGAAGCAGGCCCGATTGCAAGCGCTATGAAGCAGGTAGCTTGGAAGTGCTATGAAGCAGGAAGCTTGGAAGTGCTATGAAGCAGGCCAGCTTGGAAGTGCTATGAAGCAGGCCAGCTTGGAAGTGCTATGAACAAGGCATCTTGGAAGTGCTATGAAGCAGGCCCGCTTGGAAGTGCTATGAAGCAGACCAGCTTGCAAGTGCTATGAAGCAGGCAGCTTGGAAGTGCTATGAAGCAGGCAGCTTGGAAGTGCAGCTTGCAGGCCAGCTTGGAAGTGCTATGAAGCAGGCCATCTTGCAAGTGCTATGAAGCAGGCCAACCTGGAAGCGCTCTGAAGCAGGTCAGCTTGGAAGTGCTATGAAGCTTGCCAGCTTAGAAGTGCTATGAAGCAGGCCAGCTTGGAAGTGCTATTAAGTAGACCAGCTTGGAAGTGCTATTAAGCAGGCCAGCTTGGAAGTTCTATGAAACAGGCAGCTTGGAAGTGCGATTAAGCAGGCCAGTTTGGAAGTGCTATGAAGCAGGCCAGCTTGGAAGTGCTATGAACCAGGTAGCTTAGAAGCGCTATGAAGCAGGCCCACTTGGAAGCGCTATGACGCAGGTAGCTTGGAAGTGCTATGAAGCAGACAGCTAGGAAGTGCTATGAAGCAGGCAGCTTGGAAGTGCTAAGAATCAGATCAGCTTGGACGTGCTATGAATGAGACAGCCTGGAAGTGCTATGAAGCAGGCCAGCTTGGAAGTGCTATGAAGCAGACCAGCCTGGAAGTGCTGTGAAGCAGCCCAGCTTGGAAGTGCTATGAAGCAGACCAGCTTGGAAGTGCTATGAAGCAGGAAGCTTAAAAGTGCTATGAGGCAGGCCAGCTTGGAAGTGCTAAGAATCAGGTCAGCTCGAACGTGCTATGAAGCATCCAGCCTGGAAGTGCTATGAAGCAGGTCAGCCTGGAAGTGCTATAAATCAGGCCGGCTTGGAAGTGCTATGAAGCAAACCGCTTGGAAGTGCTATGAAGCAGGCCGCTTGCTACTACTATTAAGCAGACCGGCTTGGGAGTCCTATGAAGCAGGCCGGGCTGGAAGTGCTATGAAGGCGGCAGTTTGGAAGTGCTATGAAGGAGGAAGCTTGGAAGTTCTCTGAAGCAGGCCAGCTTGGAAGTGCTATGGAAGCAGGCCGGCTTGGTAGTGCTATGAATCAGGTCATCTTGGATGTGCTATGAAGCCGGCCTGCCTGGAAGTGCTACAAAGCAGGCCAGCTTGGAAGTTCCATGAAGCAGGCAGCTTGGAAGTGCTATGAAGCAGGCTAGCTTGGAAGTGCTATGACGCAGGAAGCTTGGAAGTGATATGAAGCAGTCCAGCTTGGAAGTGCTATGAAGCAGGCAGCGTGGAAGGGCTATTAAGCAGGCCAGTTTGGAAGTGCTATGAAGCAGGCCAGCTTGGCAGTTCTATGAAGCAGTACAGCCTGGAAGTGCTATGAAGCAGGCTGCTTGAAAGTGCTACGAAGCAGGCCAGCTTGCAAGTGCTATGAAGCAGGCAGCTTAGAAGTGCTATGGAGCAGGTCAACTTGGAGCTTGGAAGTGCGATGAAGAAGGCCAGCTTGGAAGTGCTATGAAAAAGGCAGCTTGGAGGTTCTATGAAGCAGGCCAGTTTGGAAGTGCTATAAAGCAGACCAGCTTGGAAGTGCTATGAAGCAGGCAGCTTGGAAGTGCTATGAAGCAGGTCAACTTGAACGTGCTATGAAGCAGCCAGCCTGGAAGAGCTATGAAGCAGGCCCGCTTGGAAGTGCTATGAAGCAGGCCAGCCTGGAAGTGATGTGAAGCGGCCGAGCTTGGAAGTGCTATGAAGCAGGCCAGCTTGGAAGTACTGTGAACCAGGTAGCTTGGAAGCATTATGAAGCAGGCCCGCTTGCAAGCGCTATTAAGCAGGTAGCTTGGAAGTGCTATAAAGCAGGAAGCTTGGAAGTGCTAAGAAGCTGGTTGCTTGGAAGCGCTATGAAGCAGGCCCGATTGCAAGCGCTATGAAGCAGGTAGCTTGGAAGTGCTATGAAGCAGGAAGCTTGGAAGTGCTATGAAGCAGGAAGCTTTGAAGTACTATGAAGCAGGCCAGCTTGGAAGTACTGTGAACAAGGTAGCTTGGAAGCATTATGAAGCAGGCCCGCTTGCAAGCGCTATGAAGCAGGTAGCTTGGAAGTGCTATAAAGCAGGAAGCTTGGAAGTGCTAAGAAGCTGGTTGCTTGGAAGTGCTATGAAGCAGGCCCGCTTGCAAGCGCTATGAAGCAGGTAGCTTGGAAGTGCTATAAAGCAGGAAGCTTGGAAGTGCTATGAAGCAGGAAGCTTTGAAGTGCTATGAAGCAGGCCAACTTGGAAGCGCTATGAAGCAGGAAGCTTGGAAACGCTATGAAGCAGGCCAGCTTGCAAGTGCTATGAAGCAGGCAGCTTAGAAGTGCTATGGAGCAGGTCAGCTTGGACGTGCGATGAAGCAGGCCAGCTTGGAAATGCTATGAAACAGGCAGCTTGGAGGTGCTATGAAGCAGGCCAGTTTGGAAGTGCTATATAGCAGACCAGCTTGGAAGTGCTATGAAGCAGGCAGCTTGGAAGTGCTATGAAGCAGCCAGCCTGGAAGTGATGTGAAGCGGCCCAGCTTGGAAGTGCTATGAAGCAGGCCAGCTTGGAAGTGCTGTCAACAAAGTAGCTTGGAAGCGTTATGAAGCAGGCCCGCTTGCAAGCGCTATGAAGCAGGTAGCTTGGAAGTGCTATGAAGCAGGAAGCTTGGAAGTGCTATGAAGCTGGTTGCTTGGAAGCACTATGAAGCAGGCCCGATTGCAAGCACTATGAAGCAGGTAGCTTGGAAGTGCTATGAAGCAGGAAGCTTGGAAGTGCTATGAAGCTGGTTGCTTGGAAGTGCTATGAAGCAGGAAGCTTGGAAGTGCTATGAAGCTGGTTGCTTGGAAGCGCTATGAAGCAGGCCCGATTGCAAGCGCTATGAAGCAAGTAGCTTGGAAGTGCTATGAAGAAGGAAGCTTGGAAGTGCTATGAAGCAGGAAGCTTTGAAGTGCTATGAAGCAGGCCAGCTTGGAAGCGCTATAAAGCAGGAAGCTTGTAAGCGCTATGAAGCAGGCCAGCTTGGAAGTGCTATGAAGCAGGCAGCTTGGAAGAGCTATGAAGCATGCCAGCTTGGAAGTGCTATGAAGCAGGCAGCTTGGAAGTGCTATGAAGCAGGCCAGCTTGGAAGTGCTATGAAGCAGGCCGCTTGAAAGTGCTGTGAAGCGGGCCAGCTTGCAAGTGCTATGAAGCAGGTAGCTAAGAAGTGCTATGGCGCAGGTCAGCTTGGAAGTGCGATGAAGCAGGCCAGACTGGAAGTGCTATGAAGCAGGCAGCTTGGAGGTGCTATGAAGCAGCCATCATGGAAGTGCTATGAAGCAGGCCAGCTTGGAAGTGCTATGAATCAGACCAGCTTGGACATGCTGTGAAGCAGGCAGCTTGGTAGTGCTATTAAGCAGGCCAGCTTGGAAGTGCTATGAAGCAGGCCATGAATCAGGGCAGCTTCGAAGTGCCATGCAGCAGGCCAGCCTGGGAGTGCTGGAAGCAGGCCAGCTTGGAAGTGCTACGCAGCAGACAAGCTTGGACATGCTATGAAGCAGGCAGCTTGGTAGTGCTATTAAGCAGGCCCGCTTGGAAGTGCTATGAAGCAGGCCAGCTTGGACGTGCTGTGAAGCAGGCCAGCTTGGAAGTGCTATGATCCAGGCCACTTGAAAGTGCTATGAAGCAGGCCAATTGGAAGTGCTATGAACCAGGTAGCTTGAAAGCGCTATGAAGCAGGCCGGCTTGCAAGCGCTATGAAGCAGGTAGCTTAGAAGTGCTATGAAGCAGGAAGCTTGGAAGTGCTATGAAGCAGGTAGCTTGGAAACGCTATGAAGCAGTCCTGATTGCAAGCGCTATGAAGCAGGTAGCTTGGAAGTGCTATGAAGCAGGAAGCTTGGAAGTGCTATGAAGCAGGAAGTTTCAAAGCGCTATGAAGCAGGCCAGCATGGAAGCGCTATGAAGCAGGAAGCTTGGAAGCACTATGAAGCAGGAAGCTTGGAAGCACTATGAAGCAGGCCGGCTTGGAAGCGCTATGAAGCAGGAAGCTTGGAAGTGCTATGAAGCAGGCCAGCTTGGAAGCGCTATGAAGCAGGCCCGCTTGGAAGTGCTATGAAGCAGGCAGCTTGGAAGTGCTATGAAGCAGGCCAACTTGGAAGTGCTATGAAGCAGGCCGGCTTGGAAGTGCTATGAAGCAGACTGCTTGGAAGTGCTATGAAGCAGGCCACTTGCTAGTGCTATTAAGCAGGCCACCGTGGAAGTGCTATGAGGCAGGCCAACTTGGAAGTGCTATGAAGCAGGCCGGCTTGGAAGTGCTATGAAGCAGACTGCTTGGAAGTGCTATGAAGCAGGCCACTTGCTAGTGCTATTAAGCAGGCCACCGTGGAAGTGCTATGAGGCAGGCCAACTTGGAAGTGCTATGAAGCAGGCCGGCTTGGAAGTGCTATGAAGCAGACCGCTTGGAAGTGCTATGAAACAGGCCACTTGCTAGTGCTATGAAGCAGGCCAGCTTGGAAGTGCTATGAAGCAGGAAGCTTGGAAGTGCTATGAAGCAGGCCAGCTTGGAAGTGCTATGAAGCAGGCCAGCTTGGAAGTGCTATGAACAAGGCATCTTGGAAGTGCTATGAAGCAGGCCCGCTTGGAAGTGCTATGAAGCAGACCAGCTTGCAAGTGCTATGAAGCAGGCAGCTTGGAAGTGCTATGAAGCAGGCAGCTTGGAAGTGCAGCTTGCAGGCCAGCTTGGAAGTGCTATGAAGCAGGCCATCTTGCAAGTGCTATGAAGCAGGCCAACCTGGAAGCGCTCTGAAGCAGGTCAGCTTGGAAGTGCTATGAAGCTTGCCAGCTTAGAAGTGCTATGAAGCAGGCCAGCTTGGAAGTGCTATTAAGCAGGCCAGTTTGGAAGTGCTATGAAGCAGGCCAGCTTGGAAGTGCTATGAACCAGGTAGCTTAGAAGCGCTATGAAGCAGGCCCACTTGGAAGCGCTATGACGCAGGTAGCTTGGAAGTGCTATGAAGCAGACAGCTAGGAAGTGCTATGAAGCAGGCAGCTTGGAAGTGCTAAGAATCAGATCAGCTTGGACGTGCTATGAACGAGACAGCCTGGAAGTGCTATGAAGCAGGCCAGCTTGGAAGTGCTATGAAGCAGACCAGCCTGGAAGTGCTGTGAAGCAGCCCAGCTTGGAAGTGCTATGAAGCAGACCAGCTTGGAAGTGCTATGAAGCAGGAAGCTTAAAAGTGCTATGAAGCATCCAGCCTGGAAGTGCTATGAAGCAGGTCAGCCTGGAAGTGCTATAAATCAGGCCGGCTTGGAAGTGCTATGAAGCAAACCGCTTGGAAGTGCTATGAAGCAGGCCGCTTGCTACTACTATTAAGCAGACCGGCTTGGGAGTCCTATGAAGCAGGCCGGGCTGGAAGTGCTATGAAGGCGGCAGTTTGGAAGTGCTATGAAGGAGGAAGCTTGGAAGTTCTCTGAAGCAGGCCAGCTTGGAAGTGCTATGGAAGCAGGCCGGCTTGGTAGTGCTATGAATCAGGTCATCTTGGATGTGCTATGAAGCCGGCCTGCCTGGAAGTGCTACAAAGCAGGCCAGCTTGGAAGTTCCATGAAGCAGGCAGCTTGGAAGTGCTATGAAGCAGGCTAGCTTGGAAGTGCTATGACGCAGGAAGCTTGGAAGTGATATGAAGCAGTCCAGCTTGGAAGTGCTATGAAGCAGGCAGCGTGGAAGGGCTATTAAGCAGGCCAGTTTGGAAGTGCTATGAAGCAGGCCAGCTTGGCAGTTCTATGAAGCAGTACAGCCTGGAAGTGCTATGAAGCAGGCTGCTTGAAAGTGCTACGAAGCAGGCCAGCTTGCAAGTGCTATGAAGCAGGCAGCTTAGAAGTGCTATGGAGCAGGTCAACTTGGAGCTTGGAAGTGCGATGAAGAAGGCCAGCTTGGAAGTGCTATGAAAAAGGCAGCTTGGAGGTTCTATGAAGCAGGCCAGTTTGGAAGTGCTATAAAGCAGACCAGCTTGGAAGTGCTATGAAGCAGGCAGCTTGGAAGTGCTATGAAGCAGGTCAACTTGAACGTGCTATGAAGCAGCCAGCCTGGAAGAGCTATGAAGCAGGCCCGCTTGGAAGTGCTATGAAGCAGGCCAGCCTGGAAGTGATGTGAAGCGGCCGAGCTTGGAAGTGCTATGAAGCAGGCCAGCTTGGAAGTACTGTGAACCAGGTAGCTTGGAAGCATTATGAAGCAGGCCCGCTTGCAAGCGCTATGAAGCAGGTAGCTTGGAAGTGCTATAAAGCAGGAAGCTTGGAAGTGCTAAGAAGCTGGTTGCTTGGAAGCGCTATGAAGCAGGCCCGATTGCAAGCGCTATGAAGCAGGTAGCTTGGAAGTGCTATGAAGCAGGAAGCTTGGAAGTGCTATGAAGCAGGAAGCTTTGAAGTACTATGAAGCAGGCCAGCTTGGAAGTACTGTGAACAAGGTACCTTGGAAGCATTATGAAGCAGGCCCGCTTGCAAGTGCTATGAAGCAGGTAGCTTGGAAGTGCTATAAAGCAGGAAGCTTGGAAGTGCTAAGAAGCTGGTTGCTTGGAAGTGCTATGAAGCAGGCCCGCTTGCAAGCACTATGAAGCAGGTAGCTTGGAAGTGCTATAAAGCAGGAAGCTTGGAAGTTCTATGAAGCAGGAAGCTTTGAAGTGCTATGAAGCAGGCCAACTTGGAAGCGCTATGAAGCAGGAAGCTTGGAAACGCTATGAAGCAGGCCAGCTTGCAAGTGCTATGAAGCAGGCAGCTTAGAAGTGCTATGGAGCAGGTCAGCTTGGACGTGCGATGAAGCAGGCCAGCTTGGAAATGCTATGAAACAGGCAGCTTGGAGGTGTTATGAAGCAGGCCAGTTTGGAAGTGCTATATAGCAGACCAGCTTGGAAGTGCTATGAAGCAGGCAGCTTGGAAGTGCTATGAAGCAGCCAGCCTGGAAGTGATGTGAAGCGGCCCAGCTTGGAAGTGCTATGAAGCAGGCCAGCTTGGAAGTGCTGTCAACAAAGTAGCTTGGAAGCGTTATGAAGCAGGCCCGCTTGCAAGCGCTATGAAGCAGGTAGCTTGGAAGTGCTATGAAGCAGGAAGCTTGGAAGTGCTATGAAGCTGGTTGCTTGGAAGCACTATGAAGCAGGCCCGATTGCAAGCACTATGAAGCAGGTAGCTTGGAAGTGCTATGAAGCAGGAAGCTTGGAAGTGCTATGAAGCAGGAAGCTTTGAAGTGCTATGAAGCAGGCCAGCTTGGAAGTGCTATGAAGCAGGCCAGCCTGGAAGTGCTATGAAGCAAGCCAGCTTGGAAGTGCTATGAAGCAGGTCAGCTTGGGTGTGCTATGAAGCAGCCAGCCTGGACGTGCTATGAAGCACGCCAGCTTGGAAGTGCTATGAAGCAGGTCAGCTTGGCCGTGCTATGAAGCAGGCAAGCCTGGACGTGTTATGAAGCAGGCCCGCTTGGAAGTGAAGTGAAGCAGGCCAGCCTGGGAGTGCTGTGAAGCAGGCCAGCTTGGAAGTGCTATGAATCAGACCAGCTTGGACATGCTATGAAGCAGGCAGCTTGGTAGTGCTATTAAGCAGGCCAGCTTGGAAGTGCCATGAAGAAAGCATGCTGCTTGGAAGTGCTACGAAGCAGACAAGCTTGGACATGCTATGAAGCAGGCAGCTTGGTAGTGCTATTAAGCAGGCCAGCTTGGAAGTGCTATGAAGCAGGCCAGTTTGGAAGTGCTATGAAGCAACCAGTTTGGAAGTGCTATGAAGCAGGCCAGCTTGGAAGTGCTATGAACCAGGAAGCTTGGGAGAACTATGAAGCAGGCCAGCTTGGAAGCGCTGTGGAGCAGGCCAGCTTGAAAGTGCTATGAAGCAGGCAGCTTGGAAGTGCGATGAAACCGGCTAACTTGGAAGTGCTATGAAGCAGGCCGGCTTGGAAGTGCTATGAAGCAAACTGCTTGGAAGTGCTATGAAGCAGGCCGCTTGCTAGTGCTATTAAGCAGACCGGCTTGGGAGTCCTATGAAACAGGCCGGGCTGGAAGTGCTATGAAGGAGGCAGTTTGGAAGTGCTATGAAGGAGGAAGCTTGGAAGTTCTCTGAAGCAGGCCAGCTAGGAAGTGCTATGGAAGCAGGCCGGCTTGGTAGTGCTATGAAGCAGGTCATCTTGGATGTGCTATGAAGCAGGCCAGCCTGGAAGTGCTACAAAGCATGCCAGCTTGGAAGTGCCATGAAGCAGGCAGTTTGGAAGTGCTATGAAGAAGGCTAGCTTGGAAGTGCTATGACGCAGGAAGCTTGGAAGTGCTATGAAGCAGGCAGCGTGGAAGGGCTATTAAGCAGGCCAGTTTGGAAGTGCTATGAAGCAGGCCAGCTTGGCAGTTCTATGAAGCAGTCCAGCCTGGAAGTGCTATGAAGCAGGCTGCTTGAAAGTGCTATGAAGCAGGCCAGCTTGCAAGTACTATGAAGCAGGCAGCTTAGAAGTGCTATGGAGCAGGTCAGCTTGGAGCTTGGAAGTGCTATGAAGCAGGCAGCTTGGAAGTGCTATGAAACAGGCAGCTTGGAGGTGCTATGAAGCAGGCCAGTTTGGAAGTGCTATAAAGCAGACCCGCTTGGAAGTGCTATGAAGCAGGCCAGCCTGGAAGTGATGTGAAGCGGCCGAGCTTGGAAATGCTATGAAGCAGGCCAGCTTGGAAGTACTGTGAACCAGGTAGCTTGAAAGCATTATGAAGCAGGCCCGCTTGCAAGCGCTATGAAGCAGGTAGCTTGGAAGTGCTATAAAGCAGGAAGCTTGGAAGTGCTAAGAAGCTGGTTGCTTGGAAGCGCTATGAAGCAGGCCCGATTGCAAGCGCTATGAAGCAGGTAGCATGGAAGTGCTATGAAGCAGGAAGCTTGGAAGTGCTATGAAGCAGGAAGCTTTGAAGTGCTATGAAGCAGGCCAGCTTGGAAGCGCTATGAAGCAGGAAGCTTGGAAGCGCTATGAAGCAGGCCAGCTTGCAAGTGCTATGAAGCAGGCAGCTTAGAAGTGCTATGGAGCAGGTCAGGTTGGAAGTGCGATGAAGCAGGCCAGCTTGGAAGTGCTATGACGCAGGAAGCTTGGAAGTGCTATGAAGCAGGCCCGCTTGGAAGTGCTATGAAGCAGGCCAGGCTGGAAGTGATGTGAAGCGGCCGAGCTTGGAAATGCTATGAAGCAGGCCAGCTTGGAAGTACTGTGAACCAGGTAGCTTGGAAGCATTATGAAGCAGGCCCGCTTGCAAGCGCTATGAAGCAGGTAGCTTGGAAGTGCTATAAAGCAGGAAGATTGGAAGTGCTAAGAAGCTGGTTGCTTGGAAGCGCTATGAAGCAGGCCCGATTGCAAGCGCTATGAAGCAGGTAGCATGGAAGTGCTATGAAGCAGGAAGCTTGGAAGTGCTATGAAGCAGGAAGCTTTGAAGTGCTATGAAGCAGGCCAGCTTGGAAGCGCTATGAAGCAGGAAGCTTGGAAGCGCTATGAAGCAGGCCAGCTTGCAAGTGCTATGAAGCAGGCAGCTTAGAAGTGCTATGGAGCAGGTTAGCTTGGAAGTGCGATGAAGCAGGCCAGCTTGGAAGTGCTATGACGCAGAAAGCTTGGAAGTGCTATGAAGCAGTCCAGCTTGGAAGTGCTATGAAGCGGCAGCGTGAAAGGGCTATTAAGCAGGCCAGTTTGGAAGTGCTATGAAGCAGGCCAGCTTGGCAGTTCTATGAAGCAGTCCAGCCTGGAAGTGCTATGAAGCAGGCTGCTTGAAAGTGCTATGAAGCAGGCCAGCTTGCAAGTGCTATGAAGCAGGCAGCTTAGAAGTGCTATGGAGCAGGTCAGCTTGGAGCTGGGAAGTGCGATGAAGCAGGCCAGCTTGGAAGTGCTATGAAACAGGCAGCTTGGAGGTGCTATGAAGCAGGCCAGTTTGGAAGTGCTATAAAGCAGACCAGCTTGGAAGTGCTATGAAGCAGGCAGCTTGGAAGTGCTATGAAGCATGTCAACTTGAACGTGCTATGAAGCAGCAAGCCTGGAAGTGCTATGAAGCAGGCCCGCTTCGAAGTGCTATGAAGCAGGCCAGCCTGGAAGTGATGTGAAGCGGCCGAGCTTGGAAATGCTATGAAGCAGGCCAACTTGGAAGTACTGTGAACCAGGTAGCTTTGAAGCATTATGAAGCAGGCCCGCTTGCAAGCGCTATGAAGCAGGTAGCTTGGAAGTGCTATAAAGCAGGAAGCTTGGAAGTGCTAAGAAGCTTGTTGCTTGGAAGCGCTATGAAGCAGGCCCGATTGAAAGCGCTATGAAGCAGGTAGCATGGACGTGCTATGAAGCAGGAAGCTTGGAAGTGCTATGAAGTAGGAAGCTTTGAAGTGCTATGAAGCAGGCCAGCTTGGAAGCGCTATGAAGCAGGAAGCTTGGAAGCGCTATGAAGCAGGCTGCTTAGAAGTGCTATGGAGCAGGTCAGCTTGGAAGTGCGATGAAGCAGGCCAGCTTGGAAGTGCTATGAAACAGGCAGCTTGGAGGTGCTATGAAGCAGGCCAGTTTGGAAGTGCTATAAAGCAGACCTGCTTGGAAGTGCTATGAAGCAGGCAGCTTGGAAGTGCTATGAAGCAGGTCAACTTGAACGTGCTATGAAGCAGCCAGCCTGGAAGTGCTATGAAGCAGGCCTGCTTGGAAGTGCTATGAAGCAGGCCAGCCTGGAAGTGATGTGAAGCGGCCCAGCTTGGAAGTGCTATGAAGCAGGCCAGCTTGGAAGTGCTGTGAACCAGGTAGCTTGGAAGCGTTATGAAGCAGGCCCGCTTGCAAGCGCTATGAAGCAGGTAGCTTGGAAGTGCTATGAAGCAGGAAGCTTGGAAGTGCTATGAAGCTGGTTGCTTGGAAGCACTATGAAGCAGGCCCGATTGCAAGCGCTATGAAGCAAGTAGCTTGGAAGTGCTATGAAGAAGGAAGCTTGGAAGTGCTATGAAGCAGGAAGCTTTGAAGTGCTATGAAGCAGGCCAGCTTGGAAGCGCTATGAAGCAGGAAGCTTGGAAGCGCTATGAAGCAGGCCAGCTTGGAAGTGCTATGAAGCAGGCAGCTTGGAAGTACTATGAAGCATGCCAGCTTGGAAGTGCTATGAAGCAGGCAGCTTGGAAGTGCTATGAAGCAGGCCAGCTTGGAAGTGCTATGAAGCAGGCCGCTTGAAAGTGCTGTGAAGCGGGCCAGCTTGCAAGTGCTATGAAGCAGGTAGCTTAGAAGTGCTATGGAGCAGGTCAGCTTGGAAGTGCGATGAAGCAGGCCAGACTGGAAGTGCTATGAAGCAGGCAGGTTGGAGGTGCTATGAAGCAGCCATCATGGAAGTGCTATGAAGCAGGCCAGCTTGGAAGTGCTATGAATCAGACCAGCTTTGACATGCTGTGAAGCAGGCAGCTTGGTAGTGCTATTAAGCAGGCCAGCTTGGAAGTGCTATGAAGCAGGCCATGAATCAGGCCAGCTTGGAAGTGCCATGCAGCAGGCCAGCCTGGGAGTGCTGTGAAGCAGGCCAGCTTGGAAGTGCTACGTAGCAGACAAGCTTGGACATGCTATGAAGCAGGCAGCTTGGTATTGCTATTAAGCAGGCCCGCTTGGAAGTGCTATGAAGCAGGCCAGCTTGGACGTGATGTGAAGCAGGCCAGCTTGGAAGTGCTATGATCCAGGCAACTTGAAAGTGCTATGAAGCAGGCCAATTGGAAGTGCTATGAACCAGGAAGCTTGAAAGCGCTATGAAGCAGGCCGGCTTGCAAGCGCTATGAAGCAGGTAGCTTAGAAGTGCTATGAAGCAGGAAGCTTGGAAGTGCTATGAAGCAGGTAGCTTGGAAGCGCTATGAAGCAGTCCCGATTGCAAGCGCTATGAAGCAGGTAGCTTGGAAGTGCTATGAAGCAGGAAGCTTGGAAGTGCTATGAAGCAGGAAGCTTCGAAGTGCTATGAAGCAGGCCAGCATGGAAGCGCTATGAAGCAGGAAGCTTGGAAGCACTATGAAGCAGGAAGCTTGGAAGCACTATGAAGCAGGCCGGCTTGGAAGCACTATGAAGCAGGAAGCTTGGAAGTGCTATGAACGGAGGCCAGCTTGGAAGCGCTATGAAGCAGGCCCGCTTGGAAGTGCTATGAAGCAGGCAGCTTGGAAGTGCTATGAAGCAGGCCAGCTTGGAAGTGCTATGAAGCAGACTGCTTGGAAGTGCTATGAAGCAGGCCACTTGCTAGTGCTATTAAGCAGGCCACCGTGGAAGTGCTATGAGGCAGGCCAACTTGGAAGTGCTATGAAGCAGGCCGGCTTGGAAGTGCTATGAAGCAGATCGCTTGGAAGTGCTATGAAGCAGGCCAGCTTGGAAGTGCTATGAACCAGGCATCTTGGAAGTGCTATGAAGCAGGCCCGCTTGGAAGTGCTATGAAGCAGACCAGCTTGGAAGTGCTATGAAGCAGGCAGCTTGGAAGTGCTATGAAGCAGGCAGCTTGGAAGTGCAGCTTGCAGGCCAGCTTGGAAGTGCTATGAAGCAGGTCATCTTGCAAGTGCTATGAAGCAGGCCAACCTGGAAGCGCTCTGAAGCAGGTCAGCTTGGAAGTGCTATGAAGCTTGCCATCTTAGAAGTGCTATTAAGTAGGCCAGTTTGGAAGTGCTATGAAGCAGGCCAGCTTGGAAGTGCTATGAACCAGGTAGCTTAAAAGCGCTATGAAGCAGGCCCACTTGCAAGCGCTATGAAGCAGGTAGCTTGGAAGTGCTATGAAGCAGACAGCTTGGAAGTGCTATGAAGCAGGCAGCTGGGAAGTGCTATGAAGCAGATCAGCTTGGACGTGCTATGAATGAGCCAGCCTGGAAGTGCTATGAAGCAGGCCAGCTTGGAAGTGCTATGAAGCAGAGCAGCCTGGAAGTGCTGTGAAGCAGCCCAGCTTGGAAGTGCTATGAAGCAGACCAGCTTGGAAGTGCTATGAAGCAGGAAGCTCAGAAGTGCTATGAGGCAGGCCAGCTTGGAAGTGCTAAGAATCAGGTCAGCTCGAACGTGCTATGAAGCATCCAGCCTGGATGTGCTATGAAGCAGGTCAGCCTGGAAGTGCTATAAATCAGGCCAGCTTGGAAGTTCTATGAAGCAAACCGCTAGGAAGTGCTATGAAGCAGGCCGCTTGCTAGTGCTATTAAGCAGACCGGCTTGGGAGTCCTATGAAGCAGGCCGGGCTGGAAGTACTATGAAGGCGGCAGTTTGGAAGTACTATGAAGGAGGCAGCTTGGAAGTTCTCTGAAGCAGGACAGCTTGGAAGTGCTATGGAAGCAGGCCGGCTTGGTAGTGCTATGAAGCAGGTCATCTTGGATGTGCTATGAAGCAGGCCAGCCTGGAAGTGCTACAAAGTAGGCCAGCTTGGAAGTGCCATGAAGCAGGCAGCTTGGAAGTGCTATGAAGCAGGCTAGCTTGGAAGTGCTATGACGCAGGATGCTTGGAAGTGATATGAAGCAGTCCAGCTTGGAAGTGCTATGAAGCAGGCAGTGTGGAAGGGCTATTAAGCAGGCCAGTTTGGAAGTGCTATGAAGCAGGCCAGCTTGGCAGTTCTATGAAGCAGTCCAGCCTGGAAGTGCTATGAAGCAGGCTGCTTGAAAGTGCTATGAAGCAGGCCAGCTTGCAAGTGCTATGAAGCAGGCAGCTTAGAAGTGCTATGAAACAGGCAGCTTGGAGGTTCTATGAAGCAGGCCAGTTTGGAAGTGCTATAAAGCAGACCAGCTTGGAAGTGCTATGAAGCAGGCAGCTTGGAAGTGCTATGAAGCAGGTCAACTTGAACGTGCTATGAAGCAGCCAGCCTGGAAGAGCTATGAAGCAGGCCCGCTTGGAAGTGCTATGAAGCAGGCCAGCCTGGAAGTGATGTGAAGCGCCCAAGCTTGGAAGTGCTATGAAGCAGGCCAGCTTGGAAGTACTGTGAACCAGGTAGCTTGGAAGCATTATGAAGCAGGCCCGCTTGCAAGCGCTATGAAGTAGGTAGCTTGGAAGTGCTATAAAGCAGGAAGCTTGGAAGTGCTAAGAAGCTGGTTGCTTGGAAGCGCTATGAAGCAGGCCCGATTGCAAGCGCTATGAAGCAGGTAGCTTGGAAGTGCTATGAAGCAGGAAGCTTGGACGTGCTATGAAGCAGGAAGCTTTGAAGTGCTATGAAGCAGGCCAGCTTGGAAGTACTGTGAACAAGGTAGCTTGGAAGCATTATGAAGCAGGCCCGCTTGCAAGCGCTATGAAGCAGGTAGCTTGGAAGTGCTATAAAGCAGGAAGCTTGGAAGTGCTAAGAAGCTGGTTGCTTGGAAGTGCTATCAAGCAGGCCCGATTGCAAGCGCTATGAAGCAGGTAGCTTGGAAGTGCTATGAAGCAGGAAGCTTGGAAGTGCTATGAAGCAGGAAGCTTTGAAGTGCTATGAAGCAGGCCCGATTGCAAGCACTATGAAGCAGGTAGCCTGGAAGTGCTATGAAGCAGATAGCTTGGAAGTGATATGAAGCAGTCCAGCTTGGAAGTGCTTTGAAGCAGGCAGCGTGGAAGGGCTATTAAGCAGGCCAGTTTGGAAGTGCTATGAAGCAGGCCAGCTTGGCAGTTCTATGAAGCAGTCCAGCCTGGAAGTGCTACGAAGCAGGCTGCTTGAAAGTGCTATGAAGCAGGCTAGCTTGCAAGTGCTATGAAGCAGGCAGCTCAGAAGTTCTATGAAGCAGGACAACTTGGAAGTGCTTCAAAGCAGGCCGGCTTGAAGTGCTATGAAGCAGGAAGCTTGGAAGTGCTATGAAGCAGGAAGCTTGGAAGTGCTATGAAGCAGGAAGCTTGGAAGCGCTATGAAGCAGGCCGGCTTGGAAGCGCTATGAAGCAGGCCAGCTTGGAACTGCTATGAAGCAGGCCAGCTTTGAAGTGCTATGAAGCAGGCAGCTTGGAAGTGCTATGAAGCAGGCCAACTTGGAAGTGCTATTAAGCAGGCCAGCTTGGAAGTGCTATTAAGTAGGCCCGATTAGAAATGCTATTAAGCAGGCCAGCTTGGAAGTGCTATGAAGCAGGCAGCTTGGAAGTGCTACTAAGCAGGCCAGTTTGGAAGAGCTATGAAACAGGCCAGCTTGGAAGTGCTATGAACCAGGTAGATTGGAAGCGCTATGAAGCAGGCCCGCTTGCAAGCGCTATGAAACAGGTAGCTTGGAAGAACTCTGAAGCAGACAGCTTGGAAGTGCTATGAAGCAGGCAGCTTGGAAGTGCTTTGAAGCAGATCAACTTGGACGTGCTGTGAAACAGCCAGCCTGGAAGTGCTATGAAGCAGGCCAGCTTGGAAGTGCTTCAAAGCAGGCCAGCTTGAAGTGCTATGAAGCAGACCGCTTGGAAGTGCTATGAAGCAGGAAGCTTAGAAGTGCTATGAAGCAGGAAGCTTGGAAGTGCTATGAAGCAGGAAGCTTCGAAGCGCCATGATGCAGGCCGGCATGGAAGCGCTATGAAGCAGGAAGCTTGGAAGCACTATGAAGCAGTCCAGCTTGGAAGTGCTATGAAGCAGGCCAGCTTCGAAGTGCTATGAAGCAGGCAGCTTGGAAGTGCTATGAAGCAGGTCAACTTGGAAGTGCTTCAAAGCAGGCCGGCTTGAAGTGCTATGAAGCAGACCGCTTGGAAGTGCTATGAAGCAGGAAGCTTGGAAGTGCTATGAAGCAGGAAGCTTGGAAGCGCTATGAAGCAGGCTGGCTTGGAAGTGCTATGAAGCAGGAAGCTCGGAAGCGCTATGAAGCAGGCCAGCTTGGAAGCGCTATGAAGCAGGCCAGCTTGGAAGTCCTATGAAGCGGGCAGCTTGGAAGTGCTATGAAGCAGGCCAACTTGGAAGTGCTATGAAGCAGGCCAGCTTGGAAGTGCTATTAAGTAGGCCAGATTGGAAGTGCTATTAAGCAGGCCAGCTTGGAAGTGCTATGAAGCAGGCAGCTTGGAAGTGCTATGAACCAGGTAGCTTGGAAGCGCTATGAAGCAGGCCCGCTTGCAAGCGCTATGAAACAGGTAGCTTGGAAGAACTCTGAAGCAGACAGCTTGGAAGTGCTATGAAGCAGGCAGCTTGGAAGTGCTTTGAAGCAGGTCAACTTGGACGTGCTGTGAAACAGCCAGCCTGGAAGTGCTATGAAGCAGGCCAGCTTGGAAATGCTATGAAGCAGACCAGCCTGGAAGTGCTGTGATGCAGGCCAGCTTGGAAGTGCTATGAAGCAGACCAGCTTGGAAGTGCTATGAAGCAGGAAGCTTAGAAGTGCTATGAAGCAGCAGGCCTGGAAGTGATATGATGCAGGCCAGCCTGGAAGTGCTATAAATCAGGCCAGCTTGGAAGTGCTATGAAGCTGGAAGCTTGGAAGAGCTATGGAGCAGGCTAGCTTGGAAGTGCTATGAAGCAGGCCAGCCTGGAAGTGCTATGAAGCAAGCCAGCTTGGAAGTGCTATGAAGCAGGTCAGCTTGGAAGTGCTATGAAGCAGGCAGCTTGGAAGTGCTATGAAGCAGGAATACTTTGAAGTGCTTCAAAGCAGGCCGGCTTGAAGTGCTATGAAGCAGACCGCTTGGAAGTGCTATGAAGCAGGAAGCTTGGAAGTGCTATGAAGCAGGAAGCTTGGAAGCGCTATGAAGCAGGCCGGCTTGGAAGCGCTATGAAGCAGGAAGCTCGGAAGCGCCATGAAGCAGGCCAGCTTGGAAGCGCTATGAAGCAGGCCAGCTTGGAAGTGCTATGAAGCAGGCAGCTTGGAAGTGCTATGAAGCAGGCCAACTTGGAAGTGCTATGAAGCAGGCCAGCTTGGTAGTGCTATTAAGTAGGCCAGAGTGGAAGTGCTATTAAGCAGGCCAGCTTGGAAGTGCTATGAAGCAGGCAGCTTGGAAGTGCTACTAAGCAGGCCAGTTTGGAAGTGCTATGAAGCAGGCCCGCTTGCAAGCGCTATGAAACAGGTAGCTTGGAAGAACTCTGAAGCAGACAGCTTGGAAGTGCTATGAAGCAGGCAGCTTGGAAGTGCTTTGAAGCAGGTCAACTTGGACGTGCTGTGAAACAGCCAGCCTGGAAGTGCTATGAAGCAGGCCAGCTTGGAAATGCTATGAAGCAGACCAGCCTGGAAGTGCTGTGATGCAGGCCAGCTTGGAAGTGCTATAAAGCAGACCAGCTTGGAAGTGCTATGAAGCAGGAAGCTTAGAAGTGCTATGAAGCAGCCAGCCCGGAAGTGCTATAAATCAGGCCAGCTTGGAAGTGCTATGAAGCTGGCAGCTTGGAAGAGCTATGGAGCAGGCCAGCTTGGAAGTGCTATGAAGCAGGCCAGCTTGGAAGTGCTATGAAGCAGGTCAGCTTGGGTGTGCTATGAAGCAGCCAGCCTGGACGTGCTATGAAGCACGCCAGCTTGGAAGTGCTATGAAGCAGGTCAGCTTGGCCGTGCTATGAAGCAGGCCAGCCTGGACGTGTTATGAAGCAGGCCAGCTTGGAAGTGAAGTGAAGCAGGCCAGCCTGGAAGTGCTATGAAGCAGGCCAGTTTGGAAGTGCTATGAATCAGCCAGTTTGGAAGTGCTATGAAGTAGGCCAGCTTGGAAGTGCTATGAACCAGGTAGATTGGAAGCGCTATGAAGCAGGCCCGCTTGCAAGCGCTATGAAACAGGTAGCTTGGAATAACTCTGAAGCAGACAGCTTGGAAGTGCTATGAAGCAGGCAGCTTGGAAGTGCTTTGAAGTAGGTCAACTTGGACGTGCTGTGAAACAGCCAGCCAGGAAGTGCTATGAAGCAGGCCAGCTTAGAAGTGCTTCAAAGCAGGCCGGCTTGAAGTGCTATGAAGCAGACCGCTTGGAAGTGCTATGAAGCAGGAAGCTTGGAAGTGCTATGAAGCAGGAAGCTTCGAAGCGCCATGATGCAGGCCGGCATGGAGCGCTATGAAGCAGGAAGCTTGGAAGCACTATGAAGCAGTCCAGCTTGGAAGCGCTATGAAGCAGGCCAGCTTCGAAGTGCTATGAAGCAGGCAGCTTGGAAGTGCTATGAAGCAGGTCAACTTGGAAGTGCTTCAAAGCAGGCCGGCTTGAAGTGCTATGAAGCAGACCGCTTGGAAGTGCTATGAAGCAGGAAGCTTGGAAGTGCTATGAAGCAGGAAGCTTGGAAGCGCTATGAAGCAGGCTGGCTTGGAAGTGCTATGAAGCAGGAAGCTCAGAAGCGCTATGAAGCAGGCCAGCTTGGAAGCGCTATGAAGCAGGCCAGCTCGGAAGTCCTATGAAGCAGGCAGCTTGGAAGTGCTATGAAGCAGGCCAACTTGGAAGTGCCATGAAGCAGGCCAGTTTGGAAGTGCTACTAAGCAGTCCAGTTTGGAAGTGCTATGAAGCAAGCCAGCTTGGAAGTGCTATGAACCAGGTAGCTTGGAAGCGCTATGAAGCAGGCCCGCTTGCAAGCGCTATGAAACAGGTAGCTTGGAAGAACTCTGAAGCAGACAGCTTGGAAGTGCTATGAAGCTGGCAGCTTGGAAGTGCTTTGAAGCAGGTCAACTTGGACGTGCTGTGAAACAGCCAGCCTGGAAGTGCTATGAAGCAGGCCAGCTTGGAAATGCTATGAAGCAGACCAGCCTGGAAGTGCTGTGATGCAGGCCAGCTTGGAAGTGCTATGAAGCAGACCAGCTTGGAAGTGCTATGAAGCAGGAAGCTTAGAAGTGCTTTGAAGCAGCCAGCCTGGAAGTGCTATGATGCAGGCCAGCCTGGAAGTGCTATAAATCAGGCCAGCTTGGAAGTGCTATGAAGCTGGAAGCTTGGAAGAGCTATGGAGCAGGCTAGCTTGGAAGTGCTATGAAGCAGGCCAGCCTGGAAGTGCTATGAAGCAAGCCAGCTTGGAAGTGCTATGAAGCAGGTCAGCTTGGAAGTGCTATGAAGCAGGCAGCTTGGAAGTGCTATGAAGCAGGCCAACTTTGAAGTGCTTCAAAGCAGGCCGGCTTGAAGTGCTATGAAGCAGACCGCTTGGAAGTGCTATGAAGCAGGAAGCTTGGAAGTGCTATGAAGCAGGAAGCTTGGAAGCGCTATGAAGCAGGCCGGCTTGGAAGCGCTATGAAGCAGGAAGCTCGGAAGCGCTATGAAGCAGGCCAGCTTGGAAGCGCTATGAAGCAGGCCAGCTTGGAAGTGCTATGAAGCAGGCAGCTTGGAAGTGCTATGAAGCAGGCCAACTTGGAACTGCTATGAAGCAGGCCAGCTTGGAAGTGCTATTAAGTAGGCCAGATTGGAAGTGCTATTAAGCAGGCCAGCTTGGAAGTGCTATGAAGCAGGCAGCTTGGAAGTGCTACT
The DNA here is from genome assembly GCF_040938575.1 of Ambystoma mexicanum. Classification (NCBI taxonomy): domain Eukaryota; kingdom Metazoa; phylum Chordata; class Amphibia; order Caudata; family Ambystomatidae; genus Ambystoma; species Ambystoma mexicanum. The sequence continues at coordinate 356,016,203 of NC_090936.1, forward strand.
AAGCAGGCCAGTTTGGAAGTGCTATGAAGCAGGCCAGCTTGGAAGTGCTATGAACCAGGTAGCTTGGAAGCGCTATGAAGCAGGCCCGCTTGCAAGCGCTATGAAACAGGTAGCTTGGAAGAACTCTGAAGCAGACAGCTTGGAAGTGCTATGAAGCAGGCAGCTTGGAAGTGCTTTGAAGCAGGTCAACTTGGACGTGCTGTGAAACAGCCAGCCTGGAAGTGCTATGAAGCAGGCCAGCTTGGAAATGCTATGAAGCAGACCAGCCTGGAGGTGCTGTGATGCAGGCCAGCTTGGAAGTGCTATGAAGCAGACCAGCTTGGAAGTGCTATGAAGCAGGAAGCTTTGAAGTGCTATGAAGCAGCCAGCCTGGAAGTGCTATGATGCAGGCCAGCCTGGAAGTGCTATAAATCAGGCCAGCTTGGAAGTGCTATGAAGCTGGAAGCTTGGAAGAGCTATGGAGCAGGCTAGCTTGGAAGTGCTATGAAGCAGGCCAGCCTGGAAGTGCTATGAAGCAAGCCAGCTTGGAAGTGCTATGAAGCAGGTCAGCTTGGGTGTGCTATGAAGCAGGCAGCTTGGAAGTGCTATGAAGCAGGCCAACTTTGAAGTGCTTCAAAGCAGGCCGGCTTGAAGTGCTATGAAGCAGACCGCTTGGAAGTGCTATGAAGCAGGAAGCTTGGAAGTGCTATGAAGCAGGAAGCTTGGAAGCGCTATGAAGCAGGCCGGCTTGGAAGCGCTATGAAGCAGGAAGCTCGGAAGCGCTATGAAGCAGGCCAGCTTGGAAGCGCTATGAAGCAGGCCAGCTTGGAAGTGCTATGAAGCAGGCAGCTTGGAAGTGCTATGAAGCAGGCCAACTTGGAACTGCTATGAAGCAGGCCAGCTTGGAAGTGCTATTAAGTAGGCCAGATTGGAAGTGCTATTAAGCAGGCCAGCTTGGAAGTGCTATGAAGCAGGCAGCTTGGAAGTGCTACTAAGCAGGCCAGTTTGGAAGTGCTATGAAGCAGGCCAGCTTTTAAGTGCTATGAACCAGGTAGCTTGGAAGCGCTATGAAGCAGGCCCGCTTGCAAGCGCTATGAAACAGGTAGCTTGGAAGAACTCTGAAGCAGACAGCTTGGAAGTGCTATGAAGCAGGCAGCTTGGAAGTGCTTTGAAGCAGGTCAACTTGGACGTGCTGTGAAACAGCCAGCCTGGAAGTGCTATGAAGCAGGCCAGCTTGGAAATGCTATGAAGCAGACCAGCCTGGAAGTGCTGTGATGCAGGCCAGCTTGGAAGTGCTATGAAGCAGACCAGCTTGGAAGTGCTATGAAGCAGGAAGCTTAGAAGTGCTATGAAGCAGCCAGCCTGGAAGTGCTATGATGCAGGCCAGCCTGGAAGTGCTAAAAATCAGGCCAGCTTGGAAGTGCTATGGAGCTGGAAGCTTGGAAGAGCTATGGAGCAGGCTAGCTTGGAAGTGCTATGAAGCAGGTCAGCTTGGGTGTGCTATGAAGCAGGCAGCTTGGAAGTGCTATGAAGCAGGCCAACTTTGAAGTGCTTCAAAGCAGGCCGGCTTGAAGTGCTTTGAAGCAGACCGCTTGGAAGTGCTATGAAGCAGGAAGCTTGGAAGTGCTATGAAGCAGGAAGCTTGGAAGCGCTATGAAGCAGGGCGGCTTGGAAGCGCTATGAAGCAGGAAGCTCGGAAGCGCTATGAAGCAGGCCAGCTTGGAAGCGCTATGAAGCAGGCCAGCTTGGAAGTGCTATGAAGCAGGCAGCTTGGAAGTGCTATGAAGCAGGCCAACTTGGAAGTGCTATGAAGCAGGCCAGCTTTGAAGTGCTATTAAGTAGGCCAGATTGGAAGTGCTATTAAGCAGGCCAGCTTGGAAGTGCTATGAAGCAGGCAGCTTGGAAGTGCTACTAAGCAGGCCAGTTTGGAAGTGCTATGAAGCAGGCCAGCTTGGAAGTGCTTTGAACCAGGTAGCTTGGAAGCGCTATGAAGCAGGCCCGATTGCAAGCGCTATGAAGCAAGTAGCTTGGAAGTGCTATGAAGAAGGAAGCTTGGAAGTGCTATGAAGCAGGAAGCTTTGAAGTGCTATGAAGCAGGCTAGCTTGGAAGCGCTATGAAGCAGGAAGCTTGGAAGCACTATGAAGCAGGCCAGCTTGGAAGTGCTATGAAGCAGGCAGCTTGGAAGTGCTATGAAGCATGCCAGCTTGGAAGTGCTATGAAGCAGGCAGCTTGGAAGTGCTATGAAGCAGGCCAGCTTGGAAGTGCTATGAAGCAGGCCGCTTGAAAGTGCTGTGAAGCGGGCCAGCTTGCAAGTGCTATGAAGCAGGTAGCTTAGAAGTGCTATGGAGCAGGTCAGCTTGGAAGTGCGATGAAGCAGGCCAGACTGGAAGTGCTATGAAGCAGGCAGGTTGGAGGTGCTATGAAGCAGCCATCATGGAAGTGCTATGAAGCAGGCCAGCTTGGAAGTGCTATGAATCAGACCAGCTTTGACATGCTGTGAAGCAGGCAGCTTGGTAGTGCTATTAAGCAGGCCAGCTTGGAAGTGCTATGAAGCAGGCCATGAATCAGGCCAGCTTGGAAGTGCCATGCAGCAGGCCAGCCTGGGAGTGCTGTGAAGCAGGCCAGCTTGGAAGTGCTACGTAGCAGACAAGCTTGGACATGCTATGAAGCAGGCAGCTTGGTATTGCTATTAAGCAGGCCCGCTTGGAAGTGCTATGAAGCAGGCCAGCTTGGACGTGCTGTGAAGCAGGCCAGCTTGGAAGTGCTATGATCCAGGCAACTTGAAAGTGCTATGAAGCAGGCCAATTGGAAGTGCTATGAACCAGGAAGCTTGAAAGCGCTATGAAGCAGGCCGGCTTGCAAGCGCTATGAAGCAGGTAGCTTAGAAGTGCTATGAAGCAGGAAGCTTGGAAGTGCTATGAAGCAGGTAGCTTGGAAGCGCTATGAAGCAGTCCCGATTGCAAGCGCTATGAAGCAGGTAGCTTGGAAGTGCTATGAAGCAGGAAGCTTGGAAGTGCTATGAAGCAGGAAGCTTCGAAGTGCTATGAAGCAGGCCAGCATGGAAGCGCTATGAAGCAGGAAGCTTGGAAGCACTATGAAGCAGGAAGCTTGGAAGCACTATGAAGCAGGCCGGCTTGGAAGCGCTATGAAGCAGGAAGCTTGGAAGTGCTATGAACGGAGGCCAGCTTGGAAGTGCTATGAAGCAGGCCCGCTTGGAAGTGCTATGAAGCAGGCAGCTTGGAAGTGCTATGAAGCAGGCCAGCTTGGAAGTGCTATGAAGCAGACTGCTTGGAAGTGCTATGAAGCAGACCACTTGCTAGTGCTATTAAGCAGGCCACTGTGGAAGTGCTATGAGGCAGGCCAACTTGGAAGTGCTATGAAGCAGGCCAGCTTGGAAGTGCTATGAAGCAGACCGCTTGGAAGTGCTATGAAGCAGGCCAGCTTGGAAGTGCTATGAACCAGGCATCTTGGAAGTGCTATGAAACAGGCCCGCTTGGAAGTGCTATGAAGCAGACCAGCTTGGAAGTTCTATGAAGCAGGCAGCTTGGAAGTGCTATGAAGCAGGCAGCTTGGAAGTGCAGCTTGCAGGCCAGCTTGGAAGTGCTATGAAGCAGGTCATCTTGCAAGTGCTATGAAGCAGGCCAACCTGGAAGCGCTCTGAAGCAGGTCAGCTTGGAAGTGCTATGAAGCTTGCCAGCTTAGAAGTGCTATTAAGTAGGCCAGTTTGGAAGTGCTATGAAGCAGGCCAGCTTGGAAGTGCTATGAACCAGGTAGCTTAGAAGCGCTATGAAGCAGGCCCACTTGCAAGCGCTATGAAGCAGGTAGCTTGGAAGTGCTATGAAGCAGACAGCTTGGAAGTGCTATGAAGCAGGCAGCTTGGAAGTGCTATGAAGCAGATCAGCTTGGACGTGCTATGAACGAGCCAGCCTGGAAGTGCTATGAAGCAGGCCAGCTTGGAAGTGCTATGAAGCAGACCAGCCTGGAAGTGCTGTGAAGCAGCCCAGCTTGGAAGTGCTATGAAGCAGACCAGCTTGGAAGTGCTATGAAGCAGGAAGCTCAGAAGTGCTATGAGGCAGGCCAGCTTGGAAGTGCTAAGAATCAGGTCAGCTCTAACGTGCTATGAAGCAGCCAGCCTGGATGTGCTATGAAGCAGGTCAGCCTGGAAGTGCTATAAATCAGGCCAGCTTGGAAGTTCTATGAAGCAAACCGCTAGGAAGTGCTATGAAGCAGGCCGCTTGCTAGTGCTATTAAGCTGACTGGCTTGGGAGTCCTATGAAGCAGGCCGGGCTGGAAGTGGTATGAAGGCGGCAGTTTGGAAGTACTATGAAGGAGGCAGCTTGGAAGTTCTCTGAAGCAGGCCAGCTTGGAAGTGCTATGGAAGCAGGCCGGCTTGGTAGTGCTATGAAGCAGGTCATCTTGGATGTGCTATGAAGCAGGCCAGCCTGGAAGTGCTACAAAGCAGGCCAGCTTGGAAGTGCCATGAAGCAGGCAGCTTGGAAGTGCTATGAAGCAGGCTAGCTTGGAAGTGCTATGAAGCAGGCCAGCTTGCAAGTGCTATGAAGCAGGCAGCTTAGAAGTGCTATGAAACAGGCAGCTTGGAGGTTCTATGAAGCAGGCCAGCCTGGAAGTGCTATAAAGCAGACCAGCTTGGAAGTGCTATGAAGCAGGCAGCTTGGAAGTGCTATGAAGCAGGTCAACTTGAACGTGCTATGAAGCAGCCAGCCTGGAAGAGCTATGAAGCAGGCCCGCTTGGAAGTGCTATGAAGCAGGCCAGCCTGGAAGTGATGTGAAGCGCCCAAGCTTGGAAGTGCTATGAAGCAGGCCAGCTTGGAAGTACTGTGAACCAGGTAGCTTGGAAGCATTATGAAGCAGGCCCGCTTGCAAGCGCTATGAAGTAGGAAGCTTGGAAGTGCTATAAAGCAGGAAGCTTGGAAGTGCTAAGAAGCTGGTTGCTTGGAAGCGCTATGAAGCAGGCCCGATTGCAAGCGCTATGAAGCAGGTAGCTTGGAAGTGCTATGAAGCAGGAAGCTTGGAAGTGCTATGAAGCAGGAAGCTTTGAAGTGCTATGAAGCAGGCCAGCTTGGAAGTACTGTGAACAAGGTAGCTTGGAAGCATTATGAAGCAGGCCCGCTTGCAAGCGCTATGAAGCAGGTAGCTTGGAAGTGCTATAAAGCAGGAAGCTTGGAAGTGCTAAGAAGCTGGTTGCTTGGAAGTGCTATCAAGCAGGCCCGATTGCAAGCGCTATGAAGCAGGTAGCTTGGAAGTGCTATGAAGCAGGAAGCTTGGAAGTGCTATGAAGCAGGAAGCTTTGAAGTGCTATGAAGCAGGCCAGCTTGGAAGCGCTATGAAGCAGGAAGCTTGGAAGTGCTATGAAGCAGGCAGCTTGGAAGTGCTATGAAGCAGGTCAACTTGAACGTGCTATGAAGCAGCCAGCCTGGAAGTGCTATGAAGCAGGCCCGCTTGGAAGTGCTATGAAGCAGGCCAGCCTGGAAGTGATGTGAAGCGGCCCAGCTTGGAAGGGCTATGAAGCAGGCCAGCTTGGAAGTGCTGTGAACAAAGTAGCTTGGAAGCGTTATGAAGCAGGCCCGCTTGCAAGCGCTATGAAGCAGGTAGCTTGGAAGTGCTATGAAGCAGGAAGCTTGGAAGTGCTATGAAGCTGGTTGCTTGGAAGCGCTATGAAGCAGGCCCGATTGCAAGCACTATGAAGCAGGTAGCTTGGAAGTGCTATGACGCAGGAAGCTTGGAAGTGCTAAGAAGCTGGTTGCTTGGAAGTGCTATCAAGCAGGCCCGATTGCAAGCGCTATGAAGCAGGTAGCTTGGAAGTGCTATGAAGCAGGAAGCTTGGAAGTGCTATGAAGCAGGAAGCTTTGAAGTGCTATGAAGCAGGCCCGATTGCAAGCACTATGAAGCAGGTAGCTTGGAAGTGCTATGAAGCAGGAAGCTTGGAAGTGATATGAAGCAGTCCAGCTTGGAAGTGCTATGAAGCAGGCAGTGTGGAAGGGCTATTAAGCAGGCCAGTTTGGAAGTGCTATGAAGCAGGCCAGCTTGGCAGTTCTATGAAGCAGTCCAGCCTGGAAGTGCTACGAAGCAGGCTGCTTGAAAGTGCTATGAAGCAGGCTAGCTTGCAAGTGCTATGAAGCAGGCAGCTCAGAAGTTCTATGAAGCAGGACAACTTGGAAGTGCTTCAAAGCAGGCCGGCTTGAAGTGCTATGAAGCAGGAAGCTTGGAAGTGCTATGAAGCAGGAAGCTTGGAAGTGCTATGAAGCAGGAAGCTTGGAAGCGCTATGAAGCAGGCCGGCTTGGAAGCGCTATGAAGCAGGCCAGCTTGGAACTGCTATGAAGCAGGCCAGCTTTGAAGTGCTATGAAGCAGGCAGCTTGGAAGTGCTATGAAGCAGGCCAACTTGGAAGTGCTAATAAGCAGGCCAGCTTGGAAGTGCTATTAAGTAGGCCCGATTAGAAATGCTATTAAGCAGGCCAGCTTGGAAGTGCTATGAAGCAGGCAGCTTGGAAGTGCTACTAAGCAGGCCAGTTTGGAAGAGCTATGAAACAGGCCAGCTTGGAAGTGCTATGAACCAGGTAGATTGGAAGCGCTATGAAGCAGGCCCGCTTGCAAGCGCTATGAAACAGGTAGCTTGGAAGAACTCTGAAGCAGACAGCTTGGAAGTGCTATGAAGCAGGCAGCTTGGAAGTGCTTTGAAGCAGATCAACTTGGACGTGCTGTGAAACAGCCAGCCTGGAAGTGCTATGAAGCAGGCCAGCTTGGAAGTGCTTCAAAGCAGGCCGGCTTGAAGTGCTATGAAGCAGACCGCTTGGAAGTGCTATGAAGCAGGAAGCTTGGAAGTGCTATGAAGCAGGAAGCTTGGAAGTGCTATGAAGCAGGAAGCTTCGAAGCGCCATGATGCAGGCCGGCATGGAAGCGCTATGAAGCAGGAAGCTTGGAAGCACTATGAAGCAGTCCAGCTTGGAAGTGCTATGAAGCAGGCCAGCTTCGAAGTGCTATGAAGCAGGCAGCTTGGAAGTGCTATGAAGCAGGTCAACTTGGAAGTGCTTCAAAGCAGGCCGGCTTGAAGTGCTATGAAGCAGACAGCTTGGAAGTGCTATGAAGCAGGAAGCTTGGAAGTGCTATGAAGCAGGAAGCTTGGAAGCGCTATGAAGCAGGCTGGCTTGGAAGTGCTATGAAGCAGGAAGCTCGGAAGCGCTATGAAGCAGGCCAGCTTGGAAGCGCTATGAAGCAGGCCAGCTTGGAAGTCCTATGAAGCGGGCAGCTTGGAAGTGCTATGAAGCAGGCCTACTTGGAAGTGCTATGAAGCAGGCCAGCTTGGAAGTGCTATTAAGTAGGCCAGATTGGAAGTGCTATTAAGCAGGCCAGCTTGGAAGTGCTATGAAGCAGGCAGCTTGGAAGTGCTATGAACCAGGTAGCTTGGAAGCGCTATGAAGCAGGCCCGCTTGCAAGCGCTATGAAACAGGTAGCTTGGAAGAACTCTGAAGCAGACAGCTTGGAAGTGCTATGAAGCAGGCAGCTTGGAAGTGCTTTGAAGCAGGTCAACTTGGACGTGCTGTGAAACAGCCAGCCTGGAAGTGCTATGAAGCAGGCCAGCTTGGAAATGCTATGAAGCAGACCAGCCTGGAAGTGCTGTGATGCAGGCCAGCTTGGAAGTGCTATGAAGCAGACCAGCTTGGAAGTGCTATGAAGCAGGAAGCTTAGAAGTGCTATGAAGCAGCAGGCCTGGAAGTGATATGATGCAGGCCAGCCTGGAAGTGCTATAAATCAGGCCAGCTTGGAAGTGCTATGAAGCTGGAAGCTTGGAAGAGCTATGGAGCAGGCTAGCTTGGAAGTGCTATGAAGCAGGCCAGCCTGGAAGTGCTATGAAGCAAGCCAGCTTGGAAGTGCTATGAAGCAGGTCAGCTTGGAAGTGCTATGAAGCAGGCAGCTTGGAAGTGCTATGAAGCAGGAATACTTTGAAGTGCTTCAAAGCAGGCCGGCTTGAAGTGCTATGAAGCAGACCGCTTGGAAGTGCTATGAAGCAGGAAGCTTGGAAGTGCTATGAAGCAGGAAGCTTGGAAGCGCTATGAAGCAGGCCGGCTTGGAAGCGCTATGAAGCAGGAAGCTCGGAAGCGCCATGAAGCAGGCCAGCTTGGAAGCGCTATGAAGCAGGCCAGCTTGGAAGTGCTATGAAGCAGGCAGCTTGGAAGTGCTATGAAGCAGGCCAACTTGGAAGTGCTATGAAGCAGGCCAGCTTGGTAGTGCTATTAAGTAGGCCAGAGTGGAAGTGCTATTAAGCAGGCCAGCTTGGAAGTGCTATGAAGCAGGCAGCTTGGAAGTGCTACTAAGCAGGCCAGTTTGGAAGTGCTATGAAGCAGGCCCGCTTGCAAGCGCTATGAAACAGGTAGCTTGGAAGAACTCTGAAGCAGACAGCTTGGAAGTGCTATGAAGCAGGCAGCTTGGAAGTGCTTTGAAGCAGGTCAACTTGGACGTGCTGTGAAACAGCCAGCCTGGAAGTGCTATGAAGCAGGCCAGCTTGGAAATGCTATGAAGCAGACCAGCCTGGAAGTGCTGTGATGCAGGCCAGCTTGGAAGTGCTATAAAGCAGACCAGCTTGGAAGTGCTATGAAGCAGGAAGCTTAGAAGTGCTATGAAGCAGCCAGCCCGGAAGTGCTATAAATCAGGCCAGCTTGGAAGTGCTATGAAGCTGGCAGCTTGGAAGAGCTATGGAGCAGGCCAGCTTGGAAGTGCTATGAAGCAGGCCAGCTTGGAAGTGCTATGAAGCAGGTCAGCTTGGGTGTGCTATGAAGCAGCCAGCCTGGACGTGCTATGAAGCACGCCAGCTTGGAAGTGCTATGAAGCAGGTCAGCTTGGCCGTGCTATGAAGCAGGCCAGCCTGGACGTGTTATGAAGCAGGCCAGCTTGGAAGTGAAGTGAAGCAGGCCAGCCTGGAAGTGCTATGAAGCAGGCCAGTTTGGAAGTGCTATGAATCAGCCAGTTTGGAAGTGCTATGAAGTAGGCCAGCTTGGAAGTGCTATGAACCAGGTAGATTGGATGCGCTATGAAGCAGGCCCGCTTGCAAGCGCTATGAAACAGGTAGCTTGGAATAACTCTGAAGCAGACAGCTTGGAAGTGCTATGAAGCAGGCAGCTTGGAAGTGCTTTGAAGCAGGTCAACTTGGACGTGCTGTGAAACAGCCAGCCAGGAAGTGCTATGAAGCAGGCCAGCTTAGAAGTGCTTCAAAGCAGGCCGGCTTGAAGTGCTATGAAGCAGACCGCTTGGAAGTGCTATGAAGCAGGAAGCTTGGAAGTGCTATGAAGCAGGAAGCTTCGAAGCGCCATGATGCAGGCCGGCATGGAGCGCTATGAAGCAGGAAGCTTGGAAGCACTATGAAGCAGTCCAGCTTGGAAGCGCTATGAAGCAGGCCAGCTTCGAAGTGCTATGAAGCAGGCAGCTTGGAAGTGCTATGAAGCAGGTCAACTTGGAAGTGCTTCAAAGCAGGCCGGCTTGAAGTGCTATGAAGCAGACCGCTTGGAAGTGCTATGAAGCAGGAAGCTTGGAAGTGCTATGAAGCAGGAAGCTTGGAAGCGCTATGAAGCAGGCTGGCTTGGAAGTGCTATGAAGCAGGAAGCTCAGAAGCGCTATGAAGCAGGCCAGCTTGGAAGCGCTATGAAGCAGGCCAGCTCGGAAGTCCTATGAAGCAGGCAGCTTGGAAGTGCTATGAAGCAGGCCAACTTGGAAGTGCCATGAAGCAGGCCAGTTTGGAAGTGCTATTAAGTAGGCCAGATTGGAAGTGCTATTAAGCAGGCCAGCTTGGAAGTGCTATGAAGCAGGCAGCTTGGAAGTGCTACTAAGCAGTCCAGTTTGGAAGTGCTATGAAGCAAGCCAGCTTGGAAGTGCTATGAACCAGGTAGCTTGGAAGCGCTATGAAGCAGGCCCGCTTGCAAGCGCTATGAAACAGGTAGCTTGGAAGAACTCTGAAGCAGACAGCTTGGAAGTGCTATGAAGCTGGCAGCTTGGAAGTGCTTTGAAGCAGGTCAACTTGGACGTGCTGTGAAACAGCCAGCCTGGAAGTGCTATGAAGCAGGCCAGCTTGGAAATGCTATGAAGCAGACCAGCCTGGAAGTGCTGTGATGCAGGCCAGCTTGGAAGTGCTATGAAGCAGACCAGCTTGGAAGTGCTATGAAGCAGGAAGCTTAGAAGTGCTATGAAGCAGCCAGCCTGGAAGTGCTATGATGCAGGCCAGCCTGGAAGTGCCATAAATCAGGCCAGCTTGGAAGTGCTATGAAGCTGGAAGCTTGGAAGAGCTATGGAGCAGGCTAGCTTGGAAGTGCTATGAAGCAGGCCAGCCTGGAAGTGCTATGAAGCAAGCCAGCTTGGAAGTGCTATGAAGCAGGTCAGCTTGGAAGTGCTATGAAGCAGGCAGCTTGGAAGTGCTATGAAGCAGGCCAACTTTGAAGTGCTTCAAAGCAGGCCGGCTTGAAGTGCTATGAAGCAGACCGCTTGGAAGTGCTATGAAGCAGGAAGCTTGGAAGTGCTATGAAGCAGGAAGCTTGGAAGCGCTATGAAGCAGGCCGGCTTGGAAGCGCTATGAAGCAGGAAGCTCGGAAGCGCTATGAAGCAGGCCAGCTTGGAAGCTCTATGAAGCAGGCCAGCTTGGAAGTGCTATGAAGCAGGCAGCTTGGAAGTGCTATGAAGCAGGCCAACTTGGAACTGCTATGAAGCAGGCCAGCTTGGAAGTGCTATTAAGTAGGCCAGATTGGAAGTGCTATTAAGCAGGCCAGCTTGGAAGTGCTATGAAGCAGGCAGCTTGGAAGTGCTACTAAGCAGGACAGTTTGGAAGTGCTATGAAGCAGGCCAGCTTGGAAGTGCTATGAACCAGGTAGCTTGGAAGCGCTATGAAGCAGGCCCGCTTGCAAGCGCTATGAAACAGGTAGCTTGGAAGAACTCTGAAGCAGACAGCTTGGAAGTGCTATGAAGCAGGCAGCTTGGAAGTGCTTTGAAGCAGGTCAACTTGGACGTGCTGTGAAACAGCCAGCCTGGAAGTGCTATGAAGCAGGCCAGCTTGGAAATGCTATGAAGCAGACCAGCCTGGAGGTGCTGTGATGCAGGCCAGCTTGGAAGTGCTATGAAGCAGACCAGCTTGGAAGTGCTATGAAGCAGGAAGCTTTGAAGTGCTATGAAGCAGCCAGCCTGGAAGTGCTATGATGCAGGCCAGCCTGGAAGTGCTATAAATCAGGCTAGCTTGGAAGTGCTATGAAGCTGGAAGCTTGGAAGAGCTATGGAGCAGGCTAGCTTGGAAGTGCTATGAAGCAGGCCAGCCTGGAAGTGCTATGAAGCAAGCCAGCTTGGAAGTGCTATGAAGCAGGTCAGCTTGGGTGTGCTATGAGGCAGGCAGCTTGGAAGTGCTATGAAGCAGGCCAACTTTGAAGTGCTTCAAAGCAGGCCGGCTTGAAGTGCTATGAAGCAGACCGCTTGGAAGTGCTATGAAGCAGGAAGCTTGGAAGTGCTATGAAGCAGGAAGCTTGGAAGCGCTATGAAGCAGGCCGGCTTGGAAGCGCTATGAAGCAGGAAGCTCGGAAGCGCTATGAAGCAGGCCAGCTTGGAAGCGCTATGAAGCAGGCCAGCTTGGAAGTGCTATGAAGCAGGCAGCTTGGAAGTGCTATGAAGCAGGCCAACTTGGAACTGCTATGAAGCAGGCCAGCTTGGAAGTGCTATTAAGTAGGCCAGATTGGAAGTGCTATTAAGCAGGCCAGCTTGGAAGTGCTATGAAGCAGGCAGCTTGGAAGTGCTACTAAGCAGGCCAGTTTGGAAGTGCTATGAAGCAGGCCAGCTTGGAAGTGCTATGAACCAGGTAGCTTGGAAGCGCTATGAAGCAGGCCCGCTTGCAAGCGCTATGAAACAGGTAGCTTGGAAGAACTCTGAAGCAGACAGCTTGGAAGTGCTATGAAGCAGGCAGCTTGGAAGTGCTTTGAAGCAGGTCAACTTGGACGTGCTGTGAAACAGCCAGCCTGGAAGTGCTATGAAGCAGGCCAGCTTGGAAATGCTATGAAGCAGACCAGCCTGGAAGTGCTGTGATGCAGGCCAGCTTAGAAGTGCTATGAAGCAGACCAGCTTGGAAGTGCTATGAAGCAGGAAGCTTAGAAGTGCTATGAAGCAGCCAGCCTGGAAGTGCTATGATGCAGGCCAGCCTGGAAGTGCTATAAATCAGGCCAGCTTGGAAGTGCTATGGAGCTGGAAGCTTGGAAGAGCTATGGAGCAGGCTAGCTTGGAAGTGCTATGAAGCAGGCCAGCCTGGAAGTGCTATGAAGCAAGCCAGCTTGGAAGTGCTATGAAGCAGGTCAGCTTGGGTGTGCTATGAAGCAGGCAGCTTGGAAGTGCTATGAAGCAGGCCAACTTTGAAGTGCTTCAAAGCAGGCCGGCTTGAAGTGCTATGAAGCAGACCGCTTGGAAGTGCTATGAAGCAGGAAGCTTGGAAGTGCTATGAAGCAGGAAGCTTGGAAGCGCTATGAAGCAGGGCGGCTTGGAAGCGCTATGAAGCAGGAAGCTCGGAAGCGCTATGAAGCAGGCCAGCTTGGAAGCGCTATGAAGCAGGCCAGCTTGGAAGTGCTATGAAGCAGGCAGCTTGGAAGTGCTATGAAGCAGGCCAACTTGGAAGTGCTATGAAGCAGGTCAGCTTTGAAGTGCTATTAAGTAGGCCAGATTGGAAGTGCTATTAAGCAGGCCAGCTTGGAAGTGCTATGAAGCAGGCAGCTTGGAAGTGCTACTAAGCAGGCCAGTTTGGAAGTGCTATGAAGCAGGCCAGCTTGGAAGTGCTTTGAACCAGGTAGCTTGGAAGCGCTATGAAGCAGGCCCGATTGCAAGCGCTATGAAGCAAGTAGCTTGGAAGTGCTATGAAGAAGGAAGCTTGGAAGTGCTATGAAGCAGGAAGCTTTGAAGTGCTATGAAGCAGGCTAGCTTGGAAGCGCTATGAAGCAGGAAGCTTGGAAGCACTATGAAGCAGGCCAGCTTGGAAGTGCTATGAAGCAGGCAGCTTGGAAGTGCTATGAAGCATGCCAGCCTGGAAGTGCTATGAAGCAGGCAGCTTGGAAGTGCTATGAAGCAGGCCAGCTTGGAAGTGCTATGAAGCAGGCCGCTTGAAAGTGCTGTGAAGCGGGCCAGCTTGCAAGTGCTATGAAGCAGGTAGCTTAGAAGTGCTATGGAGCAGGTCAGCTTGGAAGTGCGATGAAGCAGGCCAGACTGGAAGTGCTATGAAGCAGGCAGGTTGGAGGTGCTATGAAGCAGCCATCATGGAAGTGCTATGAAGCAGGCCAGCTTGGAAGTGCTATGAATCAGACCAGCTTTGACATGCTGTGAAGCAGGCAGCTTGGTAGTGCTATTAAGCAGGCCAGCTTGGAAGTGCTATGAAGCAGGCCATGAATCAGGCCAGCTTGGAAGTGCCATGCAGCAGGCCAGCCTGGGAGTGCTGTGAAGCAGGCCAGCTTGGAAGTGCTACGTAGCAGACAAGCTTGGACATGCTATGAAGCAGGCAGCTTGGTATTGCTATTAAGCAGGCCCGCTTGGAAGTGCTATGAAGCAGGCCAGCTTGGACGTGCTGTGAAGCAGGCCAGCTTGGAAGTGCTATGATCCAGGCAACTTGAAAGTGCTATGAAGCAGGCCAATTGGAAGTGCTATGAACCAGGAAGCTTGAAAGCGCTATGAAGCAGGCCGGCTTGCAAGCGCTATGAAGCAGGTAGCTTAGAAGTGCTATGAAGCAGGAAGCTTGGAAGTGCTATGAAGCAGGTAGCTTGGAAGCGCTATGAAGCAGTCCCGATTGCAAGCGCTATGAAGCAGGTAGCTTGGAAGTGCTATGAAGCAGGAAGCTTGGAAGTGCTATGAAGCAGGAAGCTTCGAAGTGCTATGAAGCAGGCCAGCATGGAAGCGCTATGAAGCAGGAAGCTTGGAAGCACTATGAAGCAGGAAGCTTGGAAGCACTATGAAGCAGGCCGGCTTGGAAGCGCTATGAAGCAGGAAGCTTGGAAGTGCTATGAACGGAGGCCAGCTTGGAAGTGCTATGAAGCAGGCCCGCTTGGAAGTGCTATGAAGCAGGCAGCTTGGAAGTGCTATGAAGCAGGCCAGCTTGGAAGTGCTATGAAGCAGACTGCTTGGAAGTGCTATGAAGCAGGCCACTTGCTAGTGCTATTAAGCAGGCCACTGTGGAAGTGCTATGAGGCAGGCCAACTTGGAAGTGCTATGAAGCAGGCCGGCTTGGAAGTGCTATGAAGCAGACCGCTTGGAAGTGCTATGAAGCAGGCCAGCTTGGAAGTGCTATGAACCAGGCATCTTGGAAGTGCTATGAAACAGGCCCGCTTGGAAGTGCTATGAAGCAGACCAGCTTGGAAGTTCTATGAAGCAGGCAGCTTGGAAGTGCTATGAAGCAGGCAGCTTGGAAGTGCAGCTTGCAGGCCAGCTTGGAAGTGCTATGAAGCAGGTCATCTTGCAAGTGCTATGAAGCAGGCCAACCTGGAAGCGCTCTGAAGCAGGTCAGCTTGGAAGTGCTATGAAGCTTGCCAGCTTAGAAGTGCTATTAAGTAGGCCAGTTTGGAAGTGCTATGAAGCAGGCCAGCTTGGAAGTGCTATGAACCAGGTAGCTTAGAAGCGCTATGAAGCAGGCCCACTTGCAAGCGCTATGAAGCAGGTAGCTTGGAAGTGCTATGAAGCAGACAGCTTGGAAGTGCTATGAAGCAGGCAGCTTGGAAGTGCTATGAAGCAGATCAGCTTGGACGTGCTATGAACGAGCCAGCCTGGAAGTGCTATGAAGCAGGCCAGCTTGGAAGTGCTATGAAGCAGACCAGCCTGGAAGTGCTGTGAAGCAGCCCAGCTTGGAAGTGCTATGAAGCAGACCAGCTTGGAAGTGCTATGAAGCAGGAAGCTCAGAAGTGCTATGAGGCAGGCCAGCTTGGAAGTGCTAAGAATCAGGTCAGCTCTAACGTGCTATGAAGCAGCCAGCCTGGATGTGCTATGAAGCAGGTCAGCCTGGAAGTGCTATAAATCAGGCCAGCTTGGAAGTTCTATGAAGCAAACCGCTAGGAAGTGCTATGAAGCAGGCCGCTTGCTAGTGCTATTAAGCAGACTGGCTTGGGAGTCCTATGAAGCAGGCCGGGCTGGAAGTGGTATGAAAGCGGCAGTTTGGAAGTACTATGAAGGAGGCAGCTTGGAAGTTCTCTGAAGCAGGCCAGCTTGGAAGTGCTATGGAAGCAGGCCGGCTTGGTAGTGCTATGAAGCAGGTCATCTTGGATGTGCTATGAAGCAGGCCAGCCTGGAAGTGCTACAAAGCAGGCCAGCTTGGAAGTGCCATGAAGCAGGCAGCTTGGAAGTGCTATGAAGCAGGCTAGCTTGGAAGTGCTATGAAGCAGGCCAGCTTGCAAGTGCTATGAAGCAGGCAGCTTAGAAGTGCTATGAAACAGGCAGCTTGGAGGTTCTATGAAGCAGGCCAGCCTGGAAGTGCTATAAAGCAGACCAGCTTGGAAGTGCTATGAAGCAGGCAGCTTGGAAGTGCTATGAAGCAGGTCAACTTGAACGTGCTATGAAGCAGCCAGCCTGGAAGAGCTATGAAGCAGGCCCGCTTGGAAGTGCTATGAAGCAGGCCAGCCTGGAAGTGATGTGAAGCGCCCAAGCTTGGAAGTGCTATGAAGCAGGCCAGCTTGGAAGTACTGTGAACCAGGTAGCTTGGAAGCATTATGAAGCAGGCCCGCTTGCAAGCGCTATGAAGTAGGAAGCTTGGAAGTGCTATAAAGCAGGAAGCTTGGAAGTGCTAAGAAGCTGGTTGCTTGGAAGCGCTATGAAGCAGGCCCGATTGCAAGCGCTATGAAGCAGGTAGCTTGGAAGTGCTATGAAGCAGGAAGCTTGGAAGTGCTATGAAGCAGGAAGCTTTGAAGTGCTATGAAGCAGGCCAGCTTGGAAGTACTGTGAACAAGGTAGCTTGGAAGCATTATGAAGCAGGCCCGCTTGCAAGCGCTATGAAGCAGGTAGCTTGGAAGTGCTATAAAGCAGGAAGCTTGGAAGTGCTAAGAAGCTGGTTGCTTGGAAGTGCTATCAAGCAGGCCCGATTGCAAGCGCTATGAAGCAGGTAGCTTGGAAGTGCTATGAAGCAGGAAGCTTGGAAGTGCTATGAAGCAGGAAGCTTTGAAGTGCTATGAAGCAGGCCAGCTTGGAAGCGCTATGAAGCAGGAAGCTTGGAAGTGCTATGAAGCAGGCAGCTTGGAAGTGCTATGAAGCAGGTCAACTTGAACGTGCTATGAAGCAGCCAGCCTGGAAGTGCTATGAAGCAGGCCCCCTTGGAAGTGCTATGAAGCAGGCCAGCCTGGAAGTGATGTGAAGCGGCCCAGCTTGGAAGGGCTATGAAGCAGGCCAGCTTGGAAGTGCTGTGAACAAAGTAGCTTGGAAGCGTTATGAAGCAGGCCCGCTTGCAAGCGCTATGAAGCAGGTAGCTTGGAAGTGCTATGAAGCAGGAAGCTTGGAAGTGCTATGAAGCTGGTTGCTTGGAAGCGCTATGAAGCAGGCCCGATTGCAAGCACTATGAAGCAGGTAGCTTGGAAGTGCTATGACGCAGGAAGCTTGGAAGTGATATGAAGCAGTCCAGCTTGGAAGTGCTATGAAGCATGCAGCGTGGAAGGGCTGTTAAGCAGGCCAGTTTGGAAGTGCTATGAAGCAGGCCAGCTTGGCAGTTCTATGAAGCAGTCCAGCCTGGAAGTGCTACGAAGCAGGCTGCTTGAAAGTGCTATGAAGCAGGCAGCTCAGAAGTGCTATGAAGCAGGACAACTTGGAAGTGCTTCAAAGCAGGCCGGCTTGAAGTGCTATGAAGCAGGAAGCTTGGAAGTGCTATGAAGCAGGAAGCCTGGAAGTGCTATGAAGCAGGAAGCTTGGAAGCGCTATGAAGCAGTCCGGCTTGGAAGCGCTATGAAGCAGGCCAGCTTGGAAGTGCTATGAAGCAGGCAGCTTGGAAGTGCTATGAAGCAGGCCAACTTGGAAGTGCTATGAAGCAGGCCAGCTTGGAAGTGCTATTAAGTAGGCCAGATTATAAGTGCTATTAAGCAGGCCAGCTTGGAAGTGCTATGAAGCAGGCAGCTTGGAAGTGCTACTAAGCAGGCCAGTTTGGAAGTGCTATGAAACAGGCCAGCTTGGAAGTGCTATGAACCAGGTAGATTGGAAGCGCTATGAAGCAGGCCCGCTTGCAAGCGCTATGAAACAGGTAGCTTGCAAGAACTCTGAAGCAGACTGCTTGGAAGTGCTATGAAGCAGGCAGCTTGGAAGTGCTTTGAAGCAGGTCAACTTGGACGTGCTGTGAAACAGCCAGCCTGGAAGTGCTATGAAGCAGGCCAGCTTGGAAGTGCTTCAAAGCAGGCCGGCTTGAAGTGCTATGAAGCAGACCGCTTGGAAGTGCTATGAAGCAGGAAGCTTGGAAGTTCTATGAAGCAGGAAGCTTGGAAGTGCTATGAAGCAGGAAGCTTCGAAGCGGCATGATGCAGGCCGGCATGGAAGCGCTATGAAGCAGGAAGCTTGGAAGCACTATGAAGCAGTCCAGCTTGGAAGCGCTATGAAGCAGGCCAGCTTCGAAGTGCTATGAAGCAGGCAGCTTGGAAGTGCTATGAAGCAGGTCAACTTGGAAGTGCTTCAAAGCAGGCCGGCTTGAAGTGCTATGAAGCAGTCCGCTTGGAAGAGCTATGAAGCAGGAAGCTTGGAAGTGCTATGAAGCAGGAAGCTTGGAAGCGCTATGAAGCAGGCTGGCTTGGAAGTGCTATGAAGCAGGAAGCTCGGAAGCGCTATGAAGCAGGCCAGCTTGGAAGCGCTATGAAGCAGGCCAGCTTGGAAGTCCTAAGAAGCGGGCAGCTTGGAAGTGCTATGAAGCAGGCCAACTTGGAAGTGCTATGAAGCAGGCCAGCTTGGAAGTGCTATTAAGTAGGCCAGATTGGAAGTGCTATTAAGCAGGCCAGCTTGGAAGTGCTATGAAGCAGGCAGCTTGGAAATGCTATGAACCAGGTAGCTTGGAAGCGCTATGAAGCAGGCCCACTTGCAAGCGCTATGAAACAGGTAGCTTGGAAGAACTCTGAAGCAGACAGATTGGAAGTGCTATGAAGCAGGCAGCTTGGAAGTGCTTTGAAGCAGGTCAACTTGGACGTGCTGTGAAACAGCCAGCCTGGAAGTGCTATGAAGCAGGCCAGCTTGGAAATGCTATGAAGCAGACCAGCCTGGAAGTGCTGTGATGCAGGCCAGCTTGGAAGTGCTATGAAGCAGACCAGCTTGGAAGTGCTATGAAGCAGGAAGCTTAGAAGTGCTATGAAGCAGCAGGCCTGGAAGTGATATGATGCAGGCCAGCCTGGAAGTGCTATAAATCAGGCCAGCTTGGAAGTGCTATGAAGCTGGAAGCTTGGAAGAGCTATGGAGCAGGCTAGCTTGGAAGTGCTATGAAGCAGGCCAGCCTGGAAGTGCTATGAAGCAAGCCAGCTTGGAAGTGCTATGAAGCAGATCAGCTTGGAAGTGCTATGAAGCAGGCAGCTTGGAAGTGCTATGAAGCAGGCCAACTTTGAAGTGCTTCTAAGCAGGCCGGCTTGAAGTGCTATGAAGCAGACCGCTTGGAAGTGCTATGAAGCAGGAAGCTTGGAAGTGCTATGAAGCAGGAAGCTTGGAAGCGCTATGAAGCAGGCCGGCTTGGAAGCGCTATGAAGCAGGAAGCTCGGAAGCGCCATGAAGCAGGCCAGCTTGGAAGCGCTATGAAGCAGGCCAGCTTGGAAGTGCTATGAAGCAGGCAGCTTGGAAGTGCTATGAAGCAGGCCAACTTGGAAGTGCTATGAAGCAGGCCAGCTTGGTAGTGCTATTAAGTAGGCCAGATTGGAAGTGCTATTAAGCAGGCCAGCTTGGAAGTGCTATGAAGCAGGCAGCTTGGAAGTGCTACTAAGCAGGCCAGTTTGGAAGTGCTATGAAGCAGGCCAGCTTGGAAGTGCTATGAACCAGGTAGCTTGGAAGCGCTATGAAGCAGGCCCGCTTGCAAGCTCTATGAAACAGGTAGCTTGGAAGAACTCTGAAGCAGACAGCTTGGAAGTGCTATGAAGCAGGCAGCTTGGAAGTGCTTTGAAGCAGGTCAACTTGGACGTGCTGTGAAACAGCCAGCCTGGAAGTGCTATGAAGCAGGCCAGCTTGGAAATGCTATGAAGCAGACCAGCCTGGAAGTGCTGTGATGCAGGCCAGCTTGGAAGTGCTATAAAGCAGACCAGCTTGGAAGTGCTATGAAGCAGGAAGCTTAGAAGTGCTATGAAGCAGCCAGCCTGGAAGTGCTATAAATCAGGCCAGCTTGGAAGTGCTATGAAGCTGGCAGCTTGGAAGAGCTATGGAGCAGGCCAGCTTGGAAGTGCTATGAAGCAGGCCAGCCTGGAAGTGCTATGAAGCAAGCCAGCTTGGAATTGCTATGAAGCAGGTCAGCTTGGGTGTGCTATAAAGCAGCCAGCCTGGACGTGCTATGAAGCATGCCAGCTTGGAAGTGCTATGAAGCAGGTCAGCTTGGCCGTGCTATGAAAATGTCATCTACACCATTAGATGCCCCTGTGGGAAATACTATGTTGGGAAAACCAGTAGAAAAGCTAAAGAAAGATGGACTGAACATAAGTCTCAGATTCGCACAAAAAATGTGAAGTCACCTGTATTCCGGCATTTTAGAGACAATAAGCATAATATCTCGCAAATGAGATTTGCCATACTAGAGGTATTACACCCCCTCCAACGAGGAGGTGACCTACCCAAACTCTTGGCACAAAAAGAATTGTACTGGATTCATAGACTAGATGCAATGACCCCACTTGGTCTAAATGAAGAGTACTATTTAGGACCATTCATTTAAACAAATGTTCTCTTTCCATGCATCTCCAACAACGTCTCTTTAAAACACTTGCTATGATTGTTGGTTAGAATTTTCATAACCACATTATAAGACTGTGAACCAACCAACTTGGATAGCTAAATAGAAATGTTAAAATGTTTTCAAAGTTTATTCATATCCAGACATTTTGTTGACTCCATCCCGGTATTATACAATCTGTACAATTGATATTCCCCTTACTATACTGTGAACCAAAAGGGTGGGCAGGATGGCATTGGTTGGTAGCATTATGAGAATGTACCTAACCATTAGTATCAACTATTTTTTACTATAATTACAACTACAACTCCAGTTTTCTAATTGTATTTTATTCATGATACTTTAAATGCGTGGATGTTGATCCATATGATTTTTATAAGCTTAGCCATTTAGAGTCCAGATCCTCGCACGAATTATATTAATTTTAACCATCAAGGATTATGCACATTTTGGGCATTGTCATTAACTTTAAGAACACATGATATCATTTCCTTCACCCCGTCACTAGGTTTGTTTACATGTTGCATCATGGACGCCTTTGCGTAATGACGTCACATTGTAAACACGCCGCGGTCTGTTTTTTTCTTTTTTCTCTTCTCACTCAACTGATTAAGCTCTTACAGCCGTACTTGCCCCTGTAAAGCATCCTTCCAGAGGAGACTAATTAGATTTAATTGTGGCTAACTTTCGTCTATCCAAGCCTAGAGCTCAGCGCACAGTATGACGCATTACACGCAAGCACGTGATTACGTCACACTACTAACTATTTGATAAACAGTGGCGGCACTTCCCATGGAGTCGAGCAACCCTTCGGCAGCTGGTCTCCATGTGTGCCACACTGGTTTACACTAGGTAAGAATTTTTAGCTTCCAATACTGGCTCACCCCTTTCTTTCACAACAAAGCTTTCGAACACCCTGTTCACTTCTTGTGTCCATTACTGAGACCCTACTTACTTTTTCTCAGCGCTCCAGCCCTGAACAACTTCCATACCTTTTGCGGTCATTACCTACCACTTCCCCTCAGCTTTCGTTGATATTGGTCAACCGCGTTACCGCTGTAAGTGACTCATTACTGGCTTAACTTATTCTATTGCAACTATGTCACATACAATGATCTAAATAGACGTTTTTGATGTTCATCTCTACAGATAAGGATTTACCATCTAAGACCCGCTGTCTTGTTTGGACGAAGGCCTAGTTTTCCCGCCCCAGACCACCTCCGTTCTCTTGAAGTACCTCTCTCATTTGTATAAAAAACACAAGGTTAGACTCTTTATATAATTACACAGTTGCTCACTCTATCTTATTTAAACTTCAATGTATTGACTTTCAGAAGTTATTCTCTATATATTTTTTCTATATATTCCCTCATTTCGATCATAGCAGTGAAGATACTACTTACCTAGTGAATTGTCCATTAGTTTCTACAGGTATTAATGGAGGATAGGTTGTCCCCTTGAGGGTTAATATATACTCAGTATATTCAAAAATGTCATACGTCCTGTTACATAGGTAATCCTTGAATGCCATGTGTTATTGTGATATATATCCTGATCTAAAATGAGTCATTTGGAAATGTTGTTGAACAAATGTTTTTGTAAATATATTCCTAATGTACATATTATATATATATTTTTTCCTAGAAACCCTTGTTATTGCCCCTGATGAAGAGTGTTGTAGCACTCGAAACGCGTTGGGCCTTCCACAGCTTCAACATCAAGAATAAACAATCAAGAATGTTTCTTGTAACCTTACCTGATTCAAAGTCATTGTTTTGAACATATTACCGCTTTTTATGCATTACCATTTACAGACTTTCTTGAATTTATTAAGAAAAATCAATTGTTAAATATATCTACTTGTTGGTCTGGTATTCCAGATATTAGATAGTGTGCAGGGGACGTAAGTTCCCGGTTTGGGAACTTAAATTCTCTTTCGTGCTATGAAGCAGGCCAGCCTGGACGTGTTATGAAGCAGGCCAGCTTGGAAGTGTAGTGAAGCAGGCCAGCCTGGAAGTGCTATGAAGCAGGCCAGTTTGGAAGTGCTATGAATCAGCCAGTTTGGAAGTGCTATGAAGCAGGCCAGCTTGGAAGTGCTATGAACCAGGTAGATTGGAAGCGCTATGAAGCAGGCCCGCTTGCAAGCGCTATGAAACAGGTAGCTTGGAAGAACTCTGAAGCAGATAGCTTGGAAGTGCTATGAAGCAGGAAGCTTGGAAGTGCTTTGAAGCAGGTCAACTTGGACGTGCTGTGAAACAGCCAGCCAGGAAGTGCTATGAAGAAGGCCAGCTTGGAAGTGCTTCAAAGCAGGCCGGCTTGAAGTGCTATGAAGCAGACCGCTTGGAAGTGCTATGAAGCAGGAAGCTTGGAAGTGCTATGAAGCAGGAAGCTTCGAAGCGCCATGATGCAGGCCGGCATGGAGCGCTATGAAGCAGGAAGCTTGGAAGCACTATGAAGCTGTCCAGCTTGGAAGCGCTATGAAGCAGGCCAGCTTCGAAGTGCTATGAAGCAGGCAGCTTGGAAGTGCTATGAAGCAGGTCAACTTGGAAGTGCTTCAAAGCAGGCCGGCTTGAAGTGCTATGAAGCAGAAAGCTTGGAAGTGCTATGAAGCAGGAAGCTTGGAAGCGCTATGAAGCAGGCTGGCTTGGAAGTGCTATGAAGCAGGAAGCTCGGAAGCGCTATGAAGCAGGCCAGCTTGGAAGCGCTATGAAGCAGGCCAGCTTGGAAGTCCTATGAAGCAGGCAGCTTGGAAGTGCTATGAAGCAGGCCAACTTGGAAGTGCCATGAAGCAGGCCAGCTTGGAAGTGCTATTAAGTAGGCCAGATTGGAAGTGCTATTAAGCAGGCCAGCTTGGAAGTGCTATGAAGCAGGCAGCTTGGAAGTGCTACTAAGCAGTCCAGTTTGGAAGTGCTATGAAGCAAGCCAGCTTGGAAGTGCTATGAACCAGGTAGCTTGGAAGCGCTATGAAGCAGGCCCGCTTGCAAGCGCTATGAAACAGGTAGCTTGGAAGAACTCTGAAGCAGACAGCTTGGAAGTGCTATGAAGCTGGCAGCTTGGAAGTGCTTTGAAGCAGGTCAACTTGGACGTGCTGTGAAACAGCCAGCCTGGAAGTGCTATGAAGCAGTCCAGCTTGGAAATGCTATGAAGCAGACCAGCCTGGAAGTGCTGTGATGCAGGCCAGCTTGGAAGTGCTATGAAGCAGACCAGCTTGGAAGTGCTATGAAGCAGGAAGCTTAGAAGTGCTATGAAGCAGCCAGCCTGGAAGTGCTATGATGCAGGCCAGCCTGGAAGTGCTATAAATCAGGCCAGCTTGGAAGTGCTATGAAGCTGGAAGCTTGGAAGAGCTATGGAGCAGGCTAGCTTGGAAGTGCTATGAAGCAGGCCAGCCTGGAAGTGCTATGAAGCAAGCCAGCTTGGAAGTGC
Source organism: Ambystoma mexicanum (assembly GCF_040938575.1). Lineage (NCBI taxonomy): Eukaryota > Metazoa > Chordata > Amphibia > Caudata > Ambystomatidae > Ambystoma > Ambystoma mexicanum. The sequence goes on from NC_090936.1 coordinate 356,039,478, forward strand.
TATGAAGCAGGTCAGCTTGGAAGTGCTATGAAGCAGGCAGCTTGGAAGTGCTATGAAGCAGGCCAACTTTGAAGTGCTTCAAAGCAGGCCGGCTTGAAGTGCTATGAAGCAGACCGCTTGGAAGTGCTATGAAGCAGGAAGCTTGGAAGTGCTATGAAGCAGGAAGCTTGGAAGCGCTATGAAGCAGGCCGGCTTGGAAGCGCTATGAAGCAGGAAGCTCGGAAGCGCTATGAAGCAGGCCAGCTTGGAAGCACTATGAAGCAGGCCAGCTTGGAAGTGCTATGAAGCAGGCAGCTTGGAAGTGCTATGAAGCAGGCCAACTTGGAAGTGCTATGAAGCAGGCCAGCTTGGAAGTGCTATTAAGTAGGCCAGATTGGAAGTGCTATTAAGCAGGCCAGCTTGGAAGTGCTATGAAGCAGGCAGCTTGGAAGTGCTACTAAGCAGGACAGTTTGGAAGTGCTATGAAGCAGGCCAGCTTGGAAGTGCTATGAACCAGGTAGCTTGGAAGCGCTATGAAGCAGGCCCGCTTGCAAGCGCTATGAAACAGGTAGCTTGGAAGAACTCTGAAGCAGACAGCTTGGAAGTGCTATGAAGCAGGCAGCTTGGAAGTGCTTTGAAGCAGGTCAACTTGGACGTGCTGTGAAACAGCCAGCCTGGAAGTGCTATGAAGCAGGCCAGCTTGGAAATGCTATGAAGCAGACCAGCCTGGAAGTGCTGTGATGCAGGCCAGCTTGGAAGTGCTATGAAGCAGACCAGCTTGGAAGTGCTATGAAGCAGGAAGCTTAGAAGTGCTATGAAGCAGCCAGCCTGGAAGTGCTATGATGCAGGCCAGCCTGGAAGTGCTATAAATCAGGCCAGCTTGGAAGTGCTATGAAGCTGGAAGCTTGGAAGAGCTATGGAGCAGGCTAGCTTGGAAGTGCTATGAAGCAGGCCAGCCTGGAAGTGCTATGAAGCAAGCCAGCTTGGAAGTGCTATGAAGCAGGTCAGCTTGGGTGTGCTATGAAGCAGGCAGCTTGGAAGTGCTATGAAGCAGGCCAACTTTGAAGTGCTTCAAAGCAGGCCGGCTTGAAGTGCTATGAAGCAGACCGCTTGGAAGTGCTATGAAGCAGGAAGCTTGGAAGTGCTATGAAGCAGGAAGCTTGGAAGCGCTATGAAGCAGGCCGGCTTGGAAGCGCTATGAAGCAGGAAGCTCGGAAGCGCTATGAAGCAGGCCAGCTTGGAAGCGCTATGAAGCAGGCCAGCTTGGAAGTGCTATGAAGCAGGCAGCTTGGAAGTGCTATGAAGCAGGCCAACTTGGAAGTGCTATGAAGCAGGCCAGCTTGGAAGTGCTATGAAGTAGGCCAGATTGGAAGTGCTATTAAGCAGGCCAGTTTAGAAGTGCTATGAAGCAGGCAGCTTGGAAGTGCTACTAAGCAGGCCAGTTTGGAAGTGCTATGAAGCAGGCCAGCTTGGAAGTGCTTTGAACCAGGTAGCTTGGAAGCGCTATGAAGCAGGCCCGCTTGCAAGCGCTATGAAACAGGTAGCTTGGAAGAACTCTGAAGCAGACAGCTTGGAAGTGCTATGAAGCAGGCAGCTTGGAAGTGCTTTGAAGCAGGTCAACTTGGACGTGCTGTGAAACAGCCAGCCTGGAAGTGCTATGAAGCAGGCAGCTTGGAAGTGCTTTGAAGCAGGTCAACTTGGACGTGCTGTGAAACAGCCAGCCTGGAAGTGCTATGAAGCAGGCCAGCTTGGAAGTGCTTCAAAGCAGGCCGGCTTGAAGCGCTATGAAGCAGACCGCTTGGAAGTGCTATGAAGCAGGAAGCTTGGAAGTGCTATGAAGCAGGAAGCTTCGAAGCGCCATGATGCAGGCCGGCATGGAGCGCTATGAAGCAGGAAGCTTGGAAGCACTATGAAGCAGTCCAGCTTGGAAGAGCTATGAAGCAGGCCAGCTTGGAAGTGCTATGAACCAGGTAGCTTGGAAGCGCTATGAAGCAGGCCCGCTTGCAAGCGCTATGAAACAGGTAGCTTGGAAGAACTCTGAAGCAGACAGCTTGGAAGTGCTATGAAGCAGGCAGCTTGGAAGTGCTTTGAAGCAGGTCAACTTGGACGTGCTGTGAAACAGCCAGCCAGGAAGTGCTATGAAGCAGGCCAGCTTGGAAGTGCTTCAAAGCAGGCCGGCTTGAAGTGCTATGAAGCAGACCGCTTGGAAGTGCTATGAAGCAGGAAGCTTGGAAGTGCTATGAAGCAGGAAGCTTCGAAGCGCCATGATGCAGGCCGGCATGGAGCGCTATGAAGCAGGAAGCTTGGAAGCACTATGAATCAGTCCAGCTTGGAAGCGCTATGAAGCAGGCCAGCTTCGAAGTGCTATGAAGCAGGCAGCTTGGAAGTGCTATGAAGCAGGTCAACTTGGAAGTGCTTCAAAGCAGGCCGGCTTGAAGTGCTATGAAGCAGACCGCTTGGAAGTGCTATGAAGCAGGAAGCTTGGAAGTGCTATGAAGCAGGAAGCTTGGAAGCGCTATGAAGCAGGCTGGCTTGGAAGTGCTATGAAGCAGGAAGCTCGGAAGCGCTATGAAGCAGGCCAGCTTGGAAGCGCTATGAAGCAGGCCAGCTTGGAAGTCCTATGAAGCAGGCAGCTTGGAAGTGCTATGAAGCAGGCCAACTTGGAAGTGCCATGAAGCAGGCCAGCTTGGAAGTGCTATTAAGTAGGCCAGATTGGAAGTGCTATTAAGCAGGCCAGCTTGGAAGTGCTATGAAGCAGGCAGTTTGGAAGTGCTACTAAGCAGTCCAGTTTGGAAGTGCTATGAAGCAAGCCAGCTTGGAAGTGCTATGAACCAGGTAGCTTGGAAGCGCTATGAAGCAGGCCCGCTTGCAAGCGCTATGAAACAGGTAGCTTGGAAGAACTCTGAAGCAGACAGCTTGGAAGTGCTATGAAGCTGGCAGCTTGGAAGTGCTTTGAAGCAGGTCAACTTGGACGTGCTGTGAAACAGCCAGCCTGGAAGTTCTATGAAGCAGGCCAGCTTGAAAATGCTATGAAGCAGACCAGCCTGGAAGTGCTGTGATGCAGGCCAGCTTGGAAGTGCTATGAAGCAGACCAGCTTGGAAGTGCTATGAAGCAGGAAGCTTGGAAGTGCTATGAAGCAGGAAGCTTAGAAGTGCTATGAAGCAGCCCAGCCTGGAAGTGCTATAAATCAGGCCAGCTTGGAAGTGCTATGAAGCTGGAAGCTTGGAAGAGCTATGGAGCAGGCTAGCTTGGAAGTGCTATGAAGCAGGCCAGCCTGGAAGTTCTATGAAGCAAGCCAGCTTGGAAGTGCTATGAAGCAGGTCAGCTTGGAAGTGCTATGAAGCAGGCAGCTTAGAAGTGCTATGAAGCAGGCCAACTTTGAAGTGCTTCAAAGCAGGCCGGCTTGAAGTGCTATGAAGCAGACCGCTTGGAAGTGCTATGAAGCAGGAAGCTTGGAAGTGCTATGAAGCAGGAAGCTTGGAAGCGCTATGAAGCAGGCCGGCTTGGAAGCGCTATGAAGCAGGAAGCTCGGAAGCGCTATGAAGCAGGCCAGCTTGGAAGCACTATGAAGCAGGCCAGCTTGGAAGTGCTATGAAGCAGGCAGCTTGGAAGTGCTATGAAGCAGGCCAACTTGGAAGTGCTATGAAGCAGGCCAGCTTGGAAGTGCTATTAAGTAGGCCAGATTGGAAGTGCTATTAAGCAGGCCAGCTTGGAAGTGCTATGAAGCTGGCAGCTTGGAAGTGCTACTAAGCAGGCCAGTTTGGAAGTGCTATGAAGCAGGCCAGCTTGGAAGTGCTATGAACCAGGTAGCTTGGAAGCGCTATGAAGCAGGCCCGCTTGCAAGCGCTATGAAACAGGTAGCTTGGAAGAACTCTGAAGCAGACAGCTTGGAAGTGCTATGAAGCAGGCAGCTTGGAAGTGCTTTGAAGCAGGTCAACTTGGACGTGCTGTGAAACAGCCAGCCTGGAAGTGCTATGAAGCAGGCCAGCTTGGAAATGCTATGAAGCAGACCAGCCTGGAAGTGCTGTGATGCAGGCCAGCTTGGAAGTGCTATGAAGCAGGAAGCTTAGAAGTGCTATGAAGCAGCCAGCCTGGAAGTGCTATGATGCAGGCCAGCCTGGAAGTGCTATAAAGCAGGCCAGCTTGGAAGTGCTATGAAGCAGGTCAGCTTGGGTGTGCTATGAAGCAGGCAGCTTGGAAGTGCTATGAAGCAGGCCAGCCTGGAAGTGCTATGAAGCAAGCCAGCTTGGAAGTGCTATGAAGCAGGTCAGCTTGGGTGTGCTATGAAGCAGGCAGCTTGGAAGTGCTATGAAGCAGGCCAACTTTGAAGTGCTTCAAAGCAGGCCGGCTTGAAGTGCTATGAAGCAGACCGCTTGGAAGTGCTATGAAGCAGGAAGCTTGGAAGTGCTATGAAGCAGGAAGCTTGGAAGCGCTATGAAGCAGGCCAGCTTGGAAGCGCTATGAAGCAGGAAGCTCGGAAGCGCTATGAAGCAGGCCAGCTTGGAAGCGCTATGAAGCAGGCCAGCTTGGAAGTGCTATGAAGCAGGCAGCTTGGAAGTGCTATGAAGCAGGCCAACTTGGAAGTGCTATGAAGCAGGCCAGCTTGGAAGTGCTATTAAGTAGGCCAGATTGGAAGTGCTATTAAGCAGGCCAGTTTGGAAGTGCTATGAAGCAGGCAGCTTGGAAGTGCTACTAAGCAGGCCAGTTTGGAAGTGCTATGAAGCAGGCCAGCTTCGAAGTGCTTTGAACCAGGTAGCTTGGAAGCGCTATGAAGCAGGCCCGCTTGCAAGCGCTATGAAACAGGTAGCTTGGAAGAACTCTGAAGCAGACAGCTTGGAAGTGCTATGAAGCAGGCAGCTTGGAAGTGCTTTGAAGCAGGTCAACTTGGACGTGCTGTGAAACAGCCAGCCTGGAAGTGCTATGAAGCAGGCCAGCTTGGAAGTGCTTCAAAGCAGGCCGGCTTGAAGTGCTATGAAGCAGACCGCTTGGAAGTGCTATGAAGCAGGAAGCTTGGAAGTGCTATGAAGCAGGAAGCTTCGAAGCGCCATGATGCAGGCCGGCATGGAGCGCTATGAAGCAGGAAGCTTGGAAGCACTATGAAGCAGTCCAGCTTGGAAGCGCTATGAAGCAGGCCAGCTTGGAAGTGCTATGAACCAGGTAGCTTGGAAGCGCTATGAAGCAGGCCCGCTTGCAAGCGCTATGAAACAGGTAGCTTGGAAGAACTCTGAAGCAGACAGCTTGGAAGTGCTATGAAGCAGGCAGCTTGGAAGTGCTTTGAAGCAGGTCAACTTGGACGTGCTGTGAAACAGCCAGCCTGGAAGTGCTATGAAGCAGGCCAGCTTGGAAATGCTATGAAGCAGACTAGCCTGGAAGTACTGTGATGCAGGCCAGCTTGGAAGTGCTATGAAGCAGACCAGCTTGGAAGTGCTATGAAGCAGGAAGCTTAGAAGTGCTATGAAGCAGCCAGCCTGGAAGTGCTATGATGCAGGCCAGCCTGGAAGTGCTATAAATCAGGCCAGCTTGGAAGTGCTATGAAGCTGGAAGCTTGGAAGAGCTATGGAGCAGGCTAGCTTGGAAGTGCTATGAAGCAGGCCAGCCTGGAAGTGCTATGAAGCAAGCCAGCTTGGAAGTGCTATGAAGCAGGTCAGCTTGGGTGTGCTATGAAGCAGGCAGCTTGGAAGTGCTATGAAGCAGGCCAACTTTGAAGTGCTTCAAAGCAGGCCGGCTCGAAGTGCTATGAAGCAGACCGCTTGGAAGTGCTATGAAGCAGGAAGCTTGGAAGTGCTATGAAGCAGGAAGCTTGGAAGCGCTATGTAGCAGGCCGGCTTGGAAGCGCTATGAAGCAGGAAGCTCGGAAGCGCTATGAAGCAGGCCAGCTTGGAAGCGCTATGAAGCAGGCCAGCTTGGAAGTGCTATGAAGCAGGCAGCTTGGAAGTGCTATGAAGCAGGCCAACTTGGAAGTGCTATGAAGCAGGCCAGCTTGGAAGTGCTATTAAGTAGGCCAGATTGGAAGTGCTATTAAGCAGGCCAGCTTGGAAGTGCTATGAAGCAGGCAGCTTGGAAGTGCTACTAAGCAGGCCAGTTTGGAAGTGCTATGAAGCAGGCCAGCTTGGAAGTGCTTTGAACCAGGTAGCTTGGAAGCGCTATGAAGCAGGCCCGCTTGCAAGCGCTATGAAACAGGTAGCTTGGAAGAACTCTGAAGCAGACAGCTTGGAAGTGCTATGAAGCAGGCAGCTTGGAAGTGCTTTGAAGCAGGTCAACTTGGACGTGCTGTGAAACAGCCAGCCTGGAAGTGCTATGAAGCAGGCAGCTTGGAAGTGCTTTGAAGCAGGTCAACTTGGACGTGCTGTGAAACAGCCAGCCTGGAAGTGCTATGAAGCAGGCCAGCTTGGAACTGTTTCAAAGCAGGCCGGCTTGAAGCGCTATGAAGCAGACCGCTTGGAAGTGCTATGAAGCAGGAAGCTTGGAAGTGCTATGAAGCAGGAAGCTTCGAAGCGCCATGATGCAGGCCGGCATGGAGCGCTATGAAGCAGGAAGCTTGGAAGCACTATGAAGCAGTCCAGCTTGGAAGAGCTATGAAGCAGGCCAGCTTGGAAGTGCTATGAACCAGGTAGCTTGGAAGCGCTATGAAGCAGGCCCGCTTGCAAGCGCTATGAAACAGGTAGCTTGGAAGAACTCTGAAGCAGACAGCTTGGAAGTGCTATGAAGCAGGCAGCTTGGAAGTGCTTTGAAGCAGGTCAACTTGGACGTGCTGTGAAAGAGCCAGCCTGGAAGTGCTATGAAGCAGGCCAGCTTGGAAATGCTATGAAGCAGACCAGCCTGGAAGTGCTGTGATGCAGGCCAGCTTGGAAGTGCTATGAAGCAGACCAGCTTGGAAGTGCTATGAAGCAGGAAGCTTAGAAGTGCTATGAAGCAGCCAGCCTGGAAGTGCTATGATGCAGGCCAGCCTGGAAGTGCTATAAATCAGGCCAGCTTGGAAGTGCTATGAAGCTGGAAGCTTGGAAGAGCTATGGAGCAGGCTAGCTTGGAAGTGCTATGAAGCAGGCCAGCCTGGAAGTGCTATGAAGCAAGCCAGCTTGGAAGTGCTATGAAGCAGGTCAGCTTGGGTGTGCTATGAAGCAGGCAGCTTGGAAGTGCTATGAAGCAGGCCAACTTTGAAGTGCTTCAAAGCAGGCCGGCTTGAAGTGCTATGAAGCAGACCGCTTGGAAGTGCTATGAAGCAGGAAGCTTGGAAGTGCTATGAAGCAGGAAGCTTGGAAGCGCTATGAAGCAGGCCGGCTTGGAAGCGCTATGAAGCAGGAAGCTCGGAAGCGCTATGAAGCAGGCCAGCTTGGAAGCGCTATGAAGCAGGCCAGCTTGGAAGTGCTATGAAGCAGGCAGCTTGGAAGTGCTATGAAGCAGGCCAACTTGGAAGTGCTATGAAGCAGGCCAGCTTGGAAGTGCTATTAAGTAGGCCAGATTGGAAGTCCTATTAAGCAGGCCAGCTTGGAAGTGCTATGAAGCAGGCAGCTTGGAAGTGCTACTAAGCAGGCCAGTTTTCAAGTGCTATGAAGCAGGCCAGCTTGGAAGTGCTTTGAACCAGGTAGCTTGGAAGCGCTATGAAGCAGGCCCGCTTGCAAGCGCTATGAAACAGGTAGCTTGGAAGAACTCTGAAGCAGACAGCTTGGAAGTGCTATGAAGCAGGCAGCTTGGAAGTGCTTTGAAGCAGGTCAACTTGGACGTGCTGTGAAACAGCCAGCCTGAACATGCTATGAAGCAGGCCAGCTTGGAAGTGCTTCAAAGCAGGCCGGCTTGAAGTGCTATGAAGCAGCCCGCTTGGAAGTGCTATGAAGCAGGAAGCTTGGAAGTGCTATGCAGCAGGAAGCTTCGAAGCGCCATGATGCAGGCCGGCATGGAGCGCTATGAAGCAGGAAGCTTGGAAGCACTATGAAGCAGTCCAGCTTGGAAGCGCTATGAAGCAGGCCAGCTTCGAAGTGCTATGAAGCAGGCAGCTTGGAAGTGCTATGAAGCAGGTCAACTTGGAAGTGCTTCAAAGCAGGCCGGCTTGAAGTGCTATGAAGCAGATCGCTTGGAAGTGCTATGAAGCAGGAAGCTTGGAAGTGCTATGAAGCAGGAAGCTTGGAAGCGCTATGAAGCAGGCTGGCTTGGAAGTGCTATGAAGCAGGAAGCTCGGAAGTGCTATGAAGCAGGCCAGCTTGGAAGCGCTATGAAGCAGGCCAGCTTGGAAGTGCTATGAAGCAGGCAGCTTGGAAGTGTTATAAAGCAGGCCAACTTGGAAGTGCTATGAAGCAGGCCAGCTTGGTAGTGCTATTAAGTAGGCCAGATTGGAAGTGCTATTAAGCAGGCCAGCTTGGAAGTGCTATGAAGCAGGGAGCTTGGAAGTGCTACTAAGCAGGCCAGTTTGGAAGTGCTATGAAGCAGGCCAGCTTGGAAGTGCTATGAACCAGGTAGCTTGGAAGCGCTATGAAGCAGGCCCGCTTGCAAGCGCTATGAAACAGGTAGCTTGGAAGAACTCTGAAGCAGACAGCTTGGAAGTGCTATGAAGCAGGCAGCTTGGAAGTGCTTTGAAGCAGGTCAACTTGGACGTGCTGTGAAACAGCCAGCCTGGAAGTGCTATGAAGCAGGCCAGCTTGGAAAGGCTATGAAGCAGACCAGCCTGGAAGTGCTGTGATGCAGGCCAGCTTGGAAGTGCTATGAAGCAGACCAGCTTGGAAGTGCTATGAAGCAGGAAGCTTAGAAGTGCTATGAAGCAGCAGGCCTGGAAGTGATATGATGCAGGCCAGGCTGGAAGTGCTATAAATCAGGCCAGCTTGAAAGTGCTATGAAGCTGGAAGCTTGGAAGAGCTATGGAGCAGGCTAGCTTGGAAGTGCTATGAAGCAGGCCAGCCTGGAAGTGCTATGAAGCAGGCCAACTTTGAAGTGCTTCAAAGCAGGCCGGCTTGAAGTGCTATGAAGCAGACCGCTTGGAAGTGCTATGAAGCAGGAAGCTTGGAAGTGCTATGAAGCAGGAAGCTTGGAAGCGCTATGAAGCAGGCCGGCTTGGAAGCGCTATGAAGCTGGAAGCTCGGAAGCGCCATGAAGCAGGCCAGCTTGGAAGCGCTATGAAGCAGGCCAGCTTGGAAGTGCTATGAAGCAGGCAGCTTGGAAGTGCTATGAAGCAGGCCAACTTGGAAGTGCTATGAAGCAGGCCAGCTTGCTAGTGCTATTAAGTAGGCCAGATTGGAAGTGCTATTAAGCAGGCCAGTTTGGAAGTGCTATGAAGCAGGTCAGCTTGGGTGTGCTATGAAGCAGCCAGCCTGGACGTGCTATGAAGCACGCCAGCTTGGAAGTGCTATGAAGCAGGTCAGCTTGGCCGTGCTATGAAGCAGGCAAGCCTGGACGTGTTATGAAGCAGGCCAGCTTGGAAGTGAAGTGAAGCAGGCCAGCCTGGAAGTGCTATGAAGCAGGCCAGCTTGGAAGTGCTATGAAGCAGGCCAGTTTGGAAGTGCTATGAAGCAACCAGTTTGGAAGTGCTATGAAGCAGGCCAGCTTGGAAGTGCTATGAACCAGGAAGCTTGGGAGAACTATGAAGCAGGCCAGCTTGGAAGCGCTGTGGAGCAGGCCAGCTTGAAAGTGCTATGAAGCAGGCAGCTTGGAAGTGCGATGAAACCGGCTAACTTGGAAGTGCTATGAAGCAGGCCGGCTTGGAAGTGCTATGAAGCAAACTGCTTGGAAGTGCTATGAAGCAGGCCGCTTGCTAGTGCTATTAAGCAGACCGGCTTGGGAGTCCTATGAAACAGGCCGGGCTGGAAGTGCTATGAAGGAGGCAGTTTGGAAGTGCTATGAAGGAGGAAGCTTGGAAGTTCTCTGAAGCAGGCCAGCTAGGAAGTGCTATGGAAGCAGGCCGGCTTGGTAGTGCTATGAAGCAGGTCATCTTGGATGTGATATGAAGCAGGCCAGCCTGGAAGTGCTACAAAGCATGCCAGCTTGGAAGTGCCATGAAGCAGGCAGTTTGGAAGTGCTATGAAGAAGGCTAGCTTGGAAGTGCTATGACGCAGGAAGCTTGGAAGTGCTATGAAGCAGGCAGCGTGGAAGGGCTATTAAGCAGGCCAGTTTGGAAGTGCTATGAAGCAGGCCAGCTTGGCAGTTCTATGAAGCAGTCCAGCCTGGAAGTGCTATGAAGCAGGCTGCTTGAAAGTGCTATGAAGCAGGCCAGCTTGCAAGTGCTATGAAGCAGGCAGCTTAGAAGTGCTATGGAGCAGGTCAGCTTGGAGCTTGGAAGTGCGATGAAGCAGGCCAGCTTGGAAGTGCTATGAAACAGGCAGCTTGGAGGTGCTATGAAGCAGGCCAGTTTGGAAGTGCTATAAAGCAGGCCAGCTTGGAAGTGCTATGAAGCAGGCAGCTTGGAAGTGCTATGAAGCAGGTCAACTTGAACGTGCTATGAAGCAGCCAGCCTGGAAGTGCTATGAAGCAGGCCCGCTTGGAAGTGCTATGAAGCAGGCCAGCCTGGAAGTGATGTGAAGCGGCCGAGCATGGAAATGCTATGAAGCAGGCCAGCTTGGAAGTACTGTGAACCAGGTAGCTTGAAAGCATTATGAAGCAGGCCCGCTTGCAAGCGCTATGAAGCAGGTAGCTTGGAAGTGCTATAAAGCAGGAAGCTTGGAAGTGCTAAGAAGCTGGTTGCTTGGAAGCGCTATGAAGCAGGCCCGATTGCAAGCGCTATGAAGCAGGTAGCATGGAAGTGCTATGAAGCAGGAAGCTTGGAAGTGCTATGAAGCAGGAAGCTTTGAAGTGCTATGAAGCAGGCCAGCTTGGAAGCGCTATGAAGCAGGAAGCTTGGAAGCGCTATGAAGCAGGCCAGCTTGCAAGTGCTATGAAGCAGGCAGCTTAGAAGTGCTATGGAGCAGGTCAGCTTGGAAGTGCGATGAAGCAGGCCAGCTTGGAAGTGCTATGACGCAGGAAGCTTGGAAGTGCTATGAAGCAGGCCCGCTTGGAAGTGCTATGAAGCAGGCCAGGCTGGAAGTGATGTGAAGCGGCCGAGCTTGGAAATGCTATGAAGCAGGCAAGCTTGGAAGTACTGTGAACCAGGTAGCTTGGAAGCATTATGAAGCAGGCCCGCTTGCAAGCGCTATGAAGCAGGTAGCTTGGACGTGCTATAAAGCAGGAAGATTGGAAGTGCTAAGAAGCTGGTTGCTTGGAAGCGCTATGAAGCAGGCCCGATTGCAAGCGCTATGAAGCAGGTAGCATGGAAGTGCTATGAAGCAGGAAGCTTGGAAGTGCTATGAAGCAGGAAGCTTTGAAGTGCTATGAAGCAGGCCAGCTTGGAAGCGCTATGAAGCAGGAAGCTTGGAAGCGCTATGAAGCAGGCCAGCTTGCAAGTGCTATGAAGCAGGCAGCTTAGAAGTGCTATGGAGCAGGTTAGCTAGGAAGTGCGATGAAGCAGGCCAGCTTGGAAGTGCTATGACGCAGAAAGCTTGGAAGTGCTATGAAGCAGTCCAGCTTGGAAGTGCTATGAAGCGGCAGCGTGGAAGGGCTATTAAGCAGGCCAGTTTGGAAGTGCTATGAAGCAGGCCAGCTTGGCAGTTCTATGAAGCAGTCCAGCCTGGAAGTGCTATGACGCAGGCTGCTTTAAAGTGCTATGAGGCAGGCCAGCTTGCAAGTGCTATGAAGCAGGCAGCTTAGAAGTGCTATGGAGCAGGTCAGCTTGGAGCTGGGAAGTGCGATGAAGCAGGCCAGCTTGGAAGTGCTAGGAAACAGGCAGCTTGGAGGTGCTATGAAGCAGGCCAGTTTGGAAGTGCTATAAAGCAGACCAGCTTGGAAGTGCTATAAAGCAGGCAGTTTGGAAGTGCTATGAAGCATGTCAACTTGAACGTGCTATGAAGCAGCGAGCCTGGAAGTGCTATGAAGCAGGCCCGCTTCGAAGTGCTATGAAGCAGGCCAGCCTGGAAGTGATGTGAAGCGGCCGAGCTTGGAAATGCTATGAAGCAGGCCAACTTGGAAGTACTGTGAACTAGGTAGCTTTGAAGCATTATGAAGCAGGCCCGCTTGCAAGCGCTATGAAGCAGGTAGCTTGGAAGTGCTATAAAGCAGGAAGCTTGGAAGTGCTAAGAAGCTTGTTGCTTGGAAGCGCTATGAAGCAGGCCCGATTGAAAGCGCTATGAAGCAGGTAGCATGGAAGTGCTATGAAGCAGGAAGCTTGGAAGTGCTATGAAGCAGGAAGCTTTGAAGTGCTATGAAGCAGGCCAGCTTAGAAGCACTATGAAGCAGGAAGCTTGGAAGCGCTATGAAGCAGGCTGCTTAGAAGTGCTATGGAGCAGGTCAGCTTGGAAGTGCGATGAAGCAGGCCAGCTTGGAAGTGCTATGAAACAGGCAGCTTGGAGGTGCTATGAAGCAGGCCAGTTTGGAAGTGCTATAAAGCAGACCTGCTTGGAAGTGCTATGAAGCAGGCAGCTTGGAAGTGCTATGAAGCAGGTCAACTTGAACGTGCTATGAAGCAGCCAGCCTGGAAGTGCTATGAAGCAGGCCTGCTTGGAAGTGCTATGAAGCAGGCCAGCCTGGAAGTGATGTGAAGCGGCCCAGCTTGGAAGTGCTATGAAGCAGGCCAGCTTGGAAGTGCTGTGAACCAGGTAGCTTGGAAGCGTTATGAAGCAGGCCCGCTTGCAAGCGCTATGAAGCAGGTAGCTTGGAAGTGCTATGAAGCAGGAAGCTTGGAAGTGCTATGAAGCTGGTTGCTTGGAAGCGCTATGAAGCAGGCCCGATTGCAAGCGCTATGAAGCAAGTAGCTTGGAAGTGCTATGAAGAAGGAAGCTTGGAAGTGCTATGAAGCAGGAAGCTTTGAAGTGCTATGAAGCAGGCCAGCTTGGAAGCGCTATGAAGCAGGAAGCTTGGAAGCGCTATGAAGCAGGCCAGCTTGGAAGTGCTATGAAGCAGGCAGCTTGGAAGTGCTATGAAGCATGCCAGCTTGGAAGTGCTATGAAGCAGGCAGCTTGGAAGTGCTATGAAGCAGGCCAGCTTGGAAGTGCTATGAAGCAGGCCGCTTGAAAGTGCTGTGAAGCGGGCCAGCTTGCAAGTGCTATAAAGCAGGTAGCTTAGAAGTGCTATGGAGCAGGTCAGCTTGGAAGTGCGATGAAGCAGGCCATACTGGAAGTGCTATGAAGCAGGCAGGTTGGAGGTGCTATGAAGCAGCCATCATGGAAGTGCTATGAAGCAGGCCAGCTTGGAAGTGCTATGAATCAGACCAGCTTTGACATGCTGTGAAGCAGGCAGCTTGGTAGTGCTATTAAGCAGGCCAGCTTGGAAGAGGTATGAAGCAGGCCATGAATCAGGCCAGCTTGGAAGTGCCATGCAGCAGGCCAGCCTGGGAGTGCTGTGAAGCAGGCCAGCTTGGAAGTGCTACGTAGCAGACAAGCTTGGACATGCTATGAAGCAGGCAGCTTGGTATTGCTATTAAGCAGGCCCGCTTGGAAGTGCTATGAAGCAGGCCAGCTTGGACGTGCTGTGAAGCAGGCCAGCTTGGAAGTGCTATGATCCAGGCAACTTGAAAGTGCTATGAAGCAGGCCAATTGGAAGTGCTGTGAACCAGGAAGCTTGAAAGCGCTATGAAGCAGGCCGGCTTGCAAGCACTATGAAGCAGGTAGCTTAGAAGTGCTATGAAGCAGGAAGCTTGGAAGTGCTATGAAGCAGGTAGCTTGGAAGCGCTATGAAGCAGTCCCGATTGCAAGCGCTATGAAGCAGGTAGCTTGGAAGTGCTATGAAGCAGGAAGCTTGGAAGTGCTATGAAGCAGGAAGCTTCGAAGTGCTATGAAGCAGGCCAGCATGGAAGCGCTATGAAGCAGGAAGCTTGGAAGCACTATGAAGCAGGAAGCTTGGAAGCACTATGAAGCAGGCCGGCTTGGAAGCGCTATGAAGCAGGAAGCTTGGAAGTGCTATGAACGGAGGCCAGCTTGGAAGCGCTATGAAGCAGGCCCGCTTGGAAGTGCTATGAAGCAGGCAGCTTGGAAGTGCTATGAAGCAGGCCAGCTTGGAAGTGCTATGAAGCAGACTGCTTGGAAGTGCTATGAAGCAGGCCACTTGCTAGTGCTATTAAGCAGGCCACCGTGGAAGTGCTATGAGGCAGGCCAACTTGGAAGTGCTATGAAGCAGGCCGGCTTGGAAGTGCTATGAAGCAGACCGCTTGGAAGTGCTATGAAGCAGGCCAGCTTGGAAGTGCTATGAACCAGGCATCTTGGAAGTGCTATGAAGCAGGCCCGCTTGGAAGTGCTATGAAGCAGACCAGCTTGGAAGTGCTATGAAGCAGGCAGCTTGGAAGTGCTATGAAGCAGGCAGCTTGGAAGTGCAGCTTGCAGGCCAGCTTGGAAGTGCTATGAAGCAGGTCATCTTGCAAGTGCTATGAAGCAGGCCAACCTGGAAGCGCTCTGAAGCAGGTCAGCTTGGAAGTGCTATGAAGCTTGCCAGCTTAGAAGTGCTATTAAGTAGGCCAGTTTGGAAGTGCTATGAAGCAGGCCAGCTTGGAAGTGCTATGAACCAGGTAGCTTAGAAGCGCTATGAAGCAGGCCCACTTGCAAGCGCTATGAAGCAGGTAGCTTGGAAGTGCTATGAAGCAGACAGCTTGGAAGTGCTATGAAGCAGGCAGCTTGGAAGTGCTATGAAGCAGATCAGCTTGGACGTGCTATGAACGAGCCAGCCTGGAAGTGCTATGAAGCAGGCCAGCTTGGAAGTGCTATGAAGCAGACCAGCCTGGAAGTGCTGTGAAGCAGCCCAGCTTGGAAGTGCTATGAAGCAGACCAGCTTGGAAGTGCTATGAAGCAGGAAGCTCAGAAGTGCTATGAGGCAGGCCAGCTTGGAAGTGCTAAGAATCAGGTCAGCTCTAACGTGCTATGAAGCAGCCAGCCTGGATGTGCTATGAAGCAGGTCAGCCTGGAAGTGCTATAAATCAGGCCAGCTTGGACGTTCTATGAAGCAAACCGCTAGGAAGTGCTATGAAGCAGGCCGCTTGCTAGTGCTATTAAGCAGACCGGCTTGGGAGTCCTATGAAGCAGGCCGGGCTGGAAGTGCTATGAAGGCGGCAGTTTGGAAGTACTGTGAAGGAGGCAGCTTGGAAGTTCTCTGAAGCAGGACAGCTTGGCAGTGCTATGGAAGCAGGCCGGCTTGGTAGTGCTATGAAGCAGGTCATCTTGGATGTGCTATGAAGCAGGCCAGCCTGGAAGTGCTACAAAGTAGGCCAGCTTGGAAGTGCCATGAAGCAGGCAGCTTGGAAGTGCTATGAAGCAGGCTAGCTTGGAAGTGCTATGACGCAGGATGCTTGGAAGTGATATGAAGCAGTCCAGCTTGGAAGTGCTATGAAGCAGGCAGCGTGGAAGGGCTATTAAGCAGGCCAGTTTGGAAGTGCTATGAAGCAGGCCAGCTTGGCAGTTCTATGAAGCAGTCCAGCCTGGAAGTGCTATGAAGCAGGCTGCTTGAAAGTGCTATGAAGCAGGCCAGCTTGCAAGTGCTATGAAGCAGGCAGCTTAGAAGTGCTATGAAACAGGCAGCTTGGAGGTTCTATGAAGCAGGCCAGTTTGGAAGTGCTATAAAGCAGACCAGCTTGGAAGTGCTATGAAGCAGGCAGCTTGGAAGTGCTATGAAGCAGGTCAACTTGAACGTGCTATGAAGCAGCCAGCCTGGAAGAGCTATGAAGCAGGCCCGCTTGGAAGTGCTATGAAGCAGGCCAGCCTGGAAGTGATGTGAAGCGCCCAAGCTTGGAAGTGCTATGAAGCAGGCCAGCTTGGAAGTACTGTGAACCAGGTAGCTTGGAAGCATTATGAAGCAGGCCCGCTTGCAAGCGCTATGAAGTAGGTAGCTTGGAAGTGCTATAAAGCAGGAAGCTTGGAAGTGCTAAGAAGCTGGTTGCTTGGAAGCGCTATGAAGCAGGCCCGATTGCAAGCGCTATGAAGCAGGTAGCTTGGAAGTGCTATGAAGCAGGAAGCTTGGAAGTGCTATGAAGCAGGAAGCTTTGAAGTGCTATGAAGCAGGCCAGCTTGGAAGTACTGTGAACAAGGTAGCTTGGAAGCATTATGAAGCAGGCCCGCTTGCAAGCGCTATGAAGCAGGTAGCTTGGAAGTGCTATGAAGCAGGAAGCTTGGAAGTGCTATGAAGCAGGAAGCTTTGAAGTGCTATGAAGCAGGCCAGCTTGGAAGCGCTATGAAGCAGGAAGCTTGGAAGTGCTATGAAGCAGGCAGCTTGGAAGTGCTATGAAGCAGGTCAACTTGAACGTGCTATGAAGCAGCCAGCCTGGAAGTGCTATGAAGCAGGCCCGCTTGGAAGTGCTATGAAGCAGGCCAGCCTGGAAGTGATGTGAAGATGCCCAGCTTGGAAGTGCTATGAAGCAGGCCAGCTTGGAAGTGCTGTGAACAAAGTAGCTTGGAAGCGTTATGAAGCAGGCCCGCTTGCAAGCGCTATGAAGCAGGTAGCTTGGAAGTGCTATGAAGCAGGAAGCTTGGAAGTGCTATGAAGCTGGTTGCTTGGAAGCGCTATGAAGCAGGCCCGATTGCAAGCACTATGAAGCAGGTAGCTTGGAAGTGCTATGAAGCAGGAAGCTTGGAAGTGATATGAAGCAGTCCAGCTTGGAAGTGCTATGAAGCAGGCAGCGTGGAAGGGCTATTAAGCAGGCCAGTTTGGAAGTGCTATGAAGCAGGCCAGCTTGGCAGTTCTATGAAGCAGTCCAGCCTGGAAGTGCTACGAAGCAGGCTGCTTGAAAGTGCTATGAAGCAGGCTAGCTTGCAAGTGCTATGAAGCTGGCAGCTCAGAAGTGCTATGAAGCAGGACAACTTGGAAGTGCTTCAAAGCAGGCCGGCTTGAAGTGCTATGAAGCAGGAAGCTTGGAAGCGCTATGAAGCAGGCCGGCTTGGAAGCGCTATGAAGCAGGCCAGCTTGGAACCGCTATGAAGCAGGCCAGCTTGGAAGTGCTATGAAGCAGGCAGCTTGGAAGTGCTATGAAGCAGGCCAACTTGGAAGTGCTATGAAGCAGGCCAGCCTGGAAGTGCTATTAAGTAGGCCAGATTAGAAGTGCTATTAAGCAGGCCAGCTTGGAAGTGCTATGAAGCAGGCAGCTTGGAAGTGCTACTAAGCAGGCCAGTTTGGAAGTGCTATGAAACAGGCTAGCTTGGAAGTGCTATGAACCAGGTAGATTGGAAGTGCTATGAAGCAGGCCCGCTTGCAAGCGCTATGAAAGAGGTAGCTTGGAAGAACTCTGAAGCAGACAGCTTGGAAGTGCTATGAAGCAGGCAGCTTGGAAGTGCTTTGAAGCAGGTCAACTTGGACGTGCTGTGAAACAGCCAGCCTGGAAGTGCTATGAAGCAGGCCAGCTTGGAAGTACTTCAAAGCAGGCCGGCTTGAAGTGCTATGAAGCAGACCGCTTGGAAGTGCTATGAAGCAGGAAGCTTGGAAGTGCTATGAAGCAGGAAGCTTGGAAGTGCTATGAAGCAGGAAGCTTCGAAGCGCCGTGATGCAGGCCGGCATGGAAGCGCTATGAAGCAGGAAGCTTGGAAGCACTATGAAGCAGTCCAGCTTGGAAGCGCTATGAAGCAGGCCAGCTTTGAAGTGCTATGAAGCAGGCAGCTTGGAAGTGCTATGAAGCAGGCCAACTTGGAAGTGCTTCAAAGCAGGCCGGCTTGAAGTGCTATGAAGCAGACCGCTTGGAAGTGCTATGAAGCAGGAAGCTTGGAAGTGCTATGAAGTAGGAAGCTTGGAAGCGCTATGAAGCAGGCTGACTTGGAAGTGTAATGAAGCAGGAAGCTCGGAAGCGCTATGAAGCAGGCCAGCTTGCAAGTGCTATGAAGCAGGCAGCTTAGAAGTGCTATGGAGCAGGTCAGCTTGGAAGTGCGATGAAGCAGGCCAGCTTGGAAGTGCTATGACGCAGGAAGCTTGGAAGTGCTATGAAGCAGGCCCGCTTGGAAGTGCTATGAAGCAGGCCAGGCTGGAAGTGATGTGAAGCGGCCGAGCTTGGAAATGCTATGAAGCAGGCAAGCTTGGAAGTACTGTGAACCAGGTAGCTTGGAAGCATTATGAAGCAGGCCCGCTTGCAAGCGCTATGAAGCAGGTAGCTTGGACGTGCTATAAAGCAGGAAGATTGGAAGTGCTAAGAAGCTGGTTGCTTGGAAGCGCTATGAAGCAGGCCCGATTGCAAGCGCTATGAAGCAGGTAGCATGGAAGTGCTATGAAGCAGGAAGCTTGGAAGTGCTATGAAGCAGGAAGCTTTGAAGTGCTATGAAGCAGGCCAGCTTGGAAGCGCTATGAAGCAGGAAGCTTGGAAGCGCTATGAAGCAGGCCAGCTTGCAAGTGCTATGAAGCAGGCAGCTTAGAAGTGCTAAGGAGCAGGTTAGCTAGGAAGTGCGATGAAGCAGGCCAGCTTGGAAGTGCTATGACGCAGAAAGCTTGGAAGTGCTATGAAGCAGTCCAGCTTGGAAGTGCTATGAAGCGGCAGCGTGGAAGGGCTATTAAGCAGGCCAGTTTGGAAGTGCTATGAAGCAGGCCAGCTTGGCAGTTCTATGAAGCAGTCCAGCCTGGAAGTGCTATGACGCAGGCTGCTTTAAAGTGCTATGAGGCAGGCCAGCTTGCAAGTGCTATGAAGCAGGCAGCTTAGAAGTGCTATGGAGCAGGTCAGCTTGGAGCTGGGAAGTGCGATGAAGCAGGCCAGCTTGGAAGTGCTATGAAACAGGCAGCTTGGAGGTGCTATGAAGCAGGCCAGTTTGGAAGTGCTATAAAGCAGACCAGCTTGGAAGTGCTATAAAGCAGGGAGTTTGGAAGTGCTATGAAGCATGTCAACTTGAACGTGCTATGAAGCAGCGAGCCTGGAAGTGCTATGAAGCAGGCCCGCTTCGAAGTGCTATGAAGCAGGCCAGCCTGGAAGTGATGTGAAGCGGCCGAGCTTGGAAATGCTATGAAGCAGGCCAACTTGGAAGTACTGTGAACTAGGTAGCTTTGAAGCATTATGAAGCAGGCCCGCTTGCAAGCGCTATGAAGCAGGTAGCTTGGAAGTGCTATAAAGCAGGAAGCTTGGAAGTGCTAAGAAGCTTGTTGCTTGGAAGCGCTATGAAGCAGGCCCGATTGAAAGCGCTATGAAGCAGGTAGCATGGAAGTGCTATGAAGCAGGAAGCTTGGAAGTGCTATGAAGCAGGAAGCTTTGAAGTGCTATGAAGCAGGCCAGCTTAGAAGCACTATGAAGCAGGAAGCTTGGAAGCGCTATGAAGCAGGCTGCTTAGAAGTGCTATGGAGCAGGTCAGCTTGGAAGTGCGATGAAGCAGGCCAGCTTGGAAGTGCTATGAAACAGGCAGCTTGGAGGTGCTATGAAGCAGGCCAGTTTGGAAGTGCTATAAAGCAGACCTGCTTGGAAGTGCTATGAAGCAGGCAGCTTGGAAGTGCTATGAACCAGGTAGATTGGAAGCGCTATGAAGCAGGCCCGCTTGCAAGCGCTATGAAACAGGTAGCTTGGAAGAACTCTGAAGCAGACAGCTTGGAAGTGCTATGAAGCAGGCAGCTTGGAAGTGCTTTGAAGCAGGTCAACTTGGACGTGCTGTGAAACAGCCAGCCTGGAAGTGCTATGAAGCAGGCCAGCTTGGAAATGCTATGAAGCAGACCAGCCTGGAAGTGCTGTGATGCAGGCCAGCTTGGAAGTGCTATGAAGCAGACCAGCTTGGAAGTGCTATGAAGCAGGAAGCTTAGAAGTGCTATGAAGCAGCAGGCCTGGAAGTGATATGATGCAGGCCAGCCTGGAAGTGCTATGAAGCAAGCCAGCTTGGAAGTGCTATGAAGCAGGTCAGCTTGGAAGTGCTATGAAGCAGGTCAGCTTGGAAGTGCTATGAAGCAGGCAGCTTGGAAGTGCTATGAAGCAGGCCAACTTTGAAGTGCTTCAAAGCAGTCCGGCTTGAAGTGCTATGAAGCAGACCGCTTGGAAGTGCTATGAAGCAAGCCAGCTTGGAGGTGCTATGAAGCAGGTCAGCTTGGAAGTGCTATGAAGCAGGCAGCTTGGAAGTGCTATGAAGCAGGCCAACTTTGAAGTGCTTCAAAGCAGGCCGGCTTGAAGTGCTATGAAGCAGACCGCTTGGAAGTGCTATGAAGCAGGAAGCTTGGAAGTGCTATGAAGCAGGAAGCTTGGAAGCGCTATGAAGCAGGCCGGCTTGGAAGCGCTATGAAGCAGGAAGCTCGGAAGCGCCATGAAGCAGGCCAGCTTGGAAGCGCTATGAAGCAGGCCAGCTTGGAAGTGCTATGAAGCAGGCAGCTTGGAAGTGCTATGAAGCAGGCCAACTTGGAAGTGCTATGAAGCAGGCCAGCTTGGTAGTGCTATTAAGTAGGCCAGATTGGAAGTGCTATTAAGCAGGCCAGCTTGGAAGTGCTATGAAGCAGGCAGCTTGGAAGTGCTACTAAGCAGGCCAGTTTGGAAGTGCTATGAAGCAGGCCAGCTTGGAAGTGCTATGAACCAGGTAGCTTGGAAGCGCTATGAAGCAGGCCCGCTTGCAAGCGCTATGAAACAGGTAGCTTGGAAGAACTCTGAAGCAGACAGCTTGGAAGTGCTATGAAGCAGGCAGCTTGGAAGTGTTTTGAAGCAGGTCAACTTGGACGTGCTGTGAAACAGCCAGCCTGGAAGTGCTATGAAGCAGGCCAGCTTGGAAATGCTATGAAGCAGACCAGCCTGGAAGTGCTGTGATGCAGGCCAGCTTGGAAGTGCTATAAAGCAGACCAGCTTGGAAGTGCTATGAAGCAGGAAGCTTAAAAGTGCTATGAAGCAGCCAGCCTGGAAGTGCTATAAATCAGGCCAGCTTGGAAGTGCTATGAAGCTGGCAGCTTGGGAGAGCTATGGAGCAGGCCAGCTTGGAAGTGCTATGAAGCAGGCCAGCCTGGAAGTGCTATGAAGCAAGCCAGCTTGGAAGTGCTATGAAGCAGGTCAGCTTGGGTGTGCTATGAAGCAGCCAGCCTGGACGTGCTATGAAGCACGCCAGCTTGGAAGTGCTATGAAGCAGGTCAGCTTGGCCGTGCTATGAAGCAGGGCAGCCTGGACGTGTTATGAAGCAGGCCAGCTTGGAAGTGAAGTGAAGCAGGCCAGCCTGGAAGTGCTATGAAGCAGGCCAGTTTGGAAGTGCTATGAATCAGCCAGTTTGGAAGTGCTATGAAGCAGGCCAGCTTGGAAGTGCTATGAACCAGGTAGATTGGAAGCGCTATGAAGCAGGCCCGCTTGCAAGCGCTATGAAACAGGTAGCTTGGAATAACTCTGAAGCAGACAGCTTGGAAGTGCTATGAAGCAGGCAGCTTGGAAGTGCTTTGAAGCAGGTCAACTTGGACGTGCTGTGAAACAGCCAGCCAGGAAGTGCTATGAAGCAGGCCAGCTTGGAAGTGCTTCAAAGCAGGCTGGCTTGAAGTGCTATGAAGCAGACCGCTTGGAAGTGCTATGAAGCAGGAAGCTTGGAAGTGCTATGAAGCAGGAAGCTTCGAAGCGCCATGATGCAGGCCGGCATGGAGCGCTATGAAGCAGGAAGCTTGGAAGCACTATGAAGCAGTCCAGCTTGGAAGCGCTATGAAGCAGGCCAGCTTCGAAGTGCTATGAAGCAGGCAGCTTGGAAGTGCTATGAAGCAGGTCAACTTGGAAGTGCTTCAAAGCAGGCCGGCTTGAAGTGCTATGAAGCAGACCGCTTGGAAGTGCTATGAAGCAGGAAGCTTGGAAGTGCTATGAAGCAGGAAGCTTGGAAGCGCTATGAAGCAGGCTGGCTTGGAAGTGCTATGAAGCAGGAAGCTCGGAAGCGCTATGAAGCAGGCCAGCTTGGAAGCGCTATGAAGCAGGCCAGCTTGGAAGTCCTATGAAGCAGGCAGCTTGGAAGTGCTATGAAGCAGGCCAACTTGGAAGTGCCATGAAGCAGGCCAGCTTGGAAGTGCTATTAAGTAGGCCAGATTGGAAGTGCTATTAAGCAGGCCAGCTTGGAAGTGCTATGAAGCAGGCAGCTTGGAAGTGCTACTAAGCAGTCCAGTTTGGAAGGGCTATGAAGCAAGCCAGCTTGGAAGTGCTATGAACCAGGTAACTTGGAAGCGCTATGAAGCAGGCCCGCTTGCAAGCGCTATGAAACAGGTAGCTTGGAAGAACTCTGAAGCAGTCAGCTTGGAAGTGCTATGAAGCTGGCAGCTTGGAAGTGCTTTGAAGCAGGTCAACTTGGACGTGCTGTGAAACAGCCAGCCTGGAAGTGCTATGAAGCAGGCCAGCTGGGAAATGCTATGAAGCAGACCAGCCTGGAAGTGCTGTGATGCAGGCCAGCTTGGAAGTGCTATGAAGCAGACCAGCTTGGAAGTGCTATGAAGCAGGAAGCTTAGAAGTGATATGAAGCAGCCAGCCTGGAAGTGCTATGATGCAGACCAGCCTGGAAGTGCTATAAATCAGGCCAGCTTGGAAGTGCTATGAAGCTGGAAGCTTGGAAGAGCTATGGAGCAGGCTAGCTTGGAAGTGCTATGAAGCAGGCCAGCCTGGAAGTGCTATGAAGCAAGCCAGCTTGGAAGTGCTATGAAGCATGTCAGCTTGGAAGTGCTATGAAGCAGGCAGCTTGGAAGTGCTATGAAGCAGGCCAACTTTGAAGTGCTTCAAAGCAGGCCGGCTTGAAGTGCTATGAAGCAGACCGCTTGGAAGTGCTATGAAGCAGGAAGCTTGGAAGTGCTATGAAGCAGGAAGCTTGGAAGCGCTATGAAGCAGGCCGGCTTGGAAGCGCTATGAAGCAGGAAGCTCGGAAGCGCTATGAAGCAGGCCAGCTTGGAAGCGCTATGAAGCAGGCCAGCTTGGAAGTGCTATGAAGCAGGCAGCTTGGAAGTGCTATGAAGCAGGCCAACTTGGAAGTGCTATGAAGCAGGCCAGCTTGGAAGTGCTATTAAGTAGGCCAGATTGGAAGTGCTATTAAGCAGGCCAGCTTGGAAGTGCTATGAAGCAGGCAGCTTGGAAGTGCTACTAAGCAGGCCAGTTTGGAAGTGCTATGAAGCGGGCCAGCTTGGAAGTGCTATGAACCAGGTAGCTTGGAAGCGCTATGAAGCAGGCCCGCTTGCAAGCGCTATGAAACAGGTAGCTTGGAATAACTCTGAAGCAGACAGCTTGGAAGTGCTATGAAGCAGGCCAGCTTGGAAGTGCTTCAAAGCAGGCCGGCTTGAAGTGCTATGAAGCAGACCGCTTGGAAGTGCTATGAAGCAGGAAGCTTGGAAGTGCTATGAAGCAGGAAGCTTGGAAGCGCTATGAAGCTGGCCGGCTTGGAAGCGCTATGAAGCAGGAAGCTCGGAAGCGCTATGAAGCAGGCCAGCTTGGAAGCGCTATGAAGCAGGCCAGCTTGGAAGTGCTATGAAGCAGGCAGCTTGGAAGTGCTATGAAGCAGGCCAACTTGGAAGTGCTATGAAGCAGGCCAGCTTGGAAGTGCTATTAAGTAGGCCAGATTGGAAGTGCTATTAAGCAGGCCAGCTTGGAAGTGCTATGAAGCAGGCAGCTTGGAAGTGCTACTAAGCAGGCCAGTTTGGAAGTGCTATGAAGCAGGCCAGCTTGGAAGTGCTATGAACCAGGTAGCTTGGAAGCGCTATGAAGCAGGCCCGCTTGCAAGCGCTATGAAACAGGTAGCTTGGAATAACTCTGAAGCAGACAGCTTGGAAGTGCTATGAAGCAGGCAGCTTGGAAGTGCTTTGAAGCAGGTCAACTTGGACGTGCTGTGAAACAGCCAGCCAGGAAGTGCTATGAAGCAGGCCAGCTTGGAAGTGCTTCAAAGCAGGCCGGCTTGAAGTGCTATGAAGCAGACCGCTTGGAAGTGCTATGAAGCAGGAAGCTTGGAAGTGCTATGAAGCAGGAAGCTTCGAAGCGCCATGATGCAGGCCGGCATGGAGCGCTATGAAGCAGGAAGCTTGGAAGCACTATGAAGCAGTCCAGCTTGGAAGCGCTATGAAGCAGGCCAGCTTCGAAGTGCTATGAAGCAGGCAGCTTGGAAGTGCTATGAAGCAGGTCAACTTGGAAGTGCTTCAAAGCAGGCCGGCTTGAAGTGCTATGAAGCAGACCGCTTGGAAGTGCTATGAAGCAGGAAGCTTGGAAGTGCTATGAAGCAGGAAGCTTGCAAGCGCTATGAAGCAGGCTGGCTTGGAAGTGCTATGAAGCAGGAAGCTCGGAAGCGCTATGAAGCAGGCCAGCTTGGAAGCGCTATGAAGCAGGCCAGCTTGGAAGTCCTATGAAGCAGGCAGCTTGGAAGTGCTATGAAGCAGGCCAACTTGGAAGTGCCATGAAGCAGGCCAGCTTGGAAGTGCTATTAAGTAGGCCAGATTGGAAGTGCTATTAAGCAGGCCAGCTTGGAAGTGCTATGAAGCAGGCAGCTTGGAAGTGCTACTAAGCAGTCCAGTTTGGAAGGGCTATGAAGCAAGCCAGCTTGGAAGTGCTATGAACCAGGTAGCTTGGAAGCGCTATGAAGCAGGCCCGCTTGCAAGCGCTATGAAACAGGCAGCTTGGAAGAACTCTGAAGCAGTCAGCTTGGAAGTGCTATGAAGCTGGCAGCTTGGAAGTGCTTTGAAGCAGGTCAACTTGGACGTGCTGTGAAACAGCCAGCCTGGAAGTGCTATGAAGCAGGCCAGCTTGGAAATGCTATGAAGCAGACCAGCCTGGAAGTGCTGTGATGCAGGCCAGCTTGGAAGTGCTATGAAGCAGACCAGCTTGGAAGTGCTATGAAGCAGGAAGCTTAGAAGTGCTATGAAGCAGCCAGCCTGGAAGCGCTATGATGCAGGCCAGCCTGGAAGTGCTATAAATCAGGCCAGCTTGGAAGTGCTATGAAGCTGGAAGCTTGGAAGAGCTATGGAGCAGGCTAGCTTGGAAGTGCTATGAAGCAGGCCAGCCTGGAAGTGCTATGAAGCAAGCCAGCTTGGAAGTGCTATGAAGCAGGTCAGCTTGGAAGTGCTATGAAGCAGGCAGCTTGGAAGTGCTATGAAGCAGGCCAACTTTGAAGTGCTTCAAAGCAGGCCGGCTTGAAGTGCTATGAAACAGACCGCTTGGAAGTGCTATGAAGCAGGAAGCTTGGAAGTGCTATGAAGCAGGAAGCTTGGAAGCGCTATGAAGCAGGCCGGCTTGGAAGCACTATGAAGCAGGAAGCTCGGAAGCGCTATGAAGCAGGCCAGCTTGGAAGCGCTATGAAGCAGGCCAGCTTGGAAGTGCTATGAAGCAGGCAGCTTGGAAGTGCTATGAAGCAGGCCAAGTTGGAAGTGCTATGAAGCAGGCCAGCTTGGAAGTGCTATTAAGTAGGCCAGATTGGAAGTGCTATTAAGCAGGCCAGCTTGGAAGTGCTATGAAGCAGGCAGCTTGGAAGTGCTACTAAGCAGGCCAGTTTGGAAGTGCTATGAAGCAGGCCAGCTTGGAAGTGCTATGAACCAGGTAGCTTGGAAGCGCTATGAAGCAGGCCCGCTTGCAAGCGCTATGAAACAGGTAGCTTGGAAGAACTCTGAAGCAGACAGCTTGGAGGTGCTATGAAGCAGGCAGCTTGGAAGTGCTTTGAAGCAGGTCAACCTGGACGTGCTGTGAAACAGCCAGCCTGGAAGTGCTATGAAGCAGGCCAGCTTGGAAATGCTATGAAGCAGACCAGCCTGGAAGTGCTGTGATGCAGGCCAGCTTGGAAGTGCTATGAAGCAGACCAGCTTGGAAGTGCTATGAAGCAGGAAGCTTAGAAGTGCTATGAAGCAGCCAGCCTGGAAGTGCTATGATGCAGGCCAGCCTGGAAGTGCTATAAATCAGGCCAGCTTGGAAGTGCTATGAAGCTGGAAGCTTGGAAGAGCTATGGAGCAGGCTAGCTTGGAAGTGCTATGAAGCAGGCCAGCCTGGAAGTGCTATGAAGCAAGCCAGCTTGGAAGTGCTATGAAGCAGGTCAGCTTGGGTGTGCTATGAAGCAGGCAGCTTGGAAGTGCTATGAAGCAGGCCAACTTTGAAGTGCTTCAAAGCAGGCCGGCTTGAAGTGCTATGAAGCAGACCGCTTGGAAGTGCTATGAAGCAGGAAGCTTGGAAGTGCTATGAAGCAGGAAGCTTGGAAGCGCTATGAAGCAGGTCGGCTTGGAAGCGCTATGAAGCAGGAAGCTCGGAAGCGCTATGAAGCAGGCCAGCTTGGAAGCGCTATGAAGCAGGCAGCTTGGAAGTGCTATGAAGCAGGCCAACTTGGAAGTGCTATGAAGCAGGCCAGCTTGGAAGTGCTATTAAGTAGGCCAGATTGGAAGTGCTATTAAGCAGGCCAGCTTGGAAGTGCTATGAAGCTGGCAGCTTGGAAGTGCTACTAAGCAGGCCAGTTTGGAAGTGCTATGAAGCAGGCCAGCTTGGAAGTGCTTTGAACCAGGTAGCTTGGAAGCGCTATGAAGCAGGCCCGATTGCAAGCGCTATGAAGCAAGTAGCTTGGAAGTGCTATGAAGAAGGAAGCTTGGAAGCGCTATGAAGCAGGAAGCTTGGAAGCGCTATGAAGCAGGCCAGCTTGGAAGTGCTATGAAGCAGGCAGCTTGGAAGTGCTATGAAGCATGCCAGCTTGGAAGTGCTATGAAGCAGGCAGCTTGGAAGTGCTATGAAGCAGGCCAGCTTGGAAGTGCTATGAAGCAGGCCGCTTGAAAGTGCTGTGAAGCGGGCCAGCTTGCAAGTGCTATGAAGCAGGTAGCTTAGAAGTGCTATGGAGCAGGTCAGCTTGGAAGTGCGATGAAGCAGGCCAGACTGGAAGTGCTATGAAGCAGGCAGGTTGGAGGTGCTATGAAGCAGCCATCATGGAAGTGCTATGAAGCAGGCCAGCTTGGAAGTGCTATGAATCAGACCAGCTTTGACATGCTGTGAAGCAGGCACTTGGTAGTGCTATTAAGCAGGCCAGCTTGGAAGTGCTATGAAGCAGGCCATGAATCAGGCCAGCTTGGAAGTGCCATGCAGCAGGCCAGCCTGGGAGTGCTGTGAAGCAGGTAGCTTAGAAGTGCTATGGAGCAGGTCAGCTTGGAAGTGCGATGAAGCAGGCCAGACTGGAAGTGCTATGAAGCAGGCAGGTTGGAGGTGCTATGAAGCAGCCATCATGGAAGTGCTATGAAGCAGGCCAGCTTGGAAGTGCTATGAAGCAAGCCATGAATCAGGCCAGCTTGGAAGTGCCATGCAGCAGGCCAGCCTGGGAGTGCTGTGAAGCAGGCCAGCTTGGAAGTGCTACGTAGCAGACAAGCTTGGACATGCTATGAAGCAGGCAGCTTGGTATTGCTATTAAGCAGGCCCGCTTGGAAGTGCTATGAAGCAGGCCAGCTTGGACGTGCTGTGAAGCAGGCCAGCTTGGAAGTGCTATGATCCAGGCAACTTGAAAGTGCTATGAAGCAGGCCAATTGGAAGTGCTATGAACCAGGAAGCTTGAAAGCGCTATGAAGCAGGCCGGCTTGCAAGCGCTATGAAGCAGGTAGCTTAGAAGTGCTATGAAGCAGGAAGCTTGGAAGTGCTATGAAGCAGGTAGCTTGGAAGCACTATGAAGCAGTCCCGATTGCAAGCGCTATGAAGCAGGTAGCTTGGAAGTGCTATGAAGCAGGAAGCTTGGAAGTGCTATGAAGCAGGAAGCTTCGAAGTGCTATGAAGCAGGCCAGCATGGAAGCGCTATGAAGCAGGAAGCTTGGAAGCACTATGAAGCAGGAAGCTTGGAAGCACTATGAAGCAGGCCGGCTTGGAAGCGCTATGAAGCAGGAAGCTTGGAAGTGCTATGAACGGAGGCCAGCTTGGAAGTGCTATGAAGCAGGCCCGCTTGGAAGTGCTATGAAGCAGGCAGCTTGGAAGTGCTATGAAGCAGGCCAGCTTGGAAGTGCTATGAAGCAGACTGCTTGGAAGTGCTATGAAGCAGGCCACTTGC
The DNA here is from genome assembly GCF_040938575.1 of Ambystoma mexicanum. NCBI lineage: Eukaryota > Metazoa > Chordata > Amphibia > Caudata > Ambystomatidae > Ambystoma > Ambystoma mexicanum. Next base: position 356,067,279 of record NC_090936.1, read on the forward strand.
TAGTGCTATTAAGCAGGCCACCGTGGAAGTGCTATGAGGCAGGCCAACTTGGAAGTGCTATGAAGCAGGTCGGCTTGGAAGTGCTATGAAGCAGACCGCTTGGAAGTGCTATGAAGCAGGCCAGCTTGGAAGTGCTATGAACCAGGCATCTTGGAAGTGCTATGAAGCAGGCCCGCTTGGAAGTGCTATGAAGCAGACCAGCTTGGAAGTGCTATGAAGCAGGCAGCTTGGAAGTGCTATGAAGCAGGCAGCTTGGAAGTGCAGCTTGCAGGCCAGCTTGGAAGTGCTATGAAGCAGGTCCTCTTGCAAGTGCTATGAAGCAGGCCAACCTGGAAGCGCTCTGAAGCAGGTCAGCTTGGAAGTGCTATGAAGCTTGCCAGCTTAGAAGTGCTATTAAGTAGGCCAGTTTGGAAGTGCTATGAAGCAGTCCAGCTTGGAAGTGCTATGAACCAGGTAGCTTAGAAGCGCTATGAAGCAGGCCCACTTGCAAGCGCTATGAATCAGGTAGCTTGGAAGTGCTATGAAGCAGACAGCTTGGAAGTGCTATGAAGCAGGCAGCTTGGAAGTGCTATGAAGCAGATCAGCTTGGGCGTGCTATGAACGAGCCAGCCTGGAAGTGCTATGAAGCAGGCCAGCTTGGAAGTGCTATGAAGCAGACCAGCCTGGAAGTGCTGTGAAGCAGCCCAGCTTGGAAGTGCTATGAAGCAGACCAGCTTGGAAGTGCTATGAAGCAGGAAGCTCAGAAGTGCTATGAGGCAGGCCAGCTTGGAAGTGCTAAGAATCAGGTCAGCTCTAACGTGCTATGAAGCAGCCAACCTGGATGTGCTATGAAGCAGGTCAGCCTGGAAGTGCTATAAATCAGGCCAGCTTGGAAGTTCTATGAAGCAAACCGCTAGGAAGTGCTATGAAGCAGGCCGCTTGCTAGTGCTATTAAGCAGACCGGCTTGGGAGTCCTATGAAGCAGGCCGGGCTGGAAGTGCTATGAAGGCGGCAGTTTGGAAGTACTATGAAGGAGGCAGCTTGGAAGTTCTCTGAAGCAGGCCAGCTTGGAAGTGCTATGGAAGCAGGCCGGCTTGGTAGTGCTATGAAGCAGGTCATCTTGGATGTGCTATGAAGCAGGCCAGCCTGGAAGTGCTACAAAGCAGGCCAGCTTGGAAGTGCCATGAAGCAGGCAGATTGGAAGTGCTATGAAGCAGGCTAGCTTGGAAGTGCTATGACGCAGGATGCTTGGAAGTGATATGAAGCAGTCCAGCTTGGAAGTGCTATGAAGCAGGCAGCGTGGAAGGGCTATTAAGCAGGCCAGTTTGGAAGCGCTATGAAGCAGGCCAGCTTGCCAGTTCTATGAAGCAGTCCAGCCTGGAAGTGCTATGAAGCAGGCTGCTTGAAAGTGCTATGAAGCAGGCCAGCTTGCAAGTGCTATGAAGCAGGCAGCTTAGAAGTGCTATGAAACAGGCAGCTTGGAGGTTCTATGAAGCAGGCCAGCCTGGAAGTGCTATAAAGCAGACCAGCTTGGAAGTGCTATGAAGCAGGCAGCTTGGAAGTGCTATGAAGCAGGTCAACTTGAACGTGCTATGAAGCAGCCAGCCTGGAAGAGCTATGAAGCAGGCCCGCTTGGAAGTGCTATGAAGCAGGCCAGCCTGGAAGTGATGTGAAGCGCCCAAGCTTGGAAGTGCTATGAAGCAGGCCACCTTGGAAGTACTGTGAACCAGGTAGCTTGGAAGCATTATGAAGCAGGCCCGCTTGCAAGCGCTATGAAGTAGGTAGCTTGGAAGTGCTATAAAGCAGGAAGCTTGGAAGTGCTAAGAAGCTGGTTGCTTGGAAGCGCTATGAAGCAGGCCCGATTGCAAGCGCTATGAAGCAGGTAGCTTGGATGTGCTATGAAGCAGGAAGCTTGGAAGTGCTATGAAGCAGGAAGCTTTGAAGTGCTATGAAGCAGGCCAGCTTGGAAGTACTGTGAACAAGGTAGCTTGGAAGAATTATGAAGCAGGCCCGCTTGCAAGCGCTATGAAGCAGGTAGCTTGGAAGTGCTATAAAGCAGGAAGCTTGGAAGTGCTAAGAAGCCGGTTGCTTGGAAGTGCTATCAAGCAGGCCCGATTGCAAGCGCTATGAAGCAGGTAGCTTGGAAGTGCTATGAAGCAGGAAGCTTGGAAGTGCTATGAAGCAGGAAGCTTTGAAGTGCTATGAAGCAGGCCAGCTTGGAAGCGCTATGAAGCAGGAAGCTTGGAAGTGCTATGAAGCAGGCAGCTTGGAAGTGCTATGAAGCAGGTCAACTTGAACGTGCTATGAAGCAGCCAGCCTGGAAGTGCTATGAAGCAGGCCCGCTTGGAAGTGCTATGAAGCAGGCCAGCCTGGAAGTGATGTGAAGCGGCCCAGCTTGGAAGTGCTATGAAGCAGGCCAGCTTGGAAGTGCTGTGAACAAAGTAGCTTGGAAGCGTTATGAAGCAGGCCCGCTTGCAAGCGCTATGAAGCAGGTAGCTTGGAAGTGCTATGAAGCAGGAAGCTTGGAAGTGCTATGAAGCTGGTTGCTTGGAAGCGCTATGAAGCAGGCCCGATTGCAAGCACTATGAAGCAGGTAGCTTAGAAGTGCTATGACGCAGGAAGCTTGGAAGTGATATGAAGCAGTCCAGCTTGGAAGTGCTATGAAGCAGGCAGCGTGGAAGGGCTATTAAGCAGGCCAGTTTGGAAGTGCTATGAAGCAGGCCAGCTTGGCAGTTCTATGAAGCAGTCCAGCCTGGAAGTGCTACGAAGCAGGCTGCTTGAAAGTGCTATGAAGCAGGCCAGCTAGCAAGTGCTATGAAGCAGGCAGCTCAGAAGTGCTATGAAGCAGGACAACTTGGAAGTGCTTCAAAGCAGGCCGGCTTGAAGTGCTATGAAGCAGGAAGTTGGAAGTGCTATGAAGAAGGAAGCTTGGAAGTGCTATGAAGCAGGAAGCTTGGAAGCGCTATGAAGCAGGCCGGCTTGGAAGCGCTATGAAGCAGGCCAGCTTGGAACCGCTATGAAGCAGGCCAGCTTGGAAGTGCTATGAAGCAGGCAGCTTGGAAGTGCTATGAAGCAGGCCAACTTGGAAGTGCTATGAAGCAGGCCAGCTTGGAAGTGCTATTAAGTAGGCCAGATTGGAAGTGCTATTAAGCAGGCCAGCTTGGAAGTGCTATGAAGCAGGCAGCTTGGAAGTGCTACTAAGCAGGCCAGTTTGGAAGTGCTATGAAACAGGCCAGCTTGGAAGTGCTATGAACCAGGTAGATTGGAAGCGCTATGAAGCAGGCCCGCTTGCAAGCGCTATGAAACAGGTAGCTTGGAAGAACTCTGAAGCAGACAGCTTGGAAGTGCTATGAAGCAGGCAGCTTGGAAGTGCTTTGAAGCAGGTCAACTTTGACGTGCTGAGAAACAGCCAGCCTGGAAGTGCTATGAAGCAGGCCAGCTTGGAAGTGCTTCAAAGCAGGCCGGCTTGAAGTGCTATGAAGCAGACCGCTTGGAAGTGCTATGAAGCAGGAAGCTTGGAAGTGCTATGAAGCAGGAAGCTTGGAAGTGCTATGAAGCAGGAAGCTTCGAAGCGCCATGATGCAGGCCGGCATGGAAGCGCTATGAAGCAGGAAGCTTGGAAGCACTATGAAGCAGTCCAGCTTGGAAGCGCTATGAAGCAGGCCAGCTTCGAAGTGCTATGAAGCAGGCAGCTTGGAAGTGCTATGAAGCAGGTCAACTTGGAAGTGCTTCAAAGCAGGCCGGCTTGAAGTGCTATGAAGCAGACCGCTTGGAAGTGCTATGAAGCAGGAAGCTTGGAAGTGCTATGAAGCAGGAAGCTTGGAAGCGCTATGAAGCAGGCTGGCTTGGAAGTGCTATGAAGCAGGAAGCTCGGAAGCGCTATGAAGCAGGCCAGCTTGGAAGCGCTATGAAGCAGGCCAGCTTGGAAGTCCTATGAAGCGGGCAGCTTGGAAGTGCTATGAAGCAGGCCAACTTGGAAGTGCTATGAAGCAGGCCAGCTTGGAAGTGCTATTAAGTAGGCCAGATTGGAAGTGCTATTAAGCAGGCCAGCTTGGAAGTGCTATGAAGCAGGCAGCTTGGAAGTGCTATGAACCAGGTAGCTTGGAAGCGCTATGAAGCAGGCCCGCTTGCAAGCGCTATGAAACAGGTAGCTTGGAAGAACTCTGAAGCAGACAGCTTGGAAGTGCTTTGAAGCAGGCAGCTTGGAAGTGCTTTGAAGCAGGTCCACTTGGACGTGCTGTGAAACAGCCAGCCTGGAAGTGCTATGAAGCAGGCCAGCTTGGAAATGCTATGAAGCAGACCAGCCTGGAAGTGCTGTGATGCAGGCCAGCTTGGAAGTGCTATGAAGCAGACCAGCTTGGAAGTGCTATGAAGCAGGAAGCTTAGAAGTGCTATGAAGCAGCAGGCCTGGAAGTGATATGATGCAGGCCAGCCTGGAAGTGCTATAAATCAGGCCAGCTTGGAAGTGCTATGAAGCTGGAAGCTTGGAAGAGCTATGGAGCAGGCTAGCTTGGAAGTGCTATGAAGCAGGCCAGCCTGGAAGTGCTATGAAGCAAGCCAGCTTGGAAGTGCTATGAAGCAGGTCAGCTTGGAAGTGCTATGAAGCAGGCAGCTTGGAAGTGCTTTGAAGCAGGCCAACTTTGAAGTGCTTCAAAGCAGGCCGGCTTGAAGTGCTATGAAGCAGACCGCTTGGAAGTGCTATGAAGTAGGCCAGATTGGAAGTGCTATTAAGCAGGCCAGCTTGGAAGTGCTATGAAGCAGGCAGCTTGGAAGTGCTACTAAGCAGGCCAGTTTGGAAGTGCTATGAAGCAGGCCAGCTTGGAAGTGCTATGAACCAGGTAGCTTGGAAGCGCTATGAAGCAGTCCCGCTTGCAAGCGCTATGAAACAGGTAGCTTGGAAGAACTCTGAAGCAGACAGCTTGGAAGTGCTATGAAGCAGGCAGCTTGGAAGTGCTTTGAAGCAGGTCAACTTGGACGTGCTGTGAAACAGCCAGCCTGGAAGTGCTATGAAGCAGGCCAGCTTGGAAATGCTATGAAGCAGACCAGCCTGGAAGTGCTGTGATGCAGGCCAGCTTGGAAGTGCTATAAAGCAGACCAGCTTGGAAGTGCTATGAAGCAGGAAGCTTAGAAGTGCTATGAAGCAGCCAGCCTGGAAGTGCTATAAATCAGGCCAGCTTGGAAGTGCTATGAAGCTGGCAGCTTGGAAGAGCTATGGAGCAGGCCAGCTTGGAAGTGCTATGAAGCAGGCCAGCCTGGAAGTGCTATGAAGCAAGCCAGCTTGGAAGTGCTATGAAGCAGGTCAGCTTGGGTGTGCTATGAAGCAGCCAGCCTGGACGTGCTATGAAGCACGCCAGCTTGGAAGTGCTATGAAGCAGGTCAGCTTGGCTGTGCTATGAAGCAGGCCAGCCTGGACGTGTTATGAAGCAGGCCAGCTTGGAAGTGAAGTGAAGCAGGCCAGCCTGGAAGTGCTATGAAGCAGGCCAGTTTGAAAGTGCTATGAATCAGCCAGTTTGGAAGTGCTATGAAGCAGGCAGCTTGGAAGTGCTACTAAGCAGTCCAGTTTGGAAGGGCTATGAAGCAAGCCAGCTTGGAAGTGCTATGAACCAGGTAACTTGGAAGCGCTATGAAGCAGGCCCGCTTGCAAGCGCTATGAAACAGGTAGCTTGGAAGAACTCTGAAGCAGTCAGCTTGGAAGTGCTATGAAGCTGGCAGCTTGGAAGTGCTTTGAAGCAGGTCAACTTGGACGTGCTGTGAAACAGCCAGCCTGGAAGTGCTATGAAGCAGGCCAGCTGGGAAATGCTATGAAGCAGACCAGCCTGGAAGTGCTGTGATGCAGGCCAGCTTGGAAGTGCTATGAAGCAGACCAGCTTGGAAGTGCTATGAAGCAGGAAGCTTAGAAGTGATATGAAGCAGCCAGCCTGGAAGTGCTATGATGCAGGCCAGCCTGGAAGTGCTATAAATCAGGCCAGCTTGGAAGTGCTATGAAGCTGGAAGCTTGGAAGAGCTATGGAGCAGGCTAGCTTGGAAGTGCTATGAAGCAGGCCAGCCTGGAAGTGCTATGAAGCAAGCCAGCTTGGAAGTGCTATGAAGCATGTCAGCTTGGAAGTGCTATGAAGCAGGCAGCTTGGAAGTGCTATGAAGCAGGCCAACTTTGAAGTGCTTCAAAGCAGGCCGGCTTGAAGTGCTATGAAGCAGACCGCTTGGAAGTGCTATGAAGCAGGAAGCTTGGAAGTGCTATGAAGCAGGAAGCTTGGAAGCGCTATGAAGCAGGCCGGCTTGGAAGCGCTATGAAGCAGGAAGCTCGGAAGCGCTATGAAGCAGGTCAGCTTGGAAGCGCTATGAAGCAGGCCAGCTTGGAAGTGCTATGAAGCAGGCAGCTTGGAAGTGCTATGAAGCAGGCCAACTTGGAAGTGCTATGAAGCAGGCCAGCTTGGAAGTGCTATTAAGTAGGCCAGATTGGAAGTGCTATTAAGCAGGCCAGCTTGGAAGTGCTATGAAGCAGGCAGCTTGGAAGTGCTACTAAGCAGGCCAGTTTGGAAGTGCTATGAAGCGGGCCAGCTTGGAAGTGCTATGAACCAGGTAGCTTGGAAGCGCTATGAAGCAGGCCCGCTTGCAAGCGCTATGAAACAGGTAGCTTGGAATAACTCTGAAGCAGACAGCTTGGAAGTGCTATGAAGCAGGCCAGCTTGGAAGTGCTTCAAAGCAGGCCGGCTTGAAGTGCTATGAAGCAGACCGCTTGGAAGTGCTATGAAGCAGGAAGCTTGGAAGTGCTATGAAGCAGGAAGCTTGGAAGCGCTATGAAGCTGGCCGGCTTGGAAGCGCTATGAAGCAGGAAGCTCGGAAGCGCTATGAAGCAGGCCAGCTTGGAAGCGCTATGAAGCAGGCCAGCTTGGAAGTGCTATGAAGCAGGCAGCTTGGAAGTGCTATGAAGCAGGCCAACTTGGAAGTGCTATGAAGCAGGCCAGCTTGGAAGTGCTATTAAGTAGGCCAGATTGGAAGTGCTATTAAGCAGGCCAGCTTGGAAGTGCTATGAAGCTGGCAGCTTGGAAGTGCTTTGAAGCAGGTCAACTTGGACGTGCTGTGAAACAGCCAGCCTGGAAGTGCTATGAAGCAGGCCAGCTTGGAAATGCTATGAAGCAGACCAGCCTGGAAGTGCTGTGATGCAGGCCAGCTTGGAAGTGCTATGAAGCAGACCAGCTTGGAAGTGCTATGAAGCAGGAAGCTTAGAAGTGCTATGAAGCAGCCAGCCTGGAAGTGCTATGATGCAGGCCAGTTTGGAAGTGCTATGAATCAGCCAGTTTGGAAGTGCTACGAAGCAGGCCAGCTTGGAAGTGCTATGAACCAGGTAGATTGGAAGCGCTATGAAGCAGGCCCGCTTGCAATCGCTATGAAACAGGTAGCTTGGAAGAACTCTGAAGCAGACAGCTTGGAAGTGCTATGAAGCAGGCAGCTTGGAAGTGCTACTAAGCAGGCCAGTTTGGAAGTGCTATGAAGCAGGCCAGCTTGGAAGTGCTATGAACCAGGTAGCTTGGAAGCGCTATGAAGCAGGAAGCTCGGAAGCGCTATGAAGCAGGCCAGCTTGGAAGCACTATGAAGCAGGCCAGCTTGGAAGTGCTATGAAGCAGGCAGCTTGGAAGTGCTATGAAGCAGGCCAACTTGGAAGTGCTATGAAGCAGGCCAGCTTGGAAGTGCTATTAAGTAGGCCAGATTGGAAGTGCTATTAAGCAGGCCAGCTTGGAAGTGCTATGAAGCAGGCAGCTTGGAAGTGCTACTAAGCAGGCCAGTTTGGAAGTGCTATGAAGCAGGCCAGCTTGGAAGTGCTATGAACCAGGTACCCTGGAAGCGCTATGAAGCAGGCCCGCTTGCAAGCGCTATGAAACAGGTAGCTTGGAAGAACTCTGAAGCAGACAGCTTGGAAGTGCTATGAAGCAGGCAGCTTGGAAGTGCTTTGAAGCAGGTCAACTTGGACGTGCTGTGAAACAGCCAGCCTGGAAGTGCTATGAAGCAGGCCAGCTTGGAAATGCTATGAAGCAGACCAGCCTGGAAGTGCTGTGATGCAGGCCAGCTTGGAAGTGCTATGAAGCAGACCAGCTTGGAAGTGCTATGAAGCAGGAAGCTTAGAAGTGCTATGAAGCAGCCAGCCTGGAAGTGCTATGATGCAGGCCAGCCTGGAAGTGCTATAAATCAGGCCAGCTTGGAAGTGCTATGAAGCTGGAAGCTTGGAAGAGCTATGGAGCAGGCTAGCTTGGAAGTGCTATGAAGCAGGCCAGCCTGGAAGTGCTATGAAGCAAGCCAGCTTGGAAGTGCTATGAAGCAGGTCAGCTTGGGTGTGCTATGAAGCAGGCAGCTTGGAAGTGCTATGAAGCAGGCCAACTTTGAAGTGCTTCAAAGCAGGCCGGCTTGAAGTGCTATGAAGCAGACCGCTTGGAAGTGCTATGAAGCAGGAAGCTTGGAAGTGCTATGAAGCAGGAAGCTTGGAAGCGCTATGAAGCAGGCCAGCTTGGAAGCGCTATGAAGCAGGAAGCTCGGAAGCGCTATGAAGCAGGCCAGCTTGGAAGCGCTATGAAGCAGGCCAGCTTGGAAGTGCTATGAAGCAGGCAGCTTGGAAGTGCTATGAAGCAGGCCAACTTGGAAGTGCTATGAAGCAGGCCAGCTTGGAAGTGCTATTAAGTAGGCCAGATTGGAAGTGCTATTAAGCAGGCCAGTTTGGAAGTGCTATGAAGCAGGCAGCTTGGAAGTGCTACTAAGCAGGCCAGTTTGGAAGTGCTATGAAGCAGGCCAGCTTGGAAGTGCTTTGAACCAGGTAGCTTGGAAGCGCTATGAAGCAGGCCCGCTTGCAAGCGCTATGAAACAGGTAGCTTGGAAGAACTCTGAAGCAGACAGCTTGGAAGTGCTATGAAGCAGGCAGCTTGGAAGTGCTTTGAAGCAGGTCAACTTGGACATGCTGTGAAACAGCCAGCCTGGAAGTGCTATGAAGCAGGCCAGCTTGGAAATGCTATGAAGCAGACCAGCCTGGAAGTGCTGTGATGCAGGCCAGCTTGGAAGTGCTATGAAGCAGACCAGCTTGGAAGTGCTATGAAGCAGGAAGCTTAGAAGTGCTATGAAGCAGCCAGCCTGGAAGTGCTATGATGCAGGCCAGCCTGGAAGTGCTATAAATCAGTCCAGCTTGGAAGTGCTATGAAGCTGGAAGCTTGGAAGAGCTATGGAGCAGGCTAGCTTGGAAGTGCTATGAAGCAGGCCAGCCTGGAAGTGCTATGAAGCAAGCCAGCTTGGAAGTGCTATGAAGCAGGTCAGCTTGGGTGTGCTATGAAGCAGGCAGCTTGGAAGTGCTATGAAGCAGGCCAACTTTGAAGTGCTTCAAAGCAGGCCGGCTTGAAGTGCTATGAAGCAGACCGCTTGGAAGTGCTATGAAGCAGGAAGCTTGGAAGTGCTATGAAGCAGGAAGCTTGGAAGCGCTATGAAGCAGGCCGGCTTGGAAGCGCTATGAAGCAGGAAGCTCGGAAGCGCTATGAAGCAGGCCAGCTTGGAAGCGCTATGAAGCAGGCCAGCTTGGAAGTGCTATGAAGCAGGCAGCTTGGAAGTGCTATGAAGCAGGCCAACTTGGAAGTGCTATGAAGCAGGCCAGCTTGGAAGTGCTATTAAGTAGGCCAGATTGGAAGTGCTATTAAGCAGGCCAGTTTGGAAGTGCTATGAAGCAGGCAGCTTGGAAGTGCTACTAAGCAGGCCAGTTTGGAAGTGCTATGAAGCAGGCCAGCTTGGAAGTGCTTTGAACCAGGTAGCTTGGAAGCGCTATGAAGCAGGCCCGCTTGCAAGCGCTATGAAACAGGTAGCTTGGAAGAACTCTGAAGCAGACAGCTTGGAAGTGCTATGAAGCAGGCAGCTTGGAAGTGCTTTGAAGCAGGTCAACTTGGACGTGCTGTGAAACAGCCAGCCTGGAAGTGCTATGAAGCAGGCCAGCTTGGAAGTGCTTCAAAGCAGGCCGGCTTGAAGTGCTATGAAGCAGACCGCTTGGAAGTGCTATGAAGCAGGAAGCTTGGAAGTGCTATGAAGCAGGAAGCTTCGAAGCGCCATGATGCAGGCCGGCATGGAGCGCTATGAAGCAGGAAGCTTGGAAGCACTATGAAGCAGTCCAGCTTGGAAGTGCTATGAAGCAGGCCAGCTTCGAAGTGCTATGAAGCAGGCAGCTTGGAAGTGCTATGAAGCAGGTCAACTTGGAAGTGCTTCAAAGCAGGCCGGCTTGAAGTGCTATGAAGCAGACCGCTTGGAAGTGCTATGAAGCAGGAAGCTTGGAAGTGCTATGAAGCAGGAAGTTTGGAAGCGCTATGAAGCAGGCTGGCTTGGAAGTGCTTTGAAGCAGGAAGCTCGGAAGCGCTATGAAGCAGGCCAGCTTGGAAGCGCTATGAAGCAGGCCAGCTTGGAAGTCCTATGAAGCAGGCAGCTTGGAAGTGCTATGAAGCAGGCCAACTTGGAAGTGCCATGAAGCAGGCCAGCTTGGAAGTGCTATTAAGTAGGCCAGATTGGAAGTGCTATTAAGCAGGCCAGCTTGGAAGTGCTATGAAGCAGGCAGCTTGGAAGTGCTACTAAGCAGTCCAGTTTGGAAGTGCTATGAAGCAAGCCAGCTTGGAAGTGCTATGAACCAGGTAGCTTGGAAGCGCTATGAAGCAGGCCCGCTTGCAAGCGCTATGAAACAGGTAGCTTGGAAGAACTCTGAAGCAGTCAGCTTAGAAGTGCTATGAAGCTGGCAGCTTGGAAGTGCTTTGAAGCAGGTCAACTTGGACGTGCTGTGAAACAGCCAGCCTGGAAGTGCTATGAAGCAGGCCAGCTTGGAAATGCTATGAAGCAGACCAGCCTGGAAGTGCTGTGATGCAGGCCAGCTTGGAAGTGCTATGAAGCAGACCAGCTTGGAAGTGCTATGAAGCAGGAAGCTTAGAAGTGCTATGAAGCAGCCAGCCTGGAAGTGCTATGATGCAGGCCAGCCTGGAAGTGCTATAAATCAGGCCAGCTTGGAAGTGCTATGAAGCTGGAAGCTTGGAAGAGCTATGGAGCAGGCTAGCTTGGAAGTGCTATGAAGCAGGCCAGCCTGGAAGTGCTATGAAGCAAGCCAGCTTGGAAGTGCTATGAAGCAGGTCAGCTTGGAAGTGCTATGAAGCAGGCAGCTTGGAAGTGCTATGAAGCAGGCCAACTTTGAAGTGCTTCAAAGCAGGCCGGCTTGAAGTGCTATGAAGCAGACCGCTTGGAAGTGCTATGAAGCAGGAAGCTTGGAAGTGCTATGAAGCAGGAAGCTTGGAAGCGCTATGAAGCAGGCCGGCTTGGAAGCGCTATGAAGCAGGAAGCTCGGAAGCGCTATGAAGCAGGCCAGCTTGGAAGCGCTATGAAGCAGGCCAGCTTGGAAGTGCTATGAAGCAGGCAGCTTGGAAGTGCTATGAAGCAGGCCAACTTGGAAGTGCTATGAAGCAGGCCAGCTTGGAAGTGCTATTAAGTAGGCCAGATTGGAAGTGCTATTAAGCAGGCCAGCTTGGAAGTGCTATGAAGCAGGCAGCTTGGAAGTGCTACTAAGCAGGCCAGTTTGGAAGTGCTATGAAGCAGGCCAGCTTGGAAGTGCTATGAACCAGGTAGCTTGGAAGCGCTATGAAGCAGGCCCGCTTGCAAGCGCTATGAAACAGGTAGCTTGATAGAACTCTGAAGCAGACAGCTTGGAAGTGCTATGAAGCAGGCAGCTTGGAAGTGCTTTGAAGCAGGTCAACTTGGACGTGCTGTGAAACAGCCAGCCTGGAAGTGCTATGAAGCAGGCCAGCTTGGAAATGCTATGAAGCAGACCAGCCTGGAAGTGCTGTGATGCAGGCCAGCTTGGAAGTGCTATGAAGCAGACCAGCTTGGAAGTGCTATGAAGCAGGAAGCTTAGAAGTGCTATGAAGCAGCCAGCCTGGAAGTGCTATGATGCAGGCCAGCCTGGAAGTGCTATAAATCAGGCCAGCTTGGAAGTGCTATGAAGCTGGAAGCTTGGAAGAGCTATGGAGCAGGCTAGCTTGGAAGTGCTATGAAGCAGGCCAGCCTGGAAGTGCTATGAAGCAAGCCAGCTTGGAAGTGCTATGAAGCAGGTCAGCTTGGGTGTGCTATGAAGCAGGCAGCTTGGAAGTGCTATGAAGCAGGCCAACTTTGAAGTGCTTCAAAGCAGGCCGGCTTGAAGTGCTATGAAGCAGACCGCTTGGAAGTGCTATGAAGCAGGAAGCTTGGAAGTGCTATGAAGCAGGAAGCTTGGAAGCGCTATGAAGCAGGCCGGCTTGGAAGCGCTATGAAGCAGGAAGCTCAGAAGCGCTATGAAGCAGGCCAGCTTGGAAGCGCTATGAAGCAGGCCAGCTTGGAAGTGCTATGAAGCAGGCAGCTTGGAAGTGCTATGAAGCAGGCCAACTTGGAAGTGCTATGAAGCAGGCCAGCTTGGAAGTGCTATTAAGTAGGCCAGATTGGAAGTGCTATTAAGCAGGCCAGTTTGGAAGTGCTATGAAGCAGGCAGCTTGGAAGTGCTACTAAGCAGGCCAGTTTGGAAGTGCTATGAAGCAGGCCAGCTTGGAAGTGCTTTGAACCAGGTAGCTTGGAAGCGCTATGAAGCAGGCCCGCTTGCAAGTGCTATGAAACAGGTAGCTTGGAAGAACTCTGAAGCAGACAGCTTGGAAGTGCTATGAAGCAGGCAGCTTGGAAGTGCTTTGAAGCAGGTCAACTTGGACGTGCTGTGAAACAGCCAGCCTGGAAGTGCTATGAAGCAGGCCAACTTGGAAGTGCTTCAAAGCAGGCCGGCTTGAAGTGCTATGAAGCAGACCGCTTGGAAGTGCTATGAAGCAGGAAGCTTGGAAGTGCTATGAAGCAGGAAGCTTGGAAGCGCCATGATGCAGGCCGGCGTGGAGCGCAATGAAGCAGGAAGCTTGGAAGCACTATGAAGCAGTCCAGCTTGGAAGTGCTATGAAGCAGGCCAGCTTCGAAGTGCTATGAAGCAGGCAGCTTGGAAGTGCTATGAAGCAGGTCACCTTGGAAGTGCTTCAAAGCAGGCCGGCTTGAAGTGCTATGAAGCAGACCGCTTGGAAGTGCTATGAAGCAGGAAGCTTGGAAGTGCTATGAAGCAGGAAGTTTGGAAGCGCTATGAAGCAGGCTGGCTTGGAAGTGCTATGAAGCAGGAAGCTCGGAAGCGCTATGAAGCAGGCCAGCTTGGAAGCGCTATGAAGCAGGCCAGCTTGGAAGTCCTATGAAGCAGGCAGCTTGGAAGTGCTATGAAGCAGGCCAACTTGGAAGTGCCATGAAGCAAGCCAGCTTGGAAGTGCTATGAAGCAGGCCAGCTTGGAAGTGCTATGAAGCAGGCAGCTTGGAAGTGCTACTAAGCAGTCCAGTTTGGAAGTGCTATGAAGCAAGCCAGCTTGGAAGTGCTATGAACCAGGTAGCTTGGAAGCGCTATGAAGCAGGCCCGCTTGCAAGCGCTATGAAACAGGTAGCTTGGAAGAACTCTGAAGCAGTCAGCTTGGAAGTGCTATGAAGCTGGCAGCTTGGAAGTGCTTTGAAGCAGGTCAACTTGGACGTGCTGTGAAACAGCCAGCCTGGAAGTGCTATGAAGCAGGCCAGCTTGGAAATGCTATGAAGCAGACCAGCCTGGAAGTGCTATGAAGCAGGCCAGCCTGGAAGTGCTATGAAGCAAGCCAGCTTGGAAGTGCTATGAAGCAGGTCAGCTTGGGTGTGCTATGAAGCAGGCAGCTTGGAAGTGCTATGAAGCAGGCCAACTTTGAAGTGCTTCAAAGCAGGCCGGCTTGAAGTGCTATGAAGCAGACCGCTTGGAAGTGCTATGAAGCAGGAAGCTTGGAAGTGCTATGAAGCAGGAAGCTTGGAAGCGCTATGAAGCAGGCCGGCTTGGAAGCGCTATGAAGCAGGAAGCTCAGAAGCGCTATGAAGCAGGCCAGCTTGGAAGCGCTATGAAGCAGGCCAGCTTGGAAGTGCTATGAAGCAGGCAGCTTGGAAGTGCTATGAAGCAGGCCAACTTGGAAGTGCTATGAAGCAGGCCAGCTTGGAAGTGCTATTAAGTAGGCCAGATTGGAAGTGCTATTAAGCAGGCCAGTTTGGAAGTGCTATGAAGCAGGCAGCTTGGAAGTGCTACTAAGCAGGCCAGTTTGGAAGTGCTATGAAGCAGGCCAGCTTGGAAGTGCTTTGAACCAGGTAGCTTGGAAGCGCTATGAAGCAGGCCCGCTTGCAAGTGCTATGAAACAGGTAGCTTGGAAGAACTCTGAAGCAGACAGCTTGGAAGTGCTATGAAGCAGGCAGCTTGGAAGTGCTTTGAAGCAGGTCAACTTGGACGTGCTGTGAAACAGCCAGCCTGGAAGTGCTATGAAGCAGGCCAACTTGGAAGTGCTTCAAAGCAGGCCGGCTTGAAGTGCTATGAAGCAGACCGCTTGGAAGTGCTATGAAGCAGGAAGCTTGGAAGTGCTATGAAGCAGGAAGCTTGGAAGCGCCATGATGCAGGCCGGCGTGGAGCGCAATGAAGCAGGAAGCTTGGAAGCACTATGAAGCAGTCCAGCTTGGAAGTGCTATGAAGCAGGCCAGCTTCGAAGTGCTATGAAGCAGGCAGCTTGGAAGTGCTATGAAGCAGGTCACCTTGGAAGTGCTTCAAAGCAGGCCGGCTTGAAGTGCTATGAAGCAGACCGCTTGGAAGTGCTATGAAGCAGGAAGCTTGGAAGTGCTATGAAGCAGGAAGTTTGGAAGCGCTATGAAGCAGGCTGGCTTGGAAGTGCTATGAAGCAGGAAGCTCGGAAGCGCTATGAAGCAGGCCAGCTTGGAAGCGCTATGAAGCAGGCTAGCTTGGAAGTCCTATGAAGCAGGCAGCTTGGAAGTGCTATGAAGCAGGCCAACTTGGAAGTGCCATGAAGCAAGCCAGCTTGGAAGTGCTATGAAGCAGGCCAGCTTGGAAGTGCTATGAAGCAGGCAGCTTGGAAGTGCTACTAAGCAGTCCAGTTTGGAAGTGCTATGAAGCAAGCCAGCTTGGAAGTGCTATGAACCAGGTAGCTTGGAAGCGCTATGAAGCAGGCCCGCTTGCAAGCGCTATGAAACAGGTAGCTTGGAAGAACTCTGAAGCAGTCAGCTTGGAAGTGCTATGAAGCTGGCAGCTTGGAAGTGCTTTGAAGCAGGTCAACTTGGACGTGCTGTGAAACAGCCAGCCTGGAAGTGCTATGAAGCAGGCCAGCTTGGAAATGCTATGAAGCAGACCAGCCTGGAAGTGCTGTGATGCAGGCCAGCTTGGAAGTGCTATGAAGCAGACCAGCTTGGAAGCGCTATGAAGCAGGAAGCTTAGAAGTGCTATGAAGCAGCCAGCCTGGAAGTGCTATGATGCAGGCCAGCCTGGAAGTGCTATAAATCAGGCCAGCTTGGAAGTGCTATGAAGCTGGAAGCTTGGAAGAGCTATGGAGCAGGCTAGCTTGGAAGTGCTATGAAGCAGGCCAGCCTGGAAGTGCTATGAAGCAAGCCAGCTTGGAAGTGCTATGAAGCAGGTCAGCTTGGAAGTGCTATGAAGCAGGCAGCTTGGAAGTGCTATGAAGCAGGCCAACTTTGAAGTGCTTCAAAGCAGGCCGGCTTGAAGTGCTATGAAGCAGACCGCTTGGAAGTGCTATGAAGCAGGAAGCTTGGAAGTGCTATGAAGCAGGAAGCTTGGAAGCGCCATGATGCAGGCCGGCATGGAGCGCAATGAAGCAGGAAGCTTGGAAGCACTATGAAGCAGTCCAGCTTGGAAGTGCTATGAAGCAGGTCAGCTTCGAAGTGCTATGAAGCAGGCAGCTTGGAAGTGCTATGAAGCAGGTCACCTTGGAAGTGCTTCAAAGCAGGCCGGCTTGAAGTGCTATGAAGCAGACCGCTTGGAAGTGCTATGAAGCAGGAAGCTTGGAAGTGCTATGAAGCAGGAAGTTTGGAAGCGCTATGAAGCAGGCTGGCTTGGAAGTGCTATGAAGCAGGAAGCTCGGAAGCGCTATGAAGCAGGCCAGCTTGGAAGCGCTATGAAGCAGGCCAGCTTGGAAGTCCTATGAAGCAGGCAGCTTGGAAGTGCTATGAAGCAGGCCAACTTGGAAGTGCCATGAAGCAAGCCAGCTTGGAAGTGCTATGAAGCAGGCCAGCTTGGAAGTGCTATGAAGCAGGCAGCTTGGAAGTGCTACTAAGCAGTCCAGTTTGGAAGTGCTATGAAGCAAGCCAGCTTGGAAGTGCTATGAACCAGGTAGCTTGGAAGCGCTATGAAGCAGGCCCGCTTGCAAGCGCTATGAAACAGGTAGCTTGGAAGAATTCTGAAGCAGTCAGCTTGGAAGTGCTATGAAGCTGGCAGCTTGGAAGTGCTTTGAAGCAGGTCAACTTGGACGTGCTGTGAAACAGCCAGCCTGGAAGTGCTATGAAGCAGGCCAGCTTGGAAATGCTATGAAGCAGACCAGCCTGGAAGTGCTGTGATGCAGGCCAGCTTGGAAGTGCTATGAAGCAGACCAGCTTGGAAGTGCTATGAAGCAGGAAGCTTAGAAGTGCTATGAAGCAGCCAGCCTGGAAGTGCTATGATGCAGGCCAGCCTGGAAGTGCTATAAATCAGGCCAGCTTGGAAGTGCTATGAAGCTGGAAGCTTGGAAGAGCTATGGAGCAGGCTAGCTTGGAAGTGCTATGAAGCAGGCCAGCCTGGAAGTGCTATGAAGCAAGCCAGCTTGGAAGTGCTATGAAGCAGGCAGCTTGGAAGTGCTATGAAGCAGGCCAACTTTGAAGTGCTTCAAAGCAGACCGCTTGGAAGTGCTATGAAGCAGGAAGCTTGGAAGTGCTATGAAGCAGGAAGCTTGGAAGCGCTATGAAGCAGGCCGGCTTGGAAGCGCTATGAAGCAGGAAGCTCGGAAGCGCTATGAAGCAGGCCAGCTTGGAAGCGCTATGAAGCAGGCCAGCTTGGAAGTGCTATGAAGCAGGCAGCTTGGAAGTGCTATGAAGCAGGCCAACTTGGAAGTGCTATGAAGCAGGCCAGCTTGGAAGTGCTATTAAGTAGGCCAGATTGGAAGTGCTATTAAGCAGGCCAGCTTGGAAGTGCTATGAAGCAGGCAGCTTGGAAGTGCTACTAAGCAGGCCAGTTTGGAAGTGCTATGAAGCAGGCCAGCTTGGAAGTGCTATGAACCAGGTAGCTTGGAAGCGCTATGAAGCAGGCCCGCTTGCAAGCGCTATGAAACAGGTAGCTTGGAAGAACTCTGAAGCAGACAGCTTGGAAGTGCTATGAAGCAGGCCCGCTTGGAAGTGCTATGAAGCAGGCCAGCCTGGAAGTGCTATGAAGCAGGCAGCTTAGAAGTGCTATGAAACAGGCAGCTTGGAGGTTCTATGAAGCAGGCCAGCCTGGAAGTGCTATAAAGCAGACCAGCTTGGAAGTGCTATGAAGCAGGCAGCTTGGAAGTGCTATGAAGCAGGTCAACTTGAACGTGCTATGAAGCAGCCAGCCTGGAAGAGCTATGAAGCAGGCCCGCTTGGAAGTGCTATGAAGCAGGCCAGCCTGGAAGTGATGTGAAGCGCCCAAGCTTGGAAGTGCTATGAAGCAGGCCACCTTGGAAGTACTGTGAACCAGGTAGCTTGGAAGCATTATGAAGCAGGCCCGCTTGCAAGCGCTATGAAGTAGGTAGCTTGGAAGTGCTATAAAGCAGGAAGCTTGGAAGTGCTAAGAAGCTGGTTGCTTGGAAGCGCTATGAAGCAGGCCCGATTGCAAGCGCTATGAAGCAGGTAGCTTGGAAGTGCTATGAAGCAGGAAGCTTGGAAGTGCTATGAAGCAGGAAGCTTTGAAGTGCTATGAAGCAGGCCAGCTTGGAAGTACTGTGAACAAGGTAGCTTGGAAGAATTATGAAGCAGGCCCGCTTGCAAGCGCTATGAAGCAGGTAGCTTGGAAGTGCTATAAAGCAGGAAGCTTGGAAGTGCTAAGAAGCCGGTTGCTTGGAAGTGCTATCAAGCAGGCCCGATTGCAAGCGCTATGAAGCAGGTAGCTTGGAAGTGCTATGAAGCAGGAAGCTTGGAAGTGCTATGAAGCAGGAAGCTTTGAAGTGCTATGAAGCAGGCCAGCTTGGAAGCGCTATGAAGCAGGAAGCTTGGAAGTGCTATGAAGCAGGCAGCTTGGAAGTGCTATGAAGCAGGTCAACTTGAACGTGCTATGAAGCAGCCAGCCTGGAAGTGCTATGAAGCAGGCCCGCTTGGAAGTGCTATGAAGCAGGCCAGCCTGGAAGTGATGTGAAGCGGCCCAGCTTGGAAGTGCTATGAAGCAGGCCAGCTTGGAAGTGCTGTGAACAAAGTAGCTTGGAAGCGTTATGAAGCAGGCCCGCTTGCAAGCGCTATGAAGCAGGTAGCTTGGAAGTGCTAAGAAGCAGGAAGCTTGGAAGTGCTATGAAGCTGGTTGCTTGGAAGCGCTATGAAGCAGGCCCGATTGCAAGCACTATGAAGCAGGTAGCTTGGAAGTGCTATGACGCAGGAAGCTTGGAAGTGATATGAAGCAGTCCAGCTTGGAAGTGCTATGAAGCAGGCAGCGTGGCAGGGCTATTAAGCAGGCCAGTTTGGAAGTGCTATGAAGCAGGCCAGCTTGGCAGTTCTATGAAGCAGTCCAGCCTGGAAGTGCTACGAAGCAGGCTGCTTGAAAGTGCTATGAAGCAGGCCAGCTTGCAAGTGCTATGAAGCAGGCAGCTCAGAAGTGCTATGAAGCAGGACAACTTGGAAGTGCTTCAAAGCAGGCCGGCTTGAAGTGCTATGAAGCAGGAAGCTTGGAAGTGCTATGAAGCAGGAAGCTTGGAAGTGCTATGAAGCAGGAAGCTTGGAAGCGCTATGAAGCAGGCCGGCTTGGAAGCGCTATGAAGCAGGCCAGCTTGGAACCGCTATGAAGCAGGCCAGCTTGGAAGTGCTATGAAGCAGGCAGCTTGGAAGTGCTATGAAGCAGGCCAACTTGGAAGTGCTATGAAGCAGGCCAGCTTGGAAGTGCTATTAAGTAGGCCAGATTAGAAGTGCTATTAAGCAGGCCAGCTTGGAAGTGCTATGAAGCAGGCAGCTTGGAAGTGCTACTAAGCAGGCCAGTTTGGAAGTGCTATGAAACAGGCCAGCTTGGAAGTGCTATGAACCAGGTAGATTGGAAGCGCTATGAAGCAGGCCCGCTTGCAAGCGCTATGAAACAGGTAGCTTGGAAGAACTCTGAAGCAGACAGCTTGGAAGTGCTATGAAGCAGGCAGCTTGGAAGTGCTTTGAAGCAGGTCAACTTGGACGTGCTGAGAAACAGCCAGCCTGGAAGTGCTATGAAGCAGGCCAGCTTGGAAGTGCTTCAAAGCAGGCCGGCTTGAAGTGCTATGAAGCAGACCGCTTGGAAGTGCTATGAAGCAGGAAGCTTGGAAGTGCTATGAAGCAGGAAGCTTGGAAGTGCTATGAAGCAGGAAGCTTCGAAGCGCCATGATGCAGGCCGGCATGGAAGCGCTATGAAGCAGGAAGCTTGGAAGCACTATGAAGCAGTCCAGCTTGGAAGCGCTATGAAGCAGGCCAGCTTCGAAGTGCTATGAAGCAGGCAGCTTGGAAGTGCTATGAAGCAGGTCAACTTGGAAGTGCTTCAAAGCAGGCCGGCTTGAAGTGCTATGAAGCAGACCGCTTGGAAGTGCTATGAAGCAGGAAGCTTGGAAGTGCTATGAAGCAGGAAGCTTGGAAGCGCTATGAAGCAGGCTGGCTTGGAAGTGCTATGAAGCAGGAAGCTCGGAAGCGCTATGAAGCAGGCCAGCTTGGAAGCGCTATGAAGCAGGCCAGCTTGGAAGTCCTATGAAGCGGGCAGCTTGGAAGTGCTATGAAGCAGGCCAACTTGGAAGTGCTATGAAGCAGGCCAGCTTGGAAGTGCTATTAAGTAGGCCAGATTGGAAGTGCTATTAAGCAGGCCAGCTTGGAAGTGCTATGAAGCAGGCAGCTTGGAAGTGCTATGAACCAGGTAGCTTGGAAGCGCTATGAAGCAGGCCCGCTTGCAAGCGCTATGAAACAGGTAGCTTGGAAGAACTCTGAAGCAGGCCAGCTTGGAAGTGCTTTGAAGCAGGCAGCTTGGAAGTGCTTTGAAGCAGGTCAACTTGGACGTGCTGTGAAACAGCCAGCCTGGAAGTGCTATGAAGCAGGCCAGCTTGGAAATGCTATGAAGCAGACCAGCCTGGAAGTGCTGTGATGCAGGCCAGCTTGGAAGTGCTATGAAGCAGACCAGCTTGGAAGTGCTATGAAGCAGGAAGCTTAGAAGTGCTATGAAGCAGCAGGCCTGGAAGTGATATGATGCAGGCCAGCCTGGAAGTGCTATAAATCAGGCCAGCTTGGAAGTGCTATGAAGCTGGAAGCTTGGAAGAGCTATGGAGCAGGCTAGCTTGGAAGTGCTATGAAGCAGGCCAGCCTGGAAGTGCTATGAAGCAAGCCAGCTTGGAAGTGCTATGAAGCAGGTCAGCTTGGAAGTGCTATGGAGCAGGCAGCTTGGAAGTGCTATGAAGCAGGCCAACTTTGAAGTGCTTCAAAGCAGGCCGGCTTGAAGTGCTATGAAGCAGACCGCTTGGAAGTGCTATGAAGTAGGCCAGATTGGAAGTGCTATTAAGAAGGCCAGCTTGGAAGTGCTATGAAGCAGGCAGCTTGGAAGTGCTACTAAGCAGGCCAGTTTGGAAGTGCTATGAAGCAGGCCAGCTTGGAAGTGCTATGAACCAGGTAGCTTGGAAGCGCTATGAAGCAGTCCCGCTTGCAAGCGCTATGAAGCAGGCCAGCTTGGAAATGCTATGAAGCAGACCAGCCTGGAAGTGCTGTGATGCAGGCCAGCTTGGAAGTGCTATAAAGCAGACCAGCTTGGAAGTGCTATGAAGCAGGAAGCTTAGAAGTGCTATGAAGCAGCCAGCCTGGAAGTGCTATAAATCAGGCCAGCTTGGAAGTGCTATGAAGCTGGCAGCTTGGAAGAGCTATGGAGCAGGCCAGCTTGGAAGTGCTATGAAGCAGGACAGCTTGGAAGTGCTATGAAGCAAGCCAGCTTGGAAGTGCTATGAAGCAGGTCAGCTTGGGTGTGCTATGAAGCAGCCAGCCTGGACGTGCTATGAAGCACGCCAGCTTGGAAGTGCTATGAATCAGGTCAGCTTGGCCGTGCTATGAAGCAGGCCAGCCTGGAGGTGTTATGAAGCAGGCCAGCTAGGAAGTGAAGTGAAGCAGGCCAGCCTGGAAGTGCTATGAAGCAGGCCAGTTTGAAAGTGCTATGAATCAGCCAGTTTGGAAGTGCTATGAAGCAGGCCAGCTTGGAAGTGCTATGATCCAGGTAGATTGGAAGCGCTATGAAGCAGGCCCGCTTGCAAGCGCTATGAAACAGGTAGCTTGGAAGAACTCTGAAGCAGACAGCTTGGAAGTGCTATGAAGCAGGCAGCTTGGAAGTGCTTTGAAGCAGGTCAACTTGGACGTGCTGTGAAACAGCCAGCCAGGAAGTGCTATGAAGCAGGCCAGCTTGGAAGTGCTTCAAAGCAGGCCGGCTTGAAGTGCTATGAAGCAGACCGCTTGGAAGTGCTATGAAGCAGGAAGCTTAGAAGTGCTATGAAGCAGGAAGCTTCGAAGCGCCATGATGCAGGCCGGCATCGAGCGCTATGAAGCAGGAAGCTTGGAAGCACTATGAATCAGTCCAGCTTGGAAGCGCTATGAAGCAGGCCAGCTTCGAAGTGCTATGAAGCAGGCAGCTTGGAAGTGCTATGAAGCAGGTCAACTTGGAAGTGCTTCAAAGCAGGCCGGCTTGAAGTGCTATGAAGCAGACCGCTTGGAAGTGCTATGAAGCAGGAAGCTTGGAAGTGCTATGAAGCAGGAAGCTTGGAAGCGCTATGAAGCAGGCTGGCTTGGAAGTGCTATGAAGCAGGAAGCTCGGAAGCGCTATGAAGCAGGCCAGCTTGGAAGTGCTATGAAGCAGGCCAGCTTGGAAGTCCTATGAAGCAGGCAGCTTGGAAGTGCTATGAAGCAGGCCAACTTGGAAGTGCCATGAAGCAGGCCAGCTTGGAAGTGCTATTAAGTAGGCCAGATTGGAAGTGCTATTAAGCAGGCCAGCTTGGAAGTGCTATGAAGCAGGCAGCTTGGAAGTGCTACTAAGCAGTCCAGTTTGGAAATGCTATGAAGCAAGCCAGCTTGGAAGTGCTATGAACCAGGTAGCTTGGAAGCGCTATGAAGCAGGCCCGCTTGCAAGCGCTATGAAACAGGTAGCTTGGAAGAACTCTGAAGCAGACAGCTTGGAAGTGCTATGAAGCTGGCAGCTTGGAAGTGCTTTGAAGCAGGTCAACTTGGACGTGCTGTGAAACAGCCAGCCTGGAAGTGCTATGAAGCAGGCCAGCTTGGAAATGCTATGAAGCAGACCAGCCTGGAAGTGCTGTGATGCAGGCCAGCTTGGAAGTGCTATGAAGCAGACCAGCTTGGAAGTGCTATGAAGCAGGAAGCTTGGAAGTGCTATGAAGCAGGAAGCTTAGAAGTGCTATGAAGCAGCCCAGCCTGGAAGTGCTATAAATCAGGCCAGCTTGGAAGTGCTATGAAGCTGGAGGCTTGGAAGAGCTATGGAGCAGGCTAGCTTGGAAGTGCTATGAAGCAGGCCAGCCTGGAAGTGCTATGAAGCAAGCCAGCTTGGAAGTGCTATGAAGCAGGTCAGCTTGGAAGTGCTATGAAGCAGGCAGCTTGGAAGTGCTATGAAGCAGGCCAACTTTGAAGTGCTTCAAAGCAGGCCGGCTTGAAGTGCTATGAAGCAGACCGCTTGGAAGTGCTATGAAGCAGGAAGCTTGGAAGTGCTATGAAGCAGGAAGCTTGGAAGCGCTATGAAGCAGGCCGGCTTAGAAGCGCTATGAAGCAGGAAGCTCGGAAGCGCTATGAAGCAGGCCAGCTTGGAAGCACTATGAAGCAGGCCAGCTTGGAAGTGCTATGAAGCAGGCAGCTTGGAAGTGCTATGAAGCAGGCCAACTTGGAAGTGCTATGAAGCAGGCCAGCTTGTAAGTGCTATTAAGTAGGCCAGATTGGAAGTGCTATTAAGCAGGCCAGCTTGGATGTGCTATGAAGCTGGCAGCTTGGAAGTGCTACTAAGCAGGCCAGTTTGGAAGTGCTATGAAGCAGGCCAGCTTGGAAGTGCTATGAACCAGGTAGTTTGGAAGCGCTATGAAGCAGGCCCGCTTGCAAGCGATATGAAACAGGTAGCTTGGAAGAACTCTGAAGCAGACAGCTTGGAAGTGCTATGAAGCAGGCAGCTTGGAAGTGCTTTGAAGCAGGTCAACTTGGACGTGCTGTGAAACAGCCAGCCTGGAAGTGCTATGAAGCAGGCCAGCTTGGAAATGCTATGAAGCAGACCAGCCTGGAAGTGCTGTGATGCAGGCCAGCTTGGAAGTGCTATGAAGCAGGAAGCTTAGAAGTGCTATGAAGCAGCCAGCCTGGAAGCGCTATGATGCAGGCCAGCCTGGAAGTGCTATAAATCAGGCCAGCTTGGAAGTGCTATGAAGCAGGTCAGCTTGGGTGTGCTATGAAGCAGGCAGCTTGGAAGTGCTATGAAGCAGGCCAGCCTGGAAGTGCTATGAAGCAAGCCAGCTTGGAAGTGCTATGAAGCAGGTCAGCTTGGGTGTGCTATGAAGCAGGCAGCTTGGAAGTGCTATGAAGCAGGCCAACTTTGAAGTGCTTCAAAGCAGGCCGGCTTGAAGTGCTATGAAGCAGACTGCTTGGAAGTGCTATGAAGCAGGAAGCTTGGAAGTGCTATGAAGCAGGAAGCTTGGAAGCGCTATGAAGCAGGCCAGCTTGGAAGCGCTATGAAGCAGGAAGCTCGGAAGCGCTATGAAGCAGGCCAGCTTGGAAGCGCTATGAAGCAGGAAGCTCGGAAGCGCTATGAAGCAGGCCAGCTTGGAAGCGCTATGAAGCAGGCCAGCTTGGAAGTGCTATGAAGCAGGCAGCTTGGAAGTGCTATGAAGCAGGCCAACTTGGAAGTGCTATGAAGCAGGCCAGCTTGGAAGTGCTATTAAGTAGGCCAGATTGGAAGTGCTATTAAGCAGGCCAGTTTGGAAGTGCTATGAAGCAGGCAGCTTGGAAGTGCTACTAAGCAGGCCAGTTTGGAAGTGCTATGAAGCAGGCCAGCTTCGAAGTGCTTTGAACCAGGTAGCTTGGAAGCGCTATGAAGCAGGCCCGCTTGCAAGCGCTATGAAACAGGTAGCTTGGAAGAACTCTGAAGCAGACAGCTTGGAAGTGCTATGAAGCAGGCAGCTTGGAAGTGCTTTGAAGCAGGTCAACTTGGACGTGCTGTGAAACAGCCAGCCTGGAAGTGCTATGAAGCAGGCCAGCTTGGAAATGCTATGAAGCAGACCAGCCTGGAAGTGCTGTGATGCAGGCCAGCTTGGAAGTGCTATGAAGCAGACCAGCTTGGAAGTGCTATGAAGCAGGAAGCTTAGAAGTGCTATGAAGCAGCCAGCCTGGAAGTGCTATGATGCAGGCCAGCCTGGAAGTGCTATAAATCAGGCCAGCTTGGAAGTGCTATGAAGCTGGAAGCTTGGAAGAGCTATGGAGCAGGCTAGCTTGGAAGTGCTATGAAGCAGGCCAGCCTGGAAGTGCTATGAAGCAAGCCAGCTTGGAAGTGCTATGAAGCAGGTCAGCTTGGGTGTGCTATGAAGCAGGCAGCTTGGAAGTGCTATGAAGCAGGCCAACTTTGAAGTGCTTCAAAGCAGACCGGCTTGAAGTGCTATGAAGCAGACCGCTTGGAAGTGCTATGAAGCAGGAAGCTTGGAAGTGCTATGAAGCAGGAAGCTTGGAAGCGCTATGAAGCAGGCCAGCTTGGAAGCGCTATGAAGCAGGAAGCTCGGAAGCGCTATGAAGCAGGCCAGCTTGGAAGCGCTATGAAGCAGGCCAGCTTGGAAGTGCTATGAAGCAGGCAGCTTGGAAGTGCTATGAAGCAGGCCAACTTGGAAGTGCTATGAAGCAGGCCAGCTTGGAAGTGCTATTAAGTAGGCCAGATTGGAAGTGCTATTAAGCAGGCCAGTTTGGAAGTGCTATGAAGCAGGCAGCTTGGAAGTGCTACTAAGCAGGCCAGTTTGGAAGTGCTATGAAGCAGGCCAGCTTGGAAGTGCTTTGAACCAGGTAGCTTGGAAGCACTATGAAGCAGGCCCGCTTGCAAGCGCTATGAAACAGGTAGCTTGGAAGAACTCTGAAGCAGACAGCTTGGAAGTGCTATGAAGCAGGCAGCTTGGAAGTGCTTTGAAGCAGGTCAACTTGGACGTGCTGTGAAACAGCCAGCCTGGAAGTGCTATGAAGCAGGCCAGCTTGGAAATGCTATGAAGCAGACCAGCCTGGAAGTGCTGTGATGCAGGCCAGCTTGGAAGTGCTATGAAGCAGACCAGCTTGGAAGTGCTATGAAGCAGGAAGCTTAGAAGTGCTATGAAGCAGCCAGCCTGGAAGTGCTATGATGCAGGCCAGCCTGGAAGTGCTATAAATCAGGCCAGCTTGGAAGTACTATGAAGCTGGAAGCTTGGAAGAGCTATGGAGCAGGCTAGCTTGGAAGTGCTATGAAGCAGGCCAGCCTGGAAGTGCTATGAAGCAAGCCAGCTTGGAAGTGCTATGAAGCAGGTCAGCTTGGGTGTGCTATGAAGCAGGCAGCTTGGAAGTGCTATGAAGCAGGCCAACTTTGAAGTGCTTCAAAGCAGGCCGGCTTGAAGTGCTATGAAGCAGACCGCTTGGAAGTGCTATGAAGCAGGAAGCTTGGAAGTGCTATGAAGCAGGAAGCTTGGAAGCGCTATGAAGCAGGCCGGCTTGGAAGCGCTATGAAGCAGGAAGCTCGGAAGCGCTATGAAGCAGGCCAGCTTGGAAGCGCTATGAAGCAGGCCAGCTTGGAAGTGCTATGAAGCAGGCAGCTTGGAAGTGCTATGAAGCAGGCCAACTTGGAAGTGCTATGAAGCAGGCCAGCTTGGAAGTGCTATTAAGTAGGCCAGATTGGAAGTGCTATTAAGCAGGCCAGTTTGGAAGTGCTATGAAGCAGGCAGCTTGGAAGTGCTACTAAGCAGGCCAGTTTGGAAGTGCTATGAAGCAGGCCAGCTTGGAAGTGCTTTGAACCAGGTAGCTTGGAAGCGCTATGAAGCAGGCCCGCTTGCAAGCGCTATGAAACAGGTAGCTTGGAAGAACTCTGAAGCAGACAGCTTGGAAGTGCTATGAAGCAGGCAGCTTGGAAGTGCTTTGAAGCAGGTCAACTTGGACGTGCTGTGAAACAGCCAGCCTGGAAGTGCTATGAAGCAGGCCAGCTTGGAAGTGCTTCAAAGCAGGCCGGCTTGAAGTGCTATGAAGCAGACCGCTTGGAAGTGCTATGAAGCAGGAAGCTTGGAAGTGCTATGAAGCAGGAAGCTTCGAAGCGCCATGATGCAGGCCGGCATGGAGCGCTATGAAGCAGGAAGCTTGGAAGCACTATGAAGCAGTCCAGCTTGGAAGTGCTATGAAGCAGGCCAGCTTCGAAGTGCTATGAAGCAGGCAGCTTGGAAGTGCTATGAAGCAGGTCAACTTGGAAGTGCTTCAAAGCAGGCCGGCTTGAAGTGCTATGAAGCAGACCGCTTGGAAGTGCTATGAAGCAGGAAGCTTGGAAGTGCTATGAAGCAGGAAGTTTAGAAGCGCTATGAAGCAGGCTGGCTTGGAAGTGCTATGAAGCAGGAAGCTCGGAAGCGCTATGAAGCAGGCCAGCTTGGAAGCGCTATGAAGCAGGCCAGCTTGGAAGTCCTATGAAGCAGGCAGCTTGGAAGTGCTATGAAGCAGGCCAACTTGGAAGTGCCATGAAGCAGGCCAGCTTGGAAGTGCTATTAAGTAGGCCAGATTGGAAGTGCTATTAAGCAGGCCAGCTTGGAAGTGCTATGAAGCAGGCAGCTTGGAAGTGCTACTAAGCAGTCCAGTTTGGAAGTGCTATGAAGCAAGCCAGCTTGGAAGTGCTATGAACCAGGGAGCTTGGAAGCGCTATGAAGCAGGCCCGCTTGCAAGCGCTATGAAACAGGTAGCTTGGAAGAACTCTGAAGCAGTCAGCTTAGAAGTGCTATGAAGCTGGCAGCTTGGAAGTGCTTTGAAGCAGGTCAACTTGGACGTGCTGTGAAACAGCCAGCCTGGAAGTGCTATGAAGCAGGCCAGCTTGGAAATGCTATGAAGCAGACCAGCCTGGAAGTGCTGTGATGCAGGCCATCTTGGAAGTGCTATGAAGCAGACCAGCTTGGAAGTGCTATGAAGCAGGAAGCTTAGAAGTGCTATGAAGCAGCCAGCCTGGAAGTGCTATGATGCAGGCCAGCCTGGAAGTGCTATAAATCAGGCCAGCTTGGAAGTGCTATGAAGCTGGAAGCTTGGAAGAGCTATGGAGCAGGCTAGCTTGGAAGTGCTATGAAGCAGGCCAGCCTGGAAGTGCTATGAAGCAAGCCAGCTTGGAAGTGCTATGAAGCAGGTCAGCTTGGAAGTGCTATGAAGCAGGCAGCTTGGAAGTGCTATGAAGCAGGCCAACTTTGAAGTGCTTCAAAGTAGGCTGGCTTGAAGTGCTATGAAGCAGACCGCTTGGAAGTGCTATGAAGCAGGAAGCTTGGAAGTGCTATGAAGCAGGAAGCTTGGAAGCGCTATGAAGCAGGCCGGCTTGGAAGCGCTATGAAGCAGGAAGCTCGGAAGCGCTATGAAGCAGGCCAGCTTGGAAGCGCTATGAAGCAGGCCAGCTTGGAAGTGCTATGAAGCAGGCAGCTTGGAAGTGCTATGAAGCAGGCCAACTTGGAAGTGCTATGAAGCAGGCCAGCTTGGAAGTGCTATTAAGTAGGCCAGATTGGAAGTGCTATTAAGCAGGCCAGCTTGGAAGTGCTATGAAGCAGGCAGCTTGGAAGTGCTACTAAGCAGGCCAGTTTGGAAGTGCTATGAAGCAGGCCAGCTTGGAAGTGCTATGAACCAGGTAGCTTGGAAGCGCTACGAAGCAGGCCCGCTTGCAAGCGCTATGAAACAGGTAGCTTGGAAGAACTCTGAAGCAGACAGCTTGGAAGTGCTATGAAGCAGGCAGCTTGGAAGTGCTTTGAAGCAGGTCAACTTGGACGTGCTGTGAAACAGCCAGCCTGGAAGTGCTATGAAGCAGGCCAGCTTGGAAATGCTATGAAGCAGACCAGCCTGGAAGTGCTGTGATGCAGGCCAGCTTGGAAGTGCTATGAAGCAGACCAGCTTGGAAGTGCTATGAAGCAGGAAGCTTAGAAGTGCTATGAAGCAGCCAGCCTGGAAGTGCTATGATGCAGGCCAGCCTGGAAGTGCTATAAATCAGGCCAGCTTGGAAGTGCTATGAAGCTGAAAGCTTGGAAGAGCTATGGAGCAGGCTAGCTTGGAAGTGCTATGAAGCAGGCCAGCCTGGAAGTGCTATGAAGCAAGCCAGCTTGGAAGTGCTATGAAGCAGGTCAGCTTGGGTGTGCTATGAAGCAGGCAGCTTGGAAGTGCTATGAAGCAGGCCAACTTTGAAGTGCTTCAAAGCAGGCCGGCTTGAAGTGCTATGAAGCAGACCGCTTGGAAGTGCTATGAAGCAGGAAGCTTGGAAGTGCTATGAAGCAGGAAGCTTGGAAGCGCTATGAAGCAGGCCGGCTTGGAAGCGCTATGAAGCAGGAAGCTCAGAAGCGCTATGAAGCAGGCCAGCTTGGAAGCGCTATGAAGCAGGCCAGCTTGGAAGTGCTATGAAGCAGGCAGCTTGGAAGTGCTATGAAGCAGGCCAACTTGGAAGTGCTATGAAGCAGGCCAGCCTGGAAGTGCTGTGATGCAGGCCAGCTTGGAAGTGCTATGAAGCAGACCAGCTTGGAAGTGCTATGAAGCAGGAAGCTTGGAAGTGGTATGAAGCAGGAAGCTTAGAAGTGCTATGAAGCAGCCCAGCCTGGAAGTGCTATAAATCAGGCCAGCTTGGAAGTGCTATGAAGCTGGAAGCTTGGAAGAGCTATGGAGCAGGCTAGCTTGGAAGTGCTATGAAGCAGGCCAGCCTGGAAGTGCTATGAAGCCAGCCAGCTTGGAAGTGCTATGAAGCAGGTCAGCTTGGAAGTGCTATGAAGCAGGCAGCTTGGAAGTGCTATGAAGCAGGCCAACTTTGAAGTGCTTCAAAGCAGGCCAGCTTGAAGTGCTATGAAGCAGACCGCTTGGAAGTGCTATGAAGCAGGAAGTTTGGAAGTGCTATGAAGCAGGAAGCTTGGAAGCGCTATGAAGCAGGCCGGCTTGGAAGCGCTATGAAGCAGGAAGCTCGGAAGTGCTATGAAGCAGGCCAGCTTGGAAGCACTATGAAGCAGGCCAGCTTGGAAGTGCTATGAAGCAGGCAGCTTGGAAGTGCTATGAAGCAGGCCAACTTGGAAGTGCTATGAAGCAGGCCAGCTTGGAAGTGCTATTAAGTAGGCCAGATTGGAAGTGCTAATAAGCAGGCCAGCTTGGAAGTGCTATGAAGCAGGCAGCTTGGAAGTGCTACTAAGCAGGCCAGTTTGGAAGTGCTATGAAGCAGGCCAGCTTGGAAGTGCTATGAACCAGGTAGCTTGGAAGCGCTATGAAGCAGGAAGCTCGGAAGCGCTATGAAGCAGGCCAGCTTGGAAGCACTATGAAGCAGGCCAGCTTGGAAGTGCTATGAAGCAGGCAGCTTGGAAGTGCTATGAAGCAGGCCAACTTGGAAGTGCTATGAAGCAGGCCAGCTTGGAAGTGCTATTAAGTAGGCCAGATTGGAAGTGCTATTAAGCAGGCCAGCTTGGAAGTGCTATGAAGCAGGCAGCTTGGAAGTGCTACTAAGCAGGCCAGTTTGGAAGTGCTATGAAGCAGGCCAGCTTGGAAGTGCTATGAACCAGGTAGCTTGGAAGCGCTATGAAGCAGGCCCGCTTGCAAGCGCTATGAAACAGGTAGCTTGGAAGAACTCTGAAGCAGACAGCTTGGAAGTGCTATGAAGCAGGCAGCTTGGAAGTGCTTTGAAGCAGGTCAACTTGGACGTGCTGTGAAACAGCCAGCCTGGAAGTGCTATGAAGCAGGCCAGCTTGGAAATGCTATGAAGCAGACCAGCCTGGAAGTGCTGTGATGCAGGCCAGCTTGGAAGTGCTATGAAGCAGACCAGCTTGGAAGTGCTATGAAGCAGGAAGCTTAGAAGTGCTATGAAGCAGCCAGCCTGGAAGTGCTATGATGCAGGCCAGCCTGGAAGTGCTATAAATCAGGCCAGCTTGGAAGTGCTATGAAGCTGGAAGCTTGGAAGAGCTATGGAGCAGGCTAGCTTGGAAGTGCTATGAAGCAGGCCAGCCTGGAAGTGCTATGAAGCAAGCCAGCTTGGAAGTGCTATGAAGCAGGTCAGCTTGGGTGTGCTATGAAGCAGGCAGCTTGGAAGTGCTATGAAGCAGGCCAACTTTGAAGTGCTTCAAAGCAGGCCGGCTTGAAGTGCTATGAAGCAGACCGCTTGGAAGTGCTATGAAGCAGGAAGCTTGGAAGTGCTATGAAGCAGGAAGCTTGGAAGCGCTATGAAGCAGGCCAGCTTGGAAGCGCTATGAAGCAGGAAGCTCGGAAGCGCTATGAAGCAGGCCAGCTTGGAAGCGCTATGAAGCAGGCCAGCTTGGAAGTGCTATGAAGCAGGCAGCTTGGAAGTGCTATGAAGCAGGCCAACTTGGAAGTGCTATGAAGCAGGCCAGCTTGGAAGTGCTATTAAGTAGGCCAGATTGGAAGTGCTATTAAGCAGGCCAGTTTGGAAGTGCTATGAAGCAGGCAGCTTGGAAGTGCTACTAAGCAGGCCAGTTTGGAAGTGCTATGAAGCAGGCCAGCTTGGAAGTGCTTTGAACCAGGTAGCTTGGAAGCGCTATGAAGCAGGCCCGCTTGCAAGCGCTATGAAACAGGTAGCTTGGAAGAACTCTGAAGCAGACAGCTTGGAAGTGCTATGAAGCAGGCAGCTTGGAAGTGCTTTGAAGCAGGTCAACTTGGACATGCTGTGAAACAGCCAGCCTGGAAGTGCTATGAAGCAGGCCAGCTTGGAAATGCTATGAAGCAGACCAGCCTGGAAGTGCTGTGATGCAGGCCAGCTTGGAAGTGCTATGAAGCAGACCAGCTTGGAAGTGCTATGAAGCAGGAAGCTTAGAAGTGCTATGAAGCAGCCAGCCTGGAAGTGCTATGATGCAGGCCAGCCTGGAAGTGCTATAAATCAGTCCAGCTTGGAAGTGCTATGAAGCTGGAAGCTTGGAAGAGCTATGGAGCAGGCTAGCTTGGAAGTGCTATGAAGCAGGCCAGCCTGGAAGTGCTATGAAGCAAGCCAGCTTGGAAGTGCTATGAAGCAGGTCAGCTTGGGTGTGCTATGAAGCAGGCAGCTTGGAAGTGCTATGAAGCAGGCCAACTTTGAAGTGCTTCAAAGCAGGCCGGCTTGAAGTGCTATGAAGCAGACCGCTTGGAAGTGCTATGAAGCAGGAAGCTTGGAAGTGCTATGAAGCAGGAAGCTTGGAAGCGCTATGAAGCAGGCCGGCTTGGAAGCGCTATGAAGCAGGAAGCTCGGAAGCGCTATGAAGCAGGCCAGCTTGGAAGCGCTATGAAGCAGGCCAGCTTGGAAGTGCTATGAAGCAGGCAGCTTGGAAGTGCTATGAAGCAGGCCAACTTGGAAGTGCTATGAAGCAGGCCAGCTTGGAAGTGCTTCAAAGCAGGCCGGCTTGAAGTGCTATGAAGCAGACCGCTTGGAAGTGCTATGAAGCAGGAAGCTTGGAAGTGCTATGAAGCAGGAAGCTTCGAAGCGCCATGATGCAGGCCGGCATGGAGCGCTATGAAGCAGGAAGCTTGGAAGCACTATGAAGCAGTCCAGCTTGGAAGTGCTATGAAGCAGGCCAGCTTCGAAGTGCTATGAAGCAGGCAGCTTGGAAGTGCTATGAAGCAGGTCAACTTGGAAGTGCTTCAAAGCAGGCCGGCTTGAAGTGCTATGAAGCAGACCGCTTGGAAGTGCTATGAAGCAGGAAGCTTGGAAGTGCTATGAAGCAGGAAGTTTGGAAGCGCTATGAAGCAGGCTGGCTTGGAAGTGCTTTGAAGCAGGAAGCTCGGAAGCGCTATGAAGCAGGCCAGCTTGGAAGCGCTATGAAGCAGGCCAGCTTGGAAGTCCTATGAAGCAGGCAGCTTGGAAGTGCTATGAAGCAGGCCAACTTGGAAGTGCCATGAAGCAGGCCAGCTTGGAAGTGCTATTAAGTAGGCCAGATTGGAAGTGCTATTAAGCAGGCCAGCTTGGAAGTGCTATGAAGCAGGCAGCTTGGAAGTGCTACTAAGCAGTCCAGTTTGGAAGTGCTATGAAGCAAGCCAGCTTGGAAGTGCTATGAACCAGGTAGCTTGGAAGCGCTATGAAGCAGGCCCGCTTGCAAGCGCTATGAAACAGGTAGCTTGGAAGAACTCTGAAGCAGTCAGCTTAGAAGTGCTATGAAGCTGGCAGCTTGGAAGTGCTTTGAAGCAGGTCAACTTGGACGTGCTGTGAAACAGCCAGCCTGGAAGTGCTATGAAGCAGGCCAGCTTGGAAATGCTATGAAGCAGACCAGCCTGGAAGTGCTGTGATGCAGGCCAGCTTGGAAGTGCTATGAAGCAGACCAGCTTGGAAGTGCTATGAAGCAGGAAGCTTAGAAGTGCTATGAAGCAGCCAGCCTGGAAGTGCTATGATGCAGGCCAGCCTGGAAGTGCTATAAATCAGGCCAGCTTGGAAGTGCTATGAAGCTGGAAGCTTGGAAGAGCTATGGAGCAGGCTAGCTTGGAAGTGCTATGAAGCAGGCCAGCCTGGAAGTGCTATGAAGCAAGCCAGCTTGGAAGTGCTATGAAGCAGGTCAGCTTGGAAGTGCTATGAAGCAGGCAGCTTGGAAGTGCTATGAAGCAGGCCAACTTTGAAGTGCTTCAAAGCAGGCCGGCTTGAAGTGCTATGAAGCAGACCGCTTGGAAGTGCTATGAAGCAGGAAGCTTGGAAGTGCTATGAAGCAGGAAGCTTGGAAGCGCTATGAAGCAGGCCGGCTTGGAAGCGCTATGAAGCAGGAAGCTCGGAAGCGCTATGAAGCAGGCCAGCTTGGAAGCGCTATGAAGCAGGCCAGCTTGGAAGTGCTATGAAGCAGGCAGCTTGGAAGTGCTATGAAGCAGGCCAACTTGGAAGTGCTATGAAGCAGGCCAGCTTGGAAGTGCTATTAAGTAGGCCAGATTGGAAGTGCTATTAAGCAGGCCAGCTTGGAAGTGCTATGAAGCAGGCAGCTTGGAAGTGCTACTAAGCAGGCCAGTTTGGAAGTGCTATGAAGCAGGCCAGCTTGGAAGTGCTATGAACCAGGTAGCTTGGAAGCGCTATGAAGCAGGCCCGCTTGCAAGCGCTATGAAACAGGTAGCTTGATAGAACTCTGAAGCAGACAGCTTGGAAGTGCTATGAAGCAGGCAGCTTGGAAGTGCTTTGAAGCAGGTCAACTTGGACGTGCTGTGAAACAGCCAGCCTGGAAGTGCTATGAAGCAGGCCAGCTTGGAAATGCTATGAAGCAGACCAGCCTGGAAGTGCTGTGATGCAGGCCAGCTTGGAAGTGCTATGAAGCAGACCAGCTTGGAAGTGCTATGAAGCAGGAAGCTTAGAAGTGCTATGAAGCAGCCAGCCTGGAAGTGCTATGATGCAGGCCAGCCTGGAAGTGCTATAAATCAGGCCAGCTTGGAAGTGCTATGAAGCTGGAAGCTTGGAAGAGCTATGGAGCAGGCTAGCTTGGAAGTGCTATGAAGCAGGCCAGCCTGGAAGTGCTATGAAGCAAGCCAGCTTGGAAGTGCTATGAAGCAGGTCAGCTTGGGTGTGCTATGAAGCAGGCAGCTTGGAAGTGCTATGAAGCAGGCCAACTTTGAAGTGCTTCAAAGCAGGCCGGCTTGAAGTGCTATGAAGCAGACCGCTTGGAAGTGCTATGAAGCAGGAAGCTTGGAAGTGCTATGAAGCAGGAAGCTTGGAAGCGCTATGAAGCAGGCCGGCTTGGAAGCGCTATGAAGCAGGAAGCTCAGAAGCGCTATGAAGCAGGCCAGCTTGGAAGCGCTATGAAGCAGGCCAGCTTGGAAGTGCTATGAAGCAGGCAGCTTGGAAGTGCTATGAAGCAGGCCAACTTGGAAGTGCTATGAAGCAGGCCAGCTTGGAAGTGCTATTAAGTAGGCCAGATTGGAAGTGCTATTAAGCAGGCCAGTTTGGAAGTGCTATGAAGCAGGCAGCTTGGAAGTGCTACTAAGCAGGCCAGTTTGGAAGTGCTATGAAGCAGGCCAGCTTGGAAGTGCTTTGAACCAGGTAGCTTGGAAGCGCTATGAAGCAGGCCCGCTTGCAAGTGCTATGAAACAGGTAGCTTGGAAGAACTCTGAAGCAGACAGCTTGGAAGTGCTATGAAGCAGGCAGCTTGGAAGTGCTTTGAAGCAGGTCAACTTGGACGTGCTGTGAAACAGCCAGCCTGGAAGTGCTATGAAGCAGGCCAACTTGGAAGTGCTTCAAAGCAGGCCGGCTTGAAGTGCTATGAAGCAGACCGCTTGGAAGTGCTATGAAGCAGGAAGCTTGGAAGTGCTATGAAGCAGGAAGCTTGGAAGCGCCATGATGCAGGCCGGCGTGGAGCGCAATGAAGCAGGAAGCTTGGAAGCACTATGAAGCAGTCCAGCTTGGAAGTGCTATGAAGCAGGCCAGCTTCGAAGTGCTATGAAGCAGGCAGCTTGGAAGTGCTATGAAGCAGGTCACCTTGGAAGTGCTTCAAAGCAGGCCGGCTTGAAGTGCTATGAAGCAGACCGCTTGGAAGTGCTATGAAGCAGGAAGCTTGGAAGTGCTATGAAGCAGGAAGTTTGGAAGCGCTATGAAGCAGGCTGGCTTGGAAGTGCTATGAAGCAGGAAGCTCGGAAGCGCTATGAAGCAGGCCAGCTTGGAAGCGCTATGAAGCAGGCCAGCTTGGAAGTCCTATGAAGCAGGCAGCTTGGAAGTGCTATGAAGCAGGCCAACTTGGAAGTGCCATGAAGCAAGCCAGCTTGGAAGTGCTATGAAGCAGGCCAGCTTGGAAGTGCTATGAAGCAGGCAGCTTGGAAGTGCTACTAAGCAGTCCAGTTTGGAAGTGCTATGAAGCAAGCCAGCTTGGAAGTGCTATGAACCAGGTAGCTTGGAAGCGCTATGAAGCAGGCCCGCTTGCAAGCGCTATGAAACAGGTAGCTTGGAAGAACTCTGAAGCAGTCAGCTTGGAAGTGCTACGAAGCTGGCAGCTTGGAAGTGCTTTGAAGCAGGTCAACTTGGACGTG